>NW_012115389.1:2518897-2582375 GCF_000951035.1 Colobus angolensis palliatus
AAAGAAAGAAAGAAAGGAAGGAAGGAAGGAAGGAAGGAAGGAAGGAAGGAAGGAAGGAAGGAAGGAAGGAAGGAAAAGAAAAGAAAGAAAGAAAGAAAATGGGCACTGTAACCAAAGATCAATTCTGATATTTATTCTGTTGGGGGACCGTGGGTAAGTCACTTAATTTCTCAGAGCCTCCGAGATAGTTTCCTGCTATTAAAAGTGACATTTATAAGTATACTTGCTTCTAAAAGTTATAATGAAATGCAAATATCACACTACAAGTAAACATTACTTATAAACAGAAAAGTAGTACTAGCTTCTTGCATAGTTTTGGGGCATAAACAAGGTGCTTCATAAATAATTATTGAATGGATGATGAATGAAATGTTAGTTTTTATCATGTGAAATGAATTCTATTCCATATTAATTTGACATCCACATGCTTAAAATGTTGTTGCTGAGACTTAACCAGAATATGTGGGAATTTTTTTTTAAACTTTAGTACTAAGCAGCTTTGGTATGCAGTGTTAACGCTGTGGGAAAATATTTTAGAGGAATTCAGTTATAAAGGTTATTGCTGCCAGATATAAATTAACAATATTTAATAATTTAATTTTTTGCCACAAATTGAGAATAACATAATGTATTTGATCACTGAGTCCACATAAAGAATATGTCTAGTTAATTCATCCCCCAAAGTATACTTTCTAAAGACTAAAATGATTTACATTGTCATTAAATTGTTCAGAAAAATGTTCGTATAATACTTTATAAGAATAGGATCAGGAAAAATGAAACATGGTTCTCCTTGAATCAAAAAACATGAATTAAAGACTGCCTATATTCTGCTTTTTTTATTAGACTGAGAGTTTTCTTGAATTACAAGCCACCTTGTCTTGTGGCTGTTTCTAATGCACTTTGAATAAATTGAATAAATTCAGATCAACACTTAATTTTTCTCTTTTGTTACCAAAAAAGAAATAAAAGAGATGAAGGGAAAAGAAAGTATTAATGCCAGTGATCTTTTGCTAGAGCAGGAAGAGATTTACTACACATACCAGAATAAGCCATGGTCACAGGAGGATACTGATCCTTCTTCCAGATTATGTGACTGTATGGTTCCCTGTTTCTGCCTGTTTCAGAAGGCAGTGTTTCTAAATGGTCTTTGAAAGTAGCCAGAGAAGGGAGTTCGAAGTGGTAGAGACACTTGGACCACCGTCACTCTGAGGAGGAAAGGTTTTTTTATTTTGTTTCCTTTTTTATTTTATTTTTGTTGTTGTTTCTTTTGTTTTTTGTTTTGTTTTAGTTTTTCCCTTGGCAAGTGCAGTAAGTCCTCACTTGATGCTATCGATAGGTCTTAGAATCTGAAACTTTAAGCAAAACCATGTACAGCAGGTCCTCAAATAATGTCATTTCCTTCAATATGCAGGTTTATTACAGCGTTGATGAGAACAAAAGTTGTTTCATTATACAACTTCTTGCTTAAAGAAGTCACAGTTTCCAAGAATCTGCCAACAACATTAAATGAGAACTTACTGTGTTCATGTAAAACTGACCAGGCCCTTAGTGGCTGGCAAGCTTGGATGTGTGACTGGAGAATCCACTTACAATGGGCATGGTACCAAGATGCAGTGTGTGTCCCCAGCACCACCCGTCTAGTAAACCCTCAATACATATGTGAAGATAATACACTCCCTACTACCACAAGAAAATGACACATGGATTTGATTCCATTCAGAGTGCTATGTGTTTTTATAAGGCATAAAATGTGAACTTTAGGGAACTGGAAAAAGTACTATAAGATTTTTCTGGCCGGGCGTGGTGGCTCAGGCCTGTAATCCCAGCACTTTGGGAGGCCGAGACGGGCGGATCACGAGGTCAGGAGATCGAGACCATCCTGGCTAACACAGTGAAACCCCGTCTCTACTAAAAAATACAAAAAAACTAGCCGGGCGAGGTGGCGGGCGCCTGTAGTCCCAGCTACTCGGGAGGCTGAGGCAGGAGAATGGCGGGAACCCGGGAGGCGGAGCTTGCAGGGACCTGAGATCAGGCCACTGCGCTCCAGCCCGGGCGACAGAGCGAGACTCCGTCTCAGAAAAAAGAAAAAAAAAAAAAAAAGATTTTTCTGTAAAGTTGATTTTAGCAAACATTTTTGCAGCTGTGTGGTCACTGACACTCTATGTGCTACTTCCAATGCTTTCGGAATCAGACCAACTATATAAATCTCAAAATATAGCATCATTCCTTTCTATTAAACATGTTCATAAAATAGACATTCTGACAACTTATTCTCTTCTCATATCCAAAAGTTGCTTGAGACAAATAACTTTCTCTGGGTCATAGGTGCATGATATGGTACTTGTGTACAGTGGGTGATGACTCACAATACCATAGTTAGCTTGTACATTCAATTGAAAAGGTGCTACTTCTGACTTAATGGGAAATTAATCTGTATTTATTATATCCACAGGAGCATAGCATGTCTAGGTAATCCACACATGCAGAGGAAAAATACTGAGATCAGAGTCACAAAATCAGGTGCCATGATTGACTCTATGATTTGGGAAAATCCTGGAGGTCGACTTTATCGCTACAACTTGCCGTCAATACCGCCTTCCTTATTTATCCCCATTTATGTAGTAATCAAGAACCACTTCTCACTACCTCAGCCACCGCCCCCAGTCAGGCCATCTTCATGGTTCATCTGATCCCTGCAGTAGCCTAACACCTGGGCACCGTTGCTGCCTACCGCCCCTGCGGCGGCCAGTTCTCCACGCAATGTTAGGAGGGAGTCTTTGAAAGCCTGTCTTAGATCATGATGCCCTGAGTATTTTCCCATCACACTTAAATTCCAACTTTCTTACTATGGCTTATGAATAGGCTGGTAATTTGTTTTCCCAAATGGAACCTTCTTGATAAGACAGAGTCTGCTTTACGTAATCCAATGGGACCAGAGCAGTGGTTCACAACTGGAGTGGAGGAGATGGTGACTTTGTTCCCACAGGGGACATTTGGCACTGTCTGAACACGTTGTTGGTTGTCACAACTGGGATGGTGGGGTCGCTGCTGGCATTAAGTGGGTAGACACGAAGGATGCTGCTGACAGTCTGCAAGGTATAAGTCAGCCCACACAACAAAGAATTGTTTGGAGTCAACTGTCAATAGTTCTGAGTTGAGAAACTCTAGACTAAAGACAAAAACCAACAAACAGGGATGTATGGTCAGCTCTTCTTGTAAGGGGCTCCATGACTTGCCTCCACCCCACCCTCCAACCTCTGCTCCCACCTGGTTCACTCTGCTCCAGCCTCAGGGCTTTGCATTTGCTCTCTCTCTGCCCACCATGTCCACCTGCCTGGAATGTTCTTACCTTATGCCATGCCATGCATTCAGGTGTTTTCCTCAGAGGGGCCGTTGGGTTACACTGTCCCTGAAGTGGCAGTGCTTCTTCCTCATACCCTATCTGCTTAGTACCTTACTTTTTCCACATGATATTTAACAGTACTAAACATTCCAGTGCATGTTTGTTTATTTATATATTATTTATCTCCTTCCTAAGAATGTAAACTCCATGGGAGCAAGGGTTTTGCTTTGTGGGCTGCTCTATGCCCAATATCTAAAATGGAGCCTGAGTAGAATCTGAGCATTCACAAAGAAACACATTTCTTTGTTTCTGTAAATAGATTAAAGATCCACCTCTCTTGGGCTTGTGGAAAGAGAATATCACAAGGTGAATCTCCTGCAAAGTAAACAAGCCCAGGTATCTGTGTTTTAACCTCACTCCAATGAAACCTACCAACTGGCGGACCTTTGCCTTCTGTCCCTAAGATATGCAAAAACATGTTAAGAAGGAGACCAGAGCAGGCTACAAATTCTTTCTCTGAAATGGAAAATAAGCTGACATGTGAGCAAGTAATCTGGAAAGATTATAGAAGTTTCTTGCATTTTCCCCTTTCCCAGACCATACAGAATACTTTACATATAAGGAGAAGCAAATAGTGGACAAATAAATCCTCATCGGTGATTTGAATTTTTTCCTGGGAGTCACTAATATATGTCACTTGAACACAGTGGTGAAAACACTGAGCATAGCAAGATTGTTTTTGAAGTGTTAACAGGATATTACAAATGATATAAGTATTTGCTATCTAAATAGCTGATGCATCTCTTTCACTCTGACGCTTGCCTTTTCCAGGTCAAACACTTCAGAGCTTTGCAAGAGCAGGCAAGGACCTACCTAGATCTCCTTTGCTCCATGTGTGACCTGTCAAATGCTTCGGTGAAAACCACAGCAAAAGACATTCAACAAACAGAGCAAATGGTAAGAAAATGAAAAATCACCTTGAATTTATTTTATTATATTCTCTTGCTTGAATATTTCATATGATATTGAAAGAAAATAGCTCTTGGGTTGTTCTTGCTGTATATAATGGTTCTACAGTCATTATAATAAGTAGATATTTGAATTTCAGCTAAGTCATAGAAAATTAAGCACATCCTGACATTGATGACATCAGATTGAGACTGAATCACTTAGTCCCATTAGAACCTTTCTTTTTTTCTCCTCCTTAATGACCATTCTCTCTCTTTTCCTATTTTGCCACACCTTTTTTTGTTGTTTTCTCCTTTTCCATCTTTTTCTTTAGGCAATACTTAATATGAAAGGGGCTCTTGACCATTTCTTTATTTTATCAAGGATGCCAAAGAGCATGCCATCTGTCACAATCCTTCTAGTTCATTGGAAAAGTGTCGTGTTCAGAAGGGTTTTGAAACTATCTGGGCTGCGATGAGTAGCAGTACTGGTCCACACAGATAGATGGCAGCAGTGGAGCCGTGTATTCCCTGCTGTTGCCACTGCAGCCTTAAACTCTTCCATGAAACACATTTGGGTTTGTTTGTCTGTTTTGAGACACTCTGCCAACCAGTCCGGAATGCAGTGGCGCTATCATCACTGACTGGAGCCTCAACCTCCTTGGCTCAGGTGATCCTCCCATCTCCACCTCCCAAGTAGCTGGGACTATAGTCATGCACCACCACACCCAGCTAATTTTTATACTTTTTGTAGAGACACAGCTTCGCTATGTTGCCCAGGCTGGTCTCAAACTCCTGGGCTCAAGCAATCGTCCCTCCTTGGCCTACCAAAGTGCTGGGATTACAGGCGTGAGCTACCACGCCTGGTCCACATTTGAGTGTAAAAGAAAAATAAGACTTAGTTTTGGTATTTAATTTATTAAATATTCACAGAATAGTAAAATGATTCACAGGAAAAAAAAGTCAAAATAATAAGGTTTTTCTAATATTATCAAAACATCTGTTTTTAAATCCTTACAAAAGATGATGTAACTATTTTATTTTATTTTATTTTGGAGAAAGAGTCTCACTCTGTTTCCCAGGTTGGAGTGCAGTGGTGCAATTTCGGCTCACTGCAACCTCCGCCTCCTGGGTTCAAGCAATTCTCAAGCCTCAGCCTCCCGAGTAGCTGGGACTACAAGCACTCACCACCACGCCTGGCTACTTTTGGTATTTCAGTAGAGAAAGGGTTTCACTATGTTGCCCAGGTGAGTCTCGAATTCCTGAGCTCAGGCAATCCACCTGCCTTGGCCTCCCAAAGTGCTAGGATTACAGACATGAACCACCGTGCCCAGGCAATAAAACCCATTTATTTTTTACAGAAATGATTTATTGAAACAAATTACACAGCTTCAAAAATCAGTGAAGCAGATCTAAAGACATATCCAAAACATTAATAATTCAGCATGTTGTAAGAAGGATGAACAAATGTACAATAGAGGACAACAGAAGTATTTTCTGGTTAACCTAAACACCAAATTCATGAGTCAGTCAGATGAATCTACTGAAGTGCCCAATGAGAAAAACCATTAGAGCAGCCTTAGACCTAATAAACTGATAAAACTTATTAGAGTTTCGCCAGGCATGGTGACTCATGCCTGTAAT
Organism: Colobus angolensis palliatus; assembly: GCF_000951035.1. NCBI lineage: Eukaryota > Metazoa > Chordata > Mammalia > Primates > Cercopithecidae > Colobus > Colobus angolensis. The sequence continues at coordinate 2,524,835 of NW_012115389.1, forward strand.
CCCAGCACTTTGGGAGTCCAAGACGGGTGTATTACCTGAGGTCGGGAGTTCAAGACCAGCCTGACCAATGCAGAGAAACCCTGTCTCTACTAAAAATACAAAATTAGCTGGGTGTGATAGCGCATGCCTGTAATCCCAGCTACTCGGGAGGCTGAAGCAGGAAAATCACTTGAACCCGGGAGGCAGAAGTAGCGGTGAGCTGAGAATGTGCCATTGCACTACTGCCTGGGCAACAAGAGTGAAACTCCATCTCAAAAAAAAAACCAACTTACTAGAATTTCACAACACTGATTAAAACCGAATAGCATAACTCATAGACATTTAAAGCCTTTAGAAACCCTCAATATAAAAGGAAATCTGCTTTTCCTGAAGTAACTAAAGAAGTACTTTTTAAATTTATGTATTTGCCTGTGTGTGTTTGTGTGTGTATGTGTGTGTCAAATGAGTGCACAAGCCAGCTGGAGAGTTCCATCTCTGATTCATTAACCATAAATGTTTCCATATATGGTTGCTAACTTTTATCCCTGCATTTTCTCAAGATTGAACAAAGGCTCATCCAGGCCCAGAACTTAACTCAGGGATGGGAAGAAATCAAGCACCTGAAGGCGGAGCTCTGGATTTACCTGCAAGATGCTGATCAGCAACTGCAGAACATGAGGAGGAGGCACTCTGAGCTGGAGCTGAGTATTGCGCAGAACATGGTTTCACAAGTTAAGGTGGGTATTAATTTGTCCCCAGGGGAGATAAAAGAGGCCAACAGAATAGAAAACTTGAAATGTGTTCAGTGTATTCACTTCAATATGCCTGAGTGTTTGTCAATCCTTAGACATTAATACAACTCTTTAAGGCAGGGGTCCCCAACCCCCAGATTATGGACCAGTACCAGTCCATGTCCTATTAGGAACCTGGCCGCACAGTGGGAGGTGAGCAAGCATTACTGCCTTAGCTCCACCTCCTGTCAGATCAGAGGCCGCATCAGAGTCTCATAGTGCAAACCCTACTGTGAATTGCACAGGCAAGGGATCTAGGTTGCATGCTCCATATGATAATCTAACTAACATCTGATGATTCGAGGTGGAACAGCTTCATCCTGAAACCATCCCCCTCCAGCCCCGTTCACGGAAAAATTGTCTTCCACAAAACCCATGCCAGGTGCCAAAAAGTTTGGGGACCACTGCTTTAAGGAATAGCAAATCTGAACAAATTTCATTTGGTGCCAGGGAAAACAGATTATAAAGTAAACATTCAAATATATTACTGAAGCTTCAGATGGCCACTTGCACCAGAAGACATTCATTCTCTACATTGTTCCTGTGAAAAGCAGATGTGATTTAGTCTACAGAGTAGACTGCTTAGTCAGAAGACTCTGACTAAACAAACAAGGAACATTATTACTTTTTAGATTTTCATCACCATATTATGCTAAAGCTGTAGGACTGTAAGCTTATCAATTCATTAATTATATATTTGAGCTATATGTAATTCATTTAAAGTATAATATAAATGCAGTTTGTATTACATATTTATATATAATTTAAATAATTTACAATACACAGAAAATTGTGGCCAGGTGTGGTGGCTCGTGCCTATAATCCCAGCACTTTTGGAAGCTGAAGTGGGCAGATCATTTGAGGCCAGGAGTTTGAGACCAGGCTGGCCAGCATGGTGAGACCCCACCTCTATTAAAAATACAAAAATTAGCCTTGCATGGCATATGCCTATAATCCCAGCTACTTGAGAGGCTGAGGCACGAGAATCATTTGAACTTGGGAGGTGGAGGTTGCAGTGAGCCAGCCTGGGCCACAGAGTGAGACTCTGTCTCAAAAAAAAAAAAAAAAAAGAAAAAGAAAAGAGAGAGAGAGAGGGAGAAAGAAAAAATAAAATTAAAAGTGTATTAACTTGATTGGAAGTTGTGTAAGATTTTTAACAAACTTTAAGATTTTTTTTCTCCGTGATTATGAGTCAATGATAATATACTGTCTACTGAAGTGCTGTTTGCAAGTACAGAAAAAAAAGAGAATAGGGATAGGGATAATAACATTTATTTTTTTTTCTCAAAAGCGCAAACTTTTAAAAAAAATTTGTGAACCATCCTAGAAATTTAATTTTTTAAGTGTATTTTATAAGAAAAGTTTTATTATAAAAGGCTTAGTAAATACAGAAATGTCTTAAGCAAATTTAAATCATGTATGCTACTACCATTCAGAGATAATAAACAATGCTAATATTTTGCTGTATTTGTTTTAGATATACACATACTTAAAACATTCAAGATGATACTGTTGTTTTATTAACATTTTAACTGTGATTAAACCTAGCTTTAAGGACAGAATTTCATATATCAGTCCGAGGATTTGAGAGATTTTTTTTGGGTAGTGGAAGTAAATGGAAATGGGAGTGAGCAGTGGGAGAGTATGGAAGTCCATGAACCAACCCCTCGGAGGAATCACTATCCAAAGAAATGATCCTCTGGCCACATGTTGGGCTGGCAGAGATGGTACGTTAGAGATTTCTTTTTGCTGTGTATGCAAGGAGTAGATGAATCTAAACCATTGCCTTTCCAGTTGGCGAATGTACTCCAGCCTTCCCCAGCTTTGTACATAGTACCACTGCCCACCTGGTGACCCAAGCTACTTTGCCTTGTCTCTTACATTTGGAAGGTTTCTGTCAGAGGCGTTCAAACCAGAGCGACTCCATCTTGAAGAGGGGCTGAGTAAAATGAGGCTGAGACCTGCTGGGCTGCATTCCCAGAAAGTTAGGCATTGTTAGTCACAGGATATTTAGTTAAGGGAACAGGTTCATAATGTTTACTGAACAGATCCAGAACTTGACAGACCCAGGATTTAGCAGACCTAGGAAATGTCCTAATGTCCTGATATCTTGAGAATAAAAGCACTCTTAGTTTAAGAATAAATTTTGAAAAACATGAACACTTTAAAACTTCTTAGAAAATGAAGGTCGCACTTCAAGGTAAGATAATGATTTTTTTCAATAATGACCGTAATGTTTCACATGTATTAGTTTTTCTTTATGCCTCTGGAAATAGTACCATAAAAGAATATACCACAGCTACCCTGAATCTTGCACACATGGGAATTAATGTTCATAAAGAGGTATGGTGATTTTTAGATTTTCTCTTTGTTTCCCATGACTTATACATTCTTCAGTTTTTTCGTATTAAGGAACTTAGAGTGTTCAAAGGTCTTATGTCTGTATTGCTCTCTATATTTATTTGGGGATTTCTTAACACATTACATATTTTTTGTTGCTGTTATCCTTTAGGATTTTGTTAAGAAACTACAGAGCAAACAGGCATCCGTGAACACCATAATAGAAAAGGTGAATAAGTTAACAAAGAAGGAGGAGTCGCCTGAACACAAGGAAATAAATCATTTAAATGATCAGTGGCTCGATTTGTGCCGTCAGTCTAATAACCTGTGCTTGCAAAGGGAAGAGGATCTTCAGAGAACAAGAGATTACCATGACTGTATGAATGTCGTTGAAGTGTTCCTAGAAAAATTTACTACAGAATGGGATAATTTGGCCAGGTAACAAAAATTCTCCCATAGGTCACCAAAATGCTAAGCTAGACATTTCCTAATATCTATAAAAATGTAAAATGTGCCCAGGTGCAGTGGCTTATGCCTGTAATCCCAGCACTTTAGGAGGCCAAGGCGGGTGGATTAGTTGAGGTCAGGAGTTCTAGACCAGCCTGGACAACATGGTGAAACCTCATCTTTACTAAAAATACAAAAATTAGCTGGGTGTGATGGTGCATGCCTGTAATCCCAGCTACTTGGGAGGCTGAGACAGGAGAATCACTTGAACCTGGGAGGAGGAGGCTGCAGTGAGCCAAGACTGCACCACCATACTCAAGCCTGGGTGACAGAGCAAGACCCTGTCTCAAAAAAATAAAATAAAATGTCTTAGGTATATCATCTATTGTTTATTATTATTAATATTGGTAAGTAAAACATCATTATGAACCTAATGTTTTTACCTGGATATAGAGTCATGGTTTTCCTAGCTCGATATTAATTTAACCAGGGGGTAAAAGAGAAATGTTGGAAAATGGTACCATTTTCTCTGTGACCTCAAAGAATATTCTAAAAATATTTCTAATTGTGTTTAATTACAAGTTATGGGATATCATCTATGAAATCATTAAATGAATCCTTCTTGAACCTATATGCTCCCTGGGTTTCTTATCACGTCTATAAGGTAATGAATGCATTCTGTGTAATTCAGTCAGGTTTTTTTCTTATACGAGTCTAGAAATTAGTGAGCAATCCAAATTCAGTTAATGTGTGTCTTTTGTGATTTTCTAGTGATTAAACCCCTCTTAGCTTTCTTCTTTGAAAAATAAGAATACACACACATACTGGATCATTATGCAAACCATTCCATACTTTTGATCACTATAATTGCTAAAATCTACACTTCTTCTGCACCGATTTACTAGTTTACAGCAATGAAAACTGCAAACATTGTTCTAGATATCATGAACTCGTGGGGTTTTGGGGGTTTTTGTTGGTATACCATTTTCTGGTCTGTTTGCTTTTCTTTGATACTTCACAATTTACTGGTCTATGGGATTAGTCCAGTTAATATTAACAACTCATATTTCTGACTTACAGCAGGCCCCACACACACCTGAGACTTACTGTGTCCCAAACAGAACTTCTCATACTGCCTCCCAACTCTGCTTTTCATACTTCAGAACTGATCATTTAGTAAAAAAGACTGTAAGATTCTATTTTTTATGTGTGCTTCATAGCAAAGGGATGACAATTCTTTACATTTCACACTTATTACTAAAGATTTCTAATGATAAGCAAAAAATATCCAAGTACACAAGTAGCCATTAGAGCTGTTGGTTATACCTTACAGATCATACTACCTAGCACTCTATTGTTAGTTGAACCCTCTTCACAAAAGAAAGCACACAAATCATGCATCACTTATTAATTTCTTTCAGTATCATTTTCTAGAGTACACTAGATCAGTGCTTCTCACTGTTTAACATTACACAAACCATCCAAGGATCTTGTTACCATATAGGTTCTGCTCAGTTGATAAGAGCCAGAGGAAGATAAAAGCATATTCTGATTTGATTGGAAGGCATTATCAGCCAGAAAGAAGTAGGCAACTTGATTTGATTCAGCTTCTAATATTGACTTCTGATGAGACTTGTATCCCATAATTATAGCACTTCTGTCAATAAACCATGAATTGAACTACTCCCATTTATTCTAAGCTCAGAAGATCCACTTAAAGAAAATGGTGAAGTGTCAGCCGGAAGTAGTGGCTCATGCCTGTAATCCCAGCACTTTGGGAGGCCAAGGCAGGTGGAGGTCAGGAGTTAGAGACCAGCCTGACCAAATGGTGAAACCCTGTCTCTATGAAAAATATAAAATTAGCCAACCGTGGTGGTGCATGCCTGTAATCTCAGCTACTTGGGAGGCTGAGGCAGGAGAATAGTTTGAACCTGGGAGGCGGAGGTTGCAGTGAGCCGAGATCACAGCATTGCACTCCAGTCTGGGAAACAAGAGCAAAACTCGGTCTCCAAAAAGAAAATGGTGAAATGTAATTTAGCATAGTATGAACAAACATTGATATTGACTACAGCCAATCTGCTCTCATACCTTTCCATGTATTTTCAGATCTGATGCGGAGAGTACAGCTGTCCACCTGGAAGCTTTGAAAAAGTTAGCGTTGGCATTGCAGGAGAGAAAGTATGCTATTGAAGATCTGAAAGATCAAAAGCAGAAAATGATAGAGCATCTGAATTTAGACGACAAGGAGCTAGTCAAAGAACAGACGAGTCATTTAGAGCAACGTTGGTTTCAGCTTGAGGACCTCATTAAAAGGAAAATCCAAGTGTCAGTCACCAACTTGGAGGAGTTAAATGTGGTGCAGTCCAGATTTCAGGAGCTAATGGATTGGGCAGAAGAGCAACAACCCAACATCACCGAGGCCCTTAAGCAGAGCCCTCCTCCAGATATGGCTCAGAACCTTCTCATGGATCACCTGGCCATCTGCAGTGAACTGGAGGCCAAGCAGATGCTCCTGAAATCGCTCATAAAGGACGCAGACAGGGTCATGGCGGATCTTGGTCTCAATGAGCGACAGGTCATTCAGAAGGCTCTCTCTGATGCACAAAGCCATGTGAATTGTCTCAGTGACTTAGTGGGCCAGCGAAGAAAGTACTTAAACAAAGCCTTGTCTGAGAAAACCCAATTTCTCATGGCAGTGTTCCAGGCCACCAGCCAAATTCAGCAACACGAGCGAAAGATAATGTTCCGTGAACACATCTGTCTGTTACCAGATGATGTGAGCAAACAAGTCAAAACATGTAAGAGTGCACAAGCCAGCCTCAAGACTTACCAAAATGAAGTCACTGGACTTTGGGCCCAGGGTCGTGAACTAATGAAAGGAGTCACAGAGCAGGAAAAGAGTGAAGTGCTGGGGAAGCTTCAGGAATTGCAGAGTGTCTATGACAGTGTTTTACAAAAGTGCAGTCACCGGTTACAAGAACTAGAGAAGAATTTGGTTTCTAGGAAGCATTTTAAGGAAGATTTTGATAAAGCTTGCCACTGGCTAAAACAAGCAGATATTGTTACATTTCCTGAAATCAACCTAATGAATGAGAGTACTGAGCTTCATACACAACTGGCCAAATACCAACACATTCTTGAACAATCTCCAGAATATGAAAATCTTCTACTTATGCTGCAGAGAACTGGGCAGACCATATTACCATCGCTGAATGAAGTTGATCATTCCTACCTCAGTGAAAAGCTAAACACTTTGCCCCAACAATTTAATGTAATTGTTGCTTTGGCTAAAGACAAGTTCTATAAAGTCCAGGAAGCAATTCTTGCTCGGAAGGAATATGCTTCCTTGATTGAGTTGACAACCCAGTCTCTGAGTGAACTTGAAGCCCAATTCTTGAGGATGAGCAAAGTTCCCACCGACCTGGCCGTTGAGGAGGCTGTGACTCTGCAAGATGGTTGCAGAGCCATTCTGGACGAGGTGGTGGGCCTTGGGGAGGCGGTGGATGAACTGAACCAGAAAAAAGAAGGTTTTCGCAGCACAGGTCAGCCTTGGCAGCCAGACAAGATGCTGTACCTTGTCACCTTATATCACAGGCTGAAGCGACAAACAGAACAGAGGGTTAGCTTATTAGAAGACACCACCAGTGCTTACCAAGAACACGAGAAGATGTGCCAACAGCTAGAGAGACAACTGAAGTCTGTAAAACAAGAGCAGTCCAAAGTGAATGAGGAAACGCTGCCTGCAGAGGAGAAGCTCAAAATGTATCACTCCCTGGGAGGAAGCCTCCAGGACTCGGGGATTCTACTGAAACGAGTAACCATACATCTCGAAGATCTTGCCCCACACCTTGACCCCTTGGCTTACGAGAAAGCCAGGCATCAGATCCAGTCCTGGCAAGAGGAGTTAAAACTGTTGACTTCTGCCATTGGTGAGACGGTGACAGAATGTGAGAGCCGAATGGTGCAGAGTATAGACTTCCAGACTGAGATGAGTCGCTCCCTGGACTGGCTGAGGAGAGTGAAGGCAGAACTCAGTGGGCCGGTGTACCTAGACCTCAACCTGCAGGACATCCAAGAGGAAATCAGAAAGATCCAAATTCATCAGGAAGAGGTCCAGTCCAGCTTGAGAATCATGAATGCGCTGAGTCACAAGGAAAAGGAGAAGTTCACAAAGGCCAAGGAGCTGATTTCTGCGGATTTAGAACACAGCCTCGCTGAGCTCTCAGAGCTGGATGGAGACATTCAGGGAGCCTTACGCACCAGACAGGTAGGTATAATAGGACTTCACTTCTCTTTTTTCCATTGTGCTTATTTGTAAACAGGTACAAGAAATTCATTTGCTTGGTTATAATTGCTTCTTTAAATATTTCTTTCTAAATACTACACAGAAGCATCTTCAGCAGTGACTTAAATGGTTATTTAAACTTTTTTCTTTTTAATTGAGATGAAGTCTTGCTGTGTCGCCCAGGCTGGAGTGCAGTGGTGCGATCTCAGCTCACTGCAACCTCCGCCTCCTGGGTTCAAGTGATTCTTGTGCTTCAGCCTCCCAAGTAGCTGGGATTACAGGCACCTGCCACCACGTCCAGCTAATTTTTGTATTTGCAGTAGAGATGGGGTTTCATAATATTGGCCAAGCTGGTCTCAAACTCCTGATATCAAGTGATGTGCCTGCCTTGGCCTCCCAAAGTGCTGGGATTATAGGTGGGAGCCACCGTGCTGGGCCAGCTGATTTTAATTGTTTTTGTGCATGCTATTCATTTTGTGCGGTTTCCATCTTGACTTCACTTTGCTTATAATAGTGATGCCTCAGTGATCTCTCACCTTTAAAGAGATGATAAATGGTATTAGTAACATAATTCATATTATATATTAGTACATTGATAGTACAACTGATTAACAATGAATAATTACTGATGCCCTTTGTAGACAATGTGAAGGCTGGTATTTCTAAAGTCAGTGCTAGATGAAGAGTCAAAATGGAGAGAGGCAGATAGACAATGCAGCCCTGACCTTGCTAATAAGCCACTTTTTTGTGGGGTATCCCATTAGTTGCACTGTCTCTTCACCCCTTCTGTGGGGATGAGTGCTGTCCGTCTTTTGCTTCCCTATAGCACAGCAGAAGAAAGACTAGAATACTCGTAATTACTTGACTTAGGGATAACAAAAAGAAATGGGAGCATGTACAAAACTTCCCAGATTGGCCTAATTGCGTCTTGCTCTGGGGCTTGCAAGTTCTGTGCATTTAAAAATAAGAAGAGGGCCAGGCGTGGTAGTGCACGCCTGTAATCACAGCACTTTGGGAGGCTGAGGCAGGTGGATCACCTGAGGTCAGGAGTTCAAGACCAGTCTGACCAACATGGTGAAACCCTGTTTCTAGTAAATACAAAAAGAAAAAAAAAAAAAAATTAGCTGGGTGTGGTGGTGCATGACTGTAATCCTACTTGGGAGGCTGAGGCAGGAGAATCGCCAGGAGGCAGAGGTTGCAGTGAGCCGAGATCACGCCATTGCACTCCAGCCTAGGCAACAAGAGCAAAACTCTGTCTAAAAATAAAATAAAATAAAATAAGAAGAGAAAAATAGTGGCTAGAGGATTACTTCCTTTAATTTCTTGGCTCCTTTTCTCCATGTCTGTCTTCAGTCCCTCTGATTCTAGGAGATGTCAACCAACCCTTTAGGCAAAAGATAGCTTTCATCAGGATAATCCAGCAGCTAAAGCCTGGGAGGAGGGCACATCTGAGTTTTAATAGCAGCTATTTGATCTCAGGCAAATGACATCCTATAAGGCTCTCTCTGTTTTTGTAGAAGAGAGATATTAATGATTCTTTTATTAGGTTTATCTTCTTAGCATCGGGTCTGACACGAAGTAACCTCAGATGAATCTTAGCTCTCATTTAACTTTATTTTCCGCAAAGATTAAGGTTAACACTTTCAATAGTAAAAATGTTAATATTGGATAAAATCATAATAAACTTCTTCATGTAAAATTCTGACTTTTTAAACTAAAAACTTTAACCTAAAAATACACTTTAACCTTTTCATGTTGATTCAAGGCTATTGTTTAAAACATTTTTTAAACTATTTTTCTAGACCTATTAGTATAAATAGAGATATAGAATCTAGAATGTAGAGTAAGAACAGAAGTTACCAGAAATTTTCATTCTTGAAGGACATTTGTCAGGTAAGCTTGCTTCTTTTGGTGAGTTTTGAACCAAAATCTTAAATCTATTAAGATGTCTCTACTTGTGCCGTCTTGTCTTATTGATTATCTTCGTCCAAATAACTAAAGATCATGGTTCCTGGGGCATTTCTTATTCCCTCCGCTGATTCTATGCTTTGCTGTCCCTGTTCTTTCCTTAACTGGTGCTCATCTTACGGGTACTTTCTCTACCTTTTCTATGTATCTTTGCTTGCACAGTCACAGCTTATCTTGTCCAGTCATTGATGGCTGGTTAGAGTGTTTCTTTTCCTTCTGGAGTTGAATGGACCAGCCTTCCAGACTTAAACTTTTCAACTTTTCTATTTTAGTCTCTATAAAAGACTCACAGGTTACTATTTCACTTCCAGAAATTACTCTGTGGCTCTGTGGTCTGGTAAATGCCAGTTTGGAAGTTTGATGTTGCTATACTTCTTTTTTTTTTTTCCTTTTTTCTTTTCTTTTTTTTCCTTTCCATGTTTGTTTGTTAATTTGTTTTTTGAGAGACAGAGTCTGGAGTGCAGTGAAACTATCTCAGTTCACTGCAACCTCTGCCTCTCAGGTTCAAGCAATTCTTGTGCCTCACCCTCCCAAATAGCTGGGATTAAAGGCGTGCGCCACCACACTCAGCTAATTTTCGTATTTTTAGTAGAGACAGGGTTTCACCATGTTAGCCAGGCTGATCTCGAACTCCTGGCCTCAAGTGATCTGCCTCCTTCAGCCTCCCAAAGTGCTGAGATTACAGTCATAAGCCACCATGCTTGGCCGTGTTGTTATACTTCTAACCAATGGAGACATTACTGCACTTTGGTAAACATTCAGTCGGCCACATATTTCTAAGCATTATATTATTTCTTAGAGAGGGAACATTCAGAACTAGTCAAGATACTGACAGAAATTTCAATCACATCTCTATCCTTATTATTTAATTTAATGGCAGTAATACAATTATAACAAGAATAGCAGAAGGAAAAATCAAGCCTAATGATGAATGGCACCACAAAAATATTCCCCTAGCTTGTCAATGCACTTACACACATACACCCATGAGACTGAGGACTGGAAAACAAATGAATGAATGAAACTCTTTCCTGCAAATACATTGCAAAGGAGAGTTGATTATGTTTGCAACTGCTGTTTTTCAGGCTACCTTGACTGAAATGTATAGCCAGTGTCAAAGGTATTATCAGGTATTTCAGGTGGCCAATGACTGGCTTGAGGATGCCCAAGAAATGTTGCAGCTGGCAGGCAATGGCCTAGACGTGGAGAGTGCAGAGGAAAATCTCAAAAACCACGTGGAATTTTTCAGTACAGAGGATCAGTTCCACAGTAACCTGGAGGAGCTCCGCGGCCTGGTAGCCACCCTGGACCCACTCATCAAGCCAACAGGCAAAGAAGACCTAGAACAGAAAATGGCTTCTCTGGAACTCAGGAGCCAGAGGATGAGCCAGGACTCTTGTGCCCAAGTGGATCTCTTGCAGAGGTATTTCAGGATGTTTTGTGTTTTATATTTAGTGAAACGAATTTCCACGCTGAAAGTAGTAATACACAAATGACATACATTAGCACATACATGCATTCTTCTCTCAAGTATCATTAGCCATACTGACACCAGAGCTTCATGTAGAAATACATGATTTCATGTTACTTATCAATTTCTGTTGGACTCTTTCAAGATGCACAGCTCAATGGCACGATTACCAGAAAGCAAGGGAAGAGGTTATTGAATTGATGAATGATACAGAAAAGAAACTGTCTGAGTTTTCTTTGTTAAAGACGTCTTCTAGTCTTGAAGCGGAAGAAAAATTGTCAGAGCACAAGGTCAGAGTTTTGGGCTTTTTTTTTTTTTTTTTTAAATCCTTTTTCTATAATTGTAATGGGTCTTTGCAACATGATCAATAAATCTTCATTTCTACCTGGAATTTTTGAATATGATAAGGATGCATTTAACCACACTTTATAGAAGTTTTAAGTTTATTAAATGCTGTTACCTTTTAGGATTCCCATTGGAAATGCATAGCAAAGATTTTAAAAAGATGTTCAGAGCAGTTTGCTTCCGATAAGATATGGCACTTAATAAATGTCAGTAAATACTTTTTGTTAACAACAGATTAAATAAAACTGAAAAATTAATAACTGAGTCTTCCTTTATCAGAGCAATATAAGGAAAAAAGTAACACACTAAAATATTAAATTTGGTTCACTTATATTTGTGCTGCTTTTTAAAAATGAAAAAAATGTCATCTCAAGCAGCAAAATACACTTTTGTTTTTAATACATAAATAATATTCACCTCACCTCTTTAAAAAGCTTTAAGACTAACTCTGTTTAAAAAATAAACATAAAAGAGTACCTAGAGGAGAATAAATGTATATGTAGAAACATTCCCTTTTGCAGGTAATTTTGGGCTTTACCAAGATCCATAGAACTTAAAAAAAATTAATCTCTCCCTTGTCTCCTCTCTTCCGTCCTCCACCCCCAACTCTAGGCTTTAGTGTCAGTGGTTAACTCTTTCCATGAGAAAATTGTGGCCCTTGAGGAAAAAGCTTCACAACTGGAGAAAACCGGAAATGATGCTAGCAAAGCCACCCTGAGCAGGTCAATGACCAGCGTCTGGCAGCGCTGGACACGCCTTCGAGCTGTGGCCCAAGACCAGGAGAAGCTCCTGGAAGATGCAGTGGATGAGTGGACGGACTTTAACAACAAGGTAGTTTCCACTGTCCATGGGCTCACCTTTCTTTCCTCACTAATTATAATGTATTTTGAAACATGGTATTTTGCCGCTTTTTGAAGTCAGCCTTCTGAAAGTAATAAAGGCTTTTTCAAATCTCTGTTTCAATGACATAAAAACTAAGCTATGAAACAACGTACAAAATGCAATGTACAGTTTAGTCCCAAGTCACAATCAAATTATTTCAGTGAGAAAAACCAAGCAAATAAATTTTGAAAGGAGAACAAGCCCATTTGGCCCCATTTGCTTTCTTAACTGGCCTTGTAAAAGAACGAGATACTTTTTCTTTACCATGAAACCTGAAAATGAGCAGAAATTTAACTCATTACCGAAAATGTATATTCAACGTTTTCCTTTTTGGAGTCTTGCTCTGTCGCCCAGCCTGGAGTGCAGTGGTGTGATCTCAGCTCACTGCAACCTCCGCTGCCTGGGGTCAAGCAATTCTCCTGCCTCAGCCTCCTGAGTAGCTGGGATTACAGGCACCTACCACCACACCCGATTAATTTTTGTATTTGTAGTAGAGATGGGGTTTTGCCATGTTGGTCAGGCTGATCTCAAACTCCTGACTTCAGGTGATCTGCCTGTCTCGGCCTCCAAAAGTGCTGGGATTACAGGCATGAGCCACCACATACCTGCCTGGCCACTTTTTCCATCTTTTAAAGGTTTAATGTTTTAAGCCATGTGTTCCTTTATGATTTAAAGGTATTCATTTATGTTACCTTAAATATTGGAAAGAGTATTTTGTTTTCTTAGTTTAAAAAAAAAAAAAGCTTTTTCTGTATTAAGTATAGTCTCTGATTGTCCTAATATTATTTTGAGATTAAAGCTTTAAACCCAGTGGTGATATCTCCTTTCATGTTAAGAAGGTGGCTCAGGTTCCAGTTTCCTAAAATATGGAATTTATACCATCATCTTTAATTGGCTTCATACACTAGTGTGTGGCTTTTATGGGAATGACCCTTTTTTTTCAGTTTATTTATTATTGAACTTCATAGTATGTACATTTGTCATCAGGTTAAAAAGGCCACTGAAATGATTGATCAGCTGCAAGATAAGTTACCTGGAAGTTCAGCAGAGAAGGCGTCGAAAGCAGAACTCTTAACTCTTCTTGAATACCATGACACGTTCGTTCTGGAGCTGGAGCAGCAGCAGTCGGCCTTGGGCATGCTCCGGCAGCAAGCCCTCAGCATGGTCCAGGATGGAGCCGCCCCGATCCCCGGGGGAGAGCCGCCACTCATGCAGGAAATCACCGCGATGCAAGATCGGTGCCTGAAGTAATTAAGCACCTACTTTCATTCTGTTACTAAACTTGGCCTTGACCCAAAGGGATAAACAGGGTACATGAGTATGAAGGTGCTCCTTCACACCACCTTAAAAATGTGGGGATCTCTTCCCATCACCGTTGCTTTTTGGTTTCTTTGACTCTTCAATCATTTGTCTGACAAATACATATCTCATAATACTTAGAGATACGATGACGAACCATGCAGACTCAGTGTCTATCTTCATGCTGTTTACAGTCAAACAGCAGAGATAGGCAACTAAGGCAGCCTTTCAGTCAAGTGTGAAAAGGGAGCTGAGGGAATCCGAAGCAGAGACAAGCAGCCGAGGAGAGGAGTCAAAGAAGGCATCCCTTCAGAAGGAGAAGTTAAGCAGAAGCCTGAGCAGCCTGGAGCTAGGCATTGAGTTTTGCAAACAGGGGAATGACGTGTAAGAAAGGAAGAAACATGTCACTTTCAAGGAGCTCCTTGGGTGATGCAGGGAGAGGAAGGGTGATTCAAGAGAAATGAAGCATGAGAGGGAAACAATTGAGACCTATTCAGAACTTAGATATTTGATAAAGCTTGAGAACTCATTGGCTATCTGGGGTGACAGGGATGTAGGAGCAAAGATGACACCACAGTCCAGGTAAATAGTAGCCACTGACTGGCAGTGAATTTAGTAGAAAGAGCAAGTTAATGTTGATATATAACCAGACCTGATTCACTTCTTGGGCCAGCGAAAAAATATTCATAGGTAATTTAATTTCTACATTTACAAACATTACCTCATTCATGTCCTTGCATTCACCTCTTTCCCTTATAGGTGATGTGGGTGTAACCTAATACGTATCAAATTTACATCAATTCAAATAAAGACTTGAAATTTGGACATTATTAACATGATTAATTATGAAATTTCCAAAGCTTGATTTTTTTTCTTTAAAAACTACTTTCTAATAGATAGCCATATATATTCCAGTTATACATTACTTTTAAATGTGCCATTTTAGTAGATTTCCAAAGAGGAAGTAAATAATGAAATAATCTCCAGGCTATGTTAAATAGGAAATTAATTGCAATTCAGTGGCATGTGAGACAGTCAACTCTCAATTTTTGAAGGACAAATTATTCACTTTATATGACATTTATACATGAACTGAAGTGTTATTTGACAGTGTTGAGGAAGTGTCTTTACTTGCAAAAAAGATATTAGATTTCCCATTTCTGTATATGTATTGGATAAAATGTTGTCAAGTATTAGGGGGTTCCTTTCACGTCACATCACTTCTGTTTTATCCCTGTAATGTTTCTGAAGCATGCAGGAGAAAGTGAAGACTAATGGAAAGTTGGTGAAGCAAGAGCTGAAGGACCGAGAAATGGTGGAGACTCAGATCAATTCTGTGAAATGTTGGGTTCAGGAAACGAAAGAATATTTAGGGAATCCAACAATAGAAATAGATGCTCAACTTGAAGAACTTCAGGTACAAAAAAACTCCTCATTCTCTTTACCCCTCATTTCAAAAACAGTTGCCCTGATTTTAATTGAACATACTTGTTTATATTTATTGAATATTGAATTTAAAAATTTCAGAAATGTGTTCTATAGAAGATATTTAGTATTACTTCATGGGATTTTCCTTTGTTTTCTAAAGTGAACATGCTTTATATTCAGAGACAAAAGAAGAGTGTTGTATTATTTTAAGATATTTCTCTAATTCCACACTTAATTATATGTTGATGAAAAATGTACAGCCTTGTCTATAACAGTCTCCTTAGAAGGTTCCCAGAAATTTCTTATTTTGATCTTTTCTTCAGATTCTCCTAACAGAAGCCACAAATCACCGACAGAACATTGAAAAAATGGCAGAAGAACAGAAGGACAAGTACTTGGGTCTTTATACCATATTACCTTCTGAACTCTCCCTTCAGTTGGCTGAAGTAGCATTGGACCTAAAGATCCGTGATCAGGTAAACCTATGATCAAGAGTGTCTTTCTATTTTCCTGTGTCAAATATTTTTGTTTCTTTAAGAAGAAATGCATAGTCCTTTTTGGTGTTGAGACCAGAGCGAGATTTCTGTCTCTGGTCTCATGAAGAACACAATTTCATGTAGTGAAAATAGGCTCAAATAACATCTGTATGGAAATATAATAGATTTTTTTTTTTTTTTTTGAGACGGAGTCTCCCTCTGTCCGCCAGGCTGGAGGGCGGTGGCGCTATCTCGGCTCACTGCAAGCTCCACCTCCCAGGTTCCCGCCATTCTCCTGCCTCAGACTCCCGAGTAGCTGGGACTACAGGCGCGCCCACCACAGCGCCTGGCTAACTTTTTTTTTTTTTTTTTGTATTTTTAGTAGAGATGGGATGGGGTTTCACCGTGGTCTCGATCTCCTGACCTTGTGATCTGCCCGCCTCAGCCTCCCAAAGTGCTGGGATTACAGGCGTGAGCCACCGCGCCTGGCCGAAATATAATAGATTTTTAGGACTCTCTTAGTGGCTTAGTGCTAAAGCTATTAAAGTTTAATTAAAACCATTCTATATGAGACAAAGAGAAGACATACTACAATTCTAAAGTGCTACATGAAATAGAAAGTAATATCCCATTTGTATGAACTGTCAAATTCATACAGTTGTGCTCTACTTTGGAAATATTCAGTGTATGATGCAAAGTGTTTTAAAAATCTCATCAAAATCCGATCCTACTTTATCATGACTTTGACCTAAACTACTAATATGTGCTATTTACTGTTTTAAGTATTTAATTGATATATTTGGTTTTTCTTCTTAGACATTGGAAGATCTATTGGGAAGGATGACTTGGCAAGTTCATGGTCTTTTTATATTTTTGAGACAGAGTCTTGCTCTGTCCCCCAGGCTGGAGTGCAGTGAAACAATCTCAGCTTACCACAATCTCCACCTCCTGGGTTCAAGCAATTCTTATGCCTCAGCCTCCCAAGTAGCTGGGATTCCAGGCATGCACCACCACACCCAGCTAATTTTTTGCATTTTTAGTAAAAAGAGACAAGTTTTGCCATGTTGGCCAGCCTGGTCTCAAACTCCTGGCCTCAAGTGATCTGCCTGCCTCAGCCTCCCAAAGTCCAAAGTGTTGGGATTACAGATGTGCACCTCTGTGCACAGCCATTTTTTTTTTTTTTTTGGTTCAAATGTAAGCTTTTCTCTGGATTAATTTTCCTATCATAGACTTATTCATATGTATTTCATTTACTTTGACACTCAATATAATGAAGGCCAAACACACCATTAACACTCTTTTAATGGTGTGTTTTCTCCCTACTAAAGAGGTTTTTTTAAAGATCTTTATATAAAGAAATGTTTCTTCTCTTTAACATCTTTTCTTCAGCATTTTATTCTAAGCAACAGTGTGAATGTTTTTTTATCAAATCAAACCGAAGTCATTGGAAATTTGTAAATGCTGTCTTTTTTCACCTTCCTTTGCATTGGATGTGCTTAATACTTTGTTGGCATACTATAGAGTTGTAGTTGGAAAGTTACAAAAAGAGTTAACAGATCATTAACAGTCATTGATTAAAAGGTGCTTGGAGACAAATCAGTGTTCCTCCAACTATTTGGGAGGATTTTCCATCCTATGAAGAAAAAGGCTTAGAGGAGTTTGTGTGCTCAGGGTCATTACGTTAGTTAATGGAGAAGATAGGATTCAAACTCAGCTGTCTACACAACCATCTATAATGAGTATTCTGTAAATATTTAATAAGTGAATTCCTCTACACACATTGCTTGTATCTTTGCTGGAACACAAGGAGTGCAGTAAATACATAAAGATAGTGAAGTCGGGGAAAGCCAGGAGAGCTTGTAACTAACTGCACATCTCTGGTATGACCAAAGGTATCAATGCCAAAGCAGTTAAAATGTGTCTTGTCAACATCATTTGAGATTTTTAGTATCTATTATACAATTTTAACCATGGCCTGTTTTGTTGTTGTCACTGATTTTTTAGATCCAAGACAAAATAAAAGAAGTTGAGCAGAGCAAGGCCATGAGCCAGGAACTCAGCCGGCAAATTCAGAAGATAGCTAAAGACCTCACAACTATTCTAACTAAGCTGAAAGCGAAGACAGATAATTTAGTTCAAGCTAAAACTGACCAAAAGGTAAGAAGCAGAAGTTTAAAGGGTGCTACTGAATGCATTAAATAGTTTTTGGAGTCAGTTTTACTTGAGGATACAGGATAAAAACCTTTTAGGAACCTTTATTAAAGCCAAATAGTAACAGCAGGCGGTAAAGAAATGTTATAACTGAATCTACACAGATCCTCTTCCATAACTTATCATTATAATTGAACAGTGTTAATAAATATACATGCACGAGTGTGTAAGAAAGAAGACTGTCAAAGGACTAAGTGATGATTTAGGAATGCAAGTGTATAAATTCCAAAGTGAATTGTGTCCTTGGTAGCTAAATCTGTGTTCTTCCTCTGTTGATGAGTTCAGGGACTGTAATCCTTTTTTGGGTGGGGCAGAAGGAAAATGTTAGCCTTCTCACTCAGCCTCATAGGAAACAAACACCAGGATTACAACATATCCTGCTCTGCCTTTCCAACCGAAGAAACAAAAATGACCTGATCATAGCAGAATTATAGTAAAATTATTCATTATAATATTTGGCTTTGACAAAAATCAGTCTGATCTTGGAAAACCTGAAGAAATTTATTTTCTATTCTCTAATGTTCTTTCATTTTGATGACCATCAAGGTGCTGGGAGAGGAATTAGATGGTTGTAATTCAAAGTTAATGGAATTAGATGCAGCAGTACAGAAATTCTCGGAACAGAATGGCCAACTGGGTAAGCCACTGGCCAAGAAGATAGGAAAACTGACTGAACTGCACCAGCAGACCATTAGACAAGCTGAGAATCGGCTCTCCAAACTCAATCAGGTATGTGTTCCGGATCAGAAATCCAAAGCCTCTAAGGCAGAAACTTCCATGTTCTGCTTTTCTCTTTTGAAAATAAATAAACATAAATAAAAAGATAAAATGGACAATGAGAGAGTAGCTTAGGTATAGCTTATTTCATGCTACACTTGTGTTCCTAAGACTTAGGTGTAAACCAGCACTTATTTTATATCCAGTCATATGATAAAGTCACTGACAAAGGTGGTCCTATAAACGGACTTTGGAGTGAATATTTTGTAAAATGGAAAAGTAGTTTGTGAAATGAATATTCACCTGTTAACATGTTTTATGAAATCAGTTTGGGGTTAATTCAAGTACCTTTAAGTAAGCTACATATATATTAGCTTACATTGACTTAATAGGTTCAGGTTGCACATCTGTAATAATTGTGGCATATAGACTAGACTTTTGAAACTGATTAATATAATCAGTGACAAGTTAAAACTAGGAGTTGGCAACCCATTGATTATAGTATTGAAACTTTGCCTGCTGTAATCCCCACTTGCCACCTCCTTACCCAGGGGAGGGTGAAGGAAGGGATAGAGGAAGGCCTGGCATGGTGGCTCATACCTACAATCCCAGTACTTTGGGAGGCTGAGGCGGAAGGATCACTTGAGCCTAGGAGTTTGAGACCAGCCTGGGCAACATGGTGAAATCTACAAAAGATGCAAAACATTAACTGGGCATGGGGACACGTGCTTGTGGTCCAGCTACTTGGGAGGCTGAGGTGGGAGGCTGAGCCCGTAAGATTGAGGCTGCAATTAGCCATGATCCTGCTACTGCACTCCAGCCTGGGTGAGAGTAAGACCCTGGCTAAAAAAAGAAAGAGAAAAAAAAAAAGAAAGAAAGAAAAAGAGGAATAATTCAATCATATTAAGAATTTGAGCTTTATCCCAAGGTCACTGAGAAGCCTTTGACAGATTTTCAACAGGGAAATGATTTTTTGATACCATTGAATATCATCGATATTATAACTATCAACTCCTAAGATTGTTGTGTCCAAAAAGAGAGAAGACTGATTTATAGCTCAAGAAACTGAGTTTACATTTGTTATCTTAATGTTATTGGTTTTTCAGGCAGCATCACATTTAGAAGAATACAATGAAATGCTTGAATTAATTTTGAAGTGGATTGAGAAAGCTAAAGTCTTGGCTCATGGAACTATTGCATGGAATTCTGCAAGCCAGCTTCGGGAACAATATATTTTGCATCAGGTAACCTTAGGAAAACTAATTTTTAAAAAGTAACCAAGGGCAATTGGATTTAACTGGGAAGACTGACACAACACTTAGAGGGCCGTGATGTAAAATTACTGGAGCTATCAGATAAAAAGAATGCTAAGGTACCCCTGAGTTGTTCAGTAGTTGGACAGAAAGGAGCTTCTCATGAAATTTCATGAAATTGAATAAACAAATATCCTTGATCTTCCCTAAACCTACCTTACACCAAGATGCAAACCAATCAGCCTTGTAGAAATCATTTTCTGTAGCTTCTTTGAAATAATTATTTGCAGGGATCTGATGGGAAATTCTTTCCTGTGAAGAGATGCAATGAAATGTGGAAAGATTCTAGACTCCACACTCAGACTGGCAGGAAAATCAAGCTCTGCCCTGCAGGGTTGTGTGATTTGGAGCAGAATGCTTTGCCTCTCTGAATTCTGTCTTCTCATCATGTGTATGAAGATGTAAATAATATTCGTATTTCAGACTTATCATGAGATCAAATGGTTTAAGGTACATATGTGTAAACATCTATCTGGCACATACATCTCCTGCCTCCTCCCTCAGCCCTCACCCAGGCCTGTCGTCTGGCCTTCCACAGGAGGTCAGGCAGCCCAGAGCAAGCCACGAGTCTACGTCCACATGCTGGCTATGTTACTTCATTTCCTCTGAAGTTACATGAGAAAAATACTCCTTTTCTCTCAGTCACGTCATTCAGGAAATTATTTCATCCTTTTGTAACTTAAGCTTAAATTAGACCCAGATAGCTAATAGGCTAGTTATCTTATAATAAAATATAGGGAGACTTCTATTGGAGTTACATGGGTATCCTTGAGTATTCTAGATTTTTCTCTCTTATATTATTTATGTATCCTTGTGGCCTTTAAATGAATCCCCGTATCCATTCTTGCTTACAGGGTTCTAGATAAAAGCCTCATTTTTCCCTTTTTGGAATGCTTTAACAGCTCCTAATTTTTCCCTATATTCACAGTCTTTCTTCTCTGATCAATCTTGCGTATTCTTCCCAGTGTCTTTCTTAAGCAACTCCAATCTTTTGCTTTAAGATATGCTTAGATATGAACAGACAGGACTTGAGTTACCACTGATTTGAAAACACTGAAAAAAGCCAACATCCTTAGAAGTCTAGAAATGCAAATTTCAGCAAAAAAGAGAGGAAGAAAGACAAAGTTAACTGTCAAGTTCATAACTGTTTCTTTCAAGTTCATATTTATGGAAGTGAGAGCTCTCAAACATTGCTGGTATCCTGGCAAAATCGCTTTGAAAAATAATTGGCAAAATATATGATGCTTGTCAAAAATGTTACTACTCTGGGTCAGGCATGGTGGCACACACTTGTAATCCCAGCACTTTGGGAGGCCAAGGTGGGCGGATCACAAGGTCAGGAGTTCAAGACCACCCTGGTCAATATGGTGAAACCCCATCTCTACTAAAAATACAAAAATTAGCTGGGCGTGGTGGCGGGCACCTGTAGTCCCAGCTACTCGGGAACCTGAGGCAGGAGAATGGTGTGAACCCAGGAGGTGGAGGTTGCAGTGAGCCAAGATCATGCCACTGCACTCCAGCCTGGGCAACAGGGTGAGACTCCATCTCAAAAAAAAAAATATTGCTACTCTGACCTGTTGGCTCCTTTTGGACTCCTTTTAATGGCTATAATCCAAGTATAGAAAATATTTTCCACAGTATTAATAACTGTATTAAAATTTTAAAGAAAACTTAAATCCGAAATAACCTTTTTCTGAGTAAGTATTTAAATATAATAAAATATAATGAAGTCTTTAAGGTGATCATGCCTTTTTTTGTTTTTTTTTGAGACAGTGTTTCACCCTATTGCCCAGGCTGTAGATCAGTGGTGTGATCTCGGCTCACTGCAACCTCCACCTCCCGGGTTCAAGTGAAATCTTGTCCCTCAGCCTCCTGAGTAGCTGGAACCACAGGCACAGGCCACCACCCCTGGCTAATTGTTGCATTTTTAGCAGAGGTGGGGTTTCACCTTGCTGGCCAGACTGGTCTCAAACTCCTGGCCTGAAGTGAGCCCCAACGCCTTGGCATCCCCAAATTCTGGAAATACAGGCGTTTGTTTATTTATTCAACAAACATAGAGTCCTTTCCCAAACCAGGACTTTGGGTAGGTATTTAGTGTACAAAGAATATATCCTGTCCCCACCCCAGGGAGTTGATTATTTAGGGGAGGGGAGAGATAGAAGGAGACAGTACAATATAGTGTGATTAGTGCAGAGACAGAAGGCCCAGGTGCTAACGGAGCCCACAGGAGGGTCCTCAACACAACCACCCACCAGGAGTTTAAGAGAAAAGTGCAGAAAGGCTTCTTAGGAAAAGGTGATGCTGGGATGAGTCCTGAAAAATATGACAGCCTACTTGTGGAATGTATTTAGATAAAAATGCGTACTGAAATCCTAGCAGTAAACGTGAGGAGTGTTTTTTGGTGCTGGTACAAGGGATAAGAGATAAGAATAGAGAGATAAGAAAAAGATCCTAAAAGTCTCTTGGGAATTTGAACCTTATCCTAAAGTCACTCTGAAGCCTCTGAAACGATATTCTGCCTGCAAAGGACAAGTTCAAACTTGTATTTTCAGAAAGCAAATTTAGCAGCCTTTGGAAAACACACTGAAGAAGGTAAGACAATATAAAAGATGGTTTCAGTATTTCAGTAGACGACAAGGCCTCTCTTTGGAGATTAGGAGGAGAAGACAAAGTCAAGAGATACTAAGCAGCTAGAATTCTCCAATTTGGAGACTTGAATTGGGTGAAAGAGAGGGAGGAGTCAAGGATGATTCCCAGGTTTCTATGACTTGAGCAGTAGGGTGGGTTGACTACATCATGGGGCACAGTGAAAAAGACACCAGGTCCTGAGATGATCTGGCTCAGAAGCTGAAGAGAGAACGCGGACTGTAGACTCTATTTTGGTGAGTTCTCACGTGCACCCTTTAGGAAGTAAAGCAGCCTGTGTTTATTTAAAAAGAATGCACTGTGAGAAAAGCCATTGTGTTTTTTGGGAGGCCGAGGGGGGTGGATCACTTGAGGTCAACAGTTTGAGCCCAGCCTGGCCAACATAGTGAAACCCCATTCTCTACTAAAAATACAAAAATTAGCTGGGTGTGCTGGGGAGCGCCTGTAATTCCAGCTGCTCGGGAGGCTGCGGCAGGAGAATTGCTTGAATCTGGGAGGCAGAGGTTGCAGTGAGCCTAGATAGCGACACTGCACTCCAGTCTGGGCGACAGAGCAAGACTCCATTTCAAAAAAAAAGAAAGAAAAGAAAATCTATTGTGTTTTTCCTAATGTCAGAGATGTGAGAACCAGGGTGACTTTATAAGGGCCTGAATAGGGGCTGGGTAAATAAGGATGAGGTCAATGAGAATGGGTAGCATTCCCAGGTCAGGCATTCTTATGCACAGAATAATTATGGTTAAAGAGACAGGTTGATAATGTTTACCAAAGAGACCCAGGACTTAATAGATCTGGGAAATAACAGACTCAGGAAATGTCCTGATGTCCTGGTATCTTACGAATAAAAGCGTTCTTGGATCTATATTAAAAAAAAAATTTTAACATGGATTCTTGTGGAAGACAGCAGTTACACAAAGATTAACAATCTTTTGTCGCAGGCCCTTGTAGAGCACATCTCCGCCGATTTTTTGCTTTGTCTTATGTGTAAGCAGACATCATGCCTAAGGTGGATGCATTCCTCTTTCTGCTTTTGGGAACACCCTACTTTGTCAGTGGAGTAGCCGTTCTTTCATCCCTTTACTTTCTTAATAAACTTGCTTTCATTTCACTCTGGATTTGCTGCAAATTCTTTCTTGCACAAGATTCAAGAACCCTCTTTTGGGGTCTGGATTGGGACCTTTTTCCAGTAACACTAATGTCAGGTGAAAAAGAAAGATGGAAAACTATAGTTATGTTAGGACCTCAATTATTAATACCTAAAAATATGCCCAAATGTATCAGCAGTTAACTCTTAAAGTTATTTCTGGGTTATAAGATGATGAGATATTTTGTTTTCTTCTTTATATTTTCAATATTTTCCAAGTCCTATATTTTCTATTTAATATATTTATATATTAAATATATATTTAAATCATTTATTAATAAATATACTTAAATTATACATTTACATTAAATATATATTTAACAGATTATATATATATATATATCTCCTTACTATATATATTTATCTGTAAAAATAAATATATCTTGTATAGGGTCTAGGCATGGTAGCTCACACCTGTAATCCCAGCACTTTGGGAGGCCAAGGCTGGCAGATCACAAGGTCAGGAGTTCGAGACGAGCCTGACCAACATGGAGAAACCCCACCTGTACTAAAAATACAAAATTAGCTGGGCGTGGTGGTACATGCCTGTAATCCCAGCTACTGAGGAAGCTGAGGCAGGAGAATCACTTGAACCCAGGACGTGGAGGTTGCAGTGAGCCAAGATCGCACCATTGTACTCCAGCTGGGCAACAAGTGCGAAACTCCATCTCCAAAAAAAAAAAGATAAATATATCATGTATAAATATGTATCTTATTATATATCCTATACAGATAAATATTTATCTGTTAAATATATATATTTATAAACATTTATTGTGAGAAAAGAAAGTACTTCATTAAAATAATAGTCTATTGCCTAAGAATAATATCCTATTCTTCATTTCTCCTCTTTACACATTACACACCCCACTAACTGCACATTCTAGGTTCACCCACCTCTGTACCTATGCAGATGCTGTTCTCTCTGTGTGAAATGTCTTTCCTCTTCCCCCTCATCTGTCAGATTGCAAACATCCTTCTGACTGGGCTCAGATGTGACTCTTCCTGGAGACCTTCTCCCAATCTTCCCCAAGTCGCAGTCATCTCTTCACACTGGCTTCTGTTTCATTCTACTTTTCATGAAATGTACATTGTATGGTTACCTATCCATTGTATTTCTGCTAGACCCAGTCGATGATACCATTCTGAATGATCAGGGCTGTTTTCTCTTCTCTTGATATTTATTGCACGTATCTTCTACCCCTTTGTCTCACTTAAAGCAAGTGAGCCAAGGTTTTTGCTTGTAATGCTCTTGTTCTTATTTTCATTTCTTAGATAAATATGAACTTCAGTCTTAACTATAGAATATTAGAGCTGAAAAGTAATTCTTTAGTTTAAACATGAGAAAAGGTAGACCCAGAGACGCGAATAAGACACCGAGTATGTTTGAGCTTTTCACTGCTAGAATTCCTGTGTTCTGGCCCTCACGAGGGTGCAGCTTGGGTTTGACAGAGCAGGAGCCCCATCGTCCCACATGTAGTATGACATGTGACCTCTGCACATTGTTTACAGTTCCTGAACTGTGATTTCTTTTTCTGTGAAATAGTTACAATAGTAGGTGGCTACCAACTAGAAAGTGGTCACAGGGGGGTTGAAGGTTAAACACAATAATGGACACACAGAACTTACACAGGGCACTTTATGCCATGCCATATTGAATATCTATACCCCTCTACCTATGTGTCAATGTCATGAATGTTGACAATTCACCCTAGACCCTGCTGGAAGAATCCAAAGAAATCCACAGTGACCTGGAAGTAATGACTGAGAAATTACAGTACCTCACTAGCGTGTACTGTACAGAAAAAATGTCCCAGCAAGTGGCAGAACTGGGACGGGAGACTGAGGAGTTGCAACAGATGATCAAAATTCGTTTGCAGAACCTCCAAGATGCAGCTAAGGTAAAAAAAAAAAAAAAAAATCTGTCATTAAAAGAAATGCCACTGTGGAAACAGTGCTCACCTGTGATGTTGGTTTCTTGGCTATGATGTTATTCTTCACCTATGACTTTGGACTTCAAGTACAATATATTGATATTTACTCTCTAGGACATGAAAAAATTTGAAGCAGAGTTGAAAAAGTTACAAACTGCCCTGGAGCAAGCCCAGGCAACCCTGACTTCTCCGGAAGTTGGACGTCTCAGTCTCAAGGAGCAGCTCTCTCATCGGCAGGTAAGCCGAACTAACTTGGAGTAAATAGGGACAGGGACCTATACTTTTAAAAGAGGATAGCAAGAAAAAATGCCTCCTAAACTCAACACTGGTTTTTTTTAAAATTTATTTTTAAATAGAGACAGGGTTACCCTATGTTGGCCAGGCTGCTCTCGAATTCCTGAGCTCATGTGATCCACCCGCGTCAGCTTCTCAAAGTGCTGGGGTTACAGACGTGAACCACTGTGCCCAGCCCCTAAACTCAACACTGTTTTAAAAATGTTTTTGCAAAATGTTTATAACTTGCAACAAAACTGTAATTTAGTAAGTGCCTCTTGCTTATGAAATAAATGATTTAAATATTAAATTTTTGAACTATGAAATCGCATTTTCAGCGTCTGTTGTCTGAGATGGAGTCACTGAAGCTGAAGGTGCAAGCAGTGCAGCTCTGCCAGAGTGCCCTCCGGATCCCCGAGGATGTGGTCGCCAGCTTACCTCTCTGTCATGCTGCTCTGCGGCTGCAGGAAGAGGCCAGCCGGCTGCAGCACACCGCCATCCAGCAGTGCAACATCATGCAGGCAGGTGAACGGTGCCCACGCCAGCAGAGCAATTGCTGATGAATCATGGGCTTCTTTTCTTAGCATTGTGTGGGCTCAGCCATCAAAACACATCCAGGGTGTTGAATCTGACAGGCTGTTGTGGTTTTATAAAATAAGGAGATTAAAATGCTGTCATTTGGATCACCCACAAAAGCCTGGGGAATGCTATATAAAAAATATCCTTGGTGAAAATTATCTTTTAGTGATATTTTTAAATAAAGAACTTGTAAAGATTTATTTCTATGCAATGAAATGTTTTTATCTCTTATTATTCACCTGAGAATCATCTACAAACTGATAATACAGGTTTACTGTTATCTTGTGTTACAGAGTTTTTTCATATTTCAGCTTATCGAGGCATTAAATCCATTTTCTTTTGAGTGCCTAAAAAATGCACTCAAGTATAATTCTTAGTCTCCTCACCTAGTAAGAGAAAATCATTTACCAGGAAGAAATGACACTATTTACCTTATATTTCCCTTCAACTAATAATTCTTGCTTTATCCAAAAATTGTATCAATAGCATCTCATTAAAATAACTAGTGGCTCATTTGGTCAACTATCCTTTTCCCCTGTTATCTTGTAATTTGTCGGACAGAAAATTCCTGAGGGTAAAAGTCATGCATAATTCATATGTATATATACTTTTGTTTGGTAGAGATGGGGGTGTCACCATGTTGCCCAGGCTGTATTGAACTCCTGGGCTCACATGATCCACCCACCTTGGCCTCCAGAAGCGCTGAGATTACAGGCTTCAGCCACTGTGCCCAGCCCATAATTTGTATTTTTATTCCCTACCGTAGCACTTAGTTAAGTGTCTTACTTATATATTCAATATTTGTTAGATGGAAAAATGAAATAATGTTTCCCACACTGCTTCACCCTTTCTGACTACCATGTTCCATCTTCAGGATGATATCGATAGAGAAAAGAGAGAAAGAATCCTAACCACTTAACTATTTTGATTGCGTCAATAATTTTGCTACAATATTTTAGAGAGAAAGCTCTGAAATATCTAAGTAAAGTGAAGAATTCAAACCATTTAGGAATTTTACCCATCATTTCTTTATTCCCTACCCATACAGGTAAAAAAGGGAGTTAAACTACAGAATCGCTTACCTAGTTATTGATCGAGAAAAAAACTGTCTATCTTTCTATGTTTTTTTTTCAAAGGAGGCTGTGGTGCAGTATGAACAATATGAGCAAGAAATGAAACATCTCCAGCAACTGATAGAAGGAGCTCACGGAGAGATTGAGGATAAACCTGTTGCCACTAGTAACATACAGGAGCTGCAGGCTCAGATTTCTCGGCATGAGGTGAGAGAGAAATGTAGGCAAAATACCGAGGGCAGGAAACTGGATTGATGAGCGTTTACGTTTGGTTTCTAGTGAATGGGAGAGAACAGTTTCCCCTGTCCTGCACTTAATGTGTTCAGCTCTTGGGAGGCCTCTTTGACTATCTAAGCATTGTGAGTGCCGTTTTTGCTGATTCAGTAACACATGGCTTCCCCTTGATTCCACCTCTCTACACGTTGTTCACATTATATGGGACTCACGGATTGTCATCTCCTGCACCCAGAATTCTCACAGTTAATACACTAAAACACAGTCCCATACCCTGTTTTTAATGCCTGCAAAAACAGCAATACTCAAAGCTTTGCTGCACTGATCGCTCTCTTGGTGGCTCATGCCTGTAATCCCAGCACTTTGGGAGGTCAAGATGGGCAGATCACGAGGTCAGGAGATGGAGACCATCCTGGACACCATGGTGAAACCCCGTCTTTACTAAAAATACAAAAAAATTAGCTGAGTGTGGTGGCACGTGCCTGTAATCCTAGCTACGTGGGAGGTTAAGGCAGGAGAATCACTTGAACCCAGAAGCCGAGATCGCACTGCTGCACTCCAACCTGGCGACAGAGCGAGACTCGGTCTCAAACAAACAAACAAACAAAAACTTAATATTTTAAACATTTTCTTCTTTGAAATATTACTCATTTCAGTTCCTCTTCCCAAAATCAGAGGAAGTTCCAGGTTGTTTACTTTGCTAGTTTTCAGATTGGGCCAGCTATCATGTGCCTCTTTTTCAAATGTTCTTCTTTGTTCCTTTGGCACATTATGACCTTAGGACTTGGCCACTCCTTGTGCTGTCCCTGTCCCAGAGATCATGGTCCTTGAGTGATTGAGCTTAGCAGGGAATTTCCTTTCGTGAACTGTCAATTCCATATAGGTCAAGTTCACTCTTTCCCTTAGGGGCTGGTTCATAGCACTGTGAATTTTGATAAATAACTGGGAGGAGGGTGTCTTATATTTTCTGTACCAACGATAGAGTATATGGAGGATATCCTTCCGTATGCTCTTATTTTAACTTTGTCATGAGAACAACGAACAATTTTTCCAAACCACTCACATTGAGATTCTCAAAAGATTCAAAGCATTGCTTTGTAAGGATGAAAAATCTCACCCCCTTCTCCAAATGCAATTAATTCTTTAATCTCTTGACATACACAAACATTAATAATTTTCATTTATATATGATTTACAAAATCATTTAAATATCCCACCTACATTTACTCCTACAACTATAGACATCATCTATGTTAGTGATTTTTCTTATGCAATGGCTAAATGAAAATGTAATGTAGATTTTTGAAACCGCTGTTTATGTTGGTCTGTACATTAGACTATATATTACATGTTTATTTTGAAACTATTTTTAATCCCATCTAGGAAGATCCAAAATTTTGTTGTAACAACTCTTCTATCATGGTACAGATATTTTTTAAATCGTTTCTGGAGTAATAATTATTGTTACTACTAAACATTTTTGTTGTATGGTTTTTCTTCCCCAAGAAACTTGTGCTTTTTTTTTTTTGAGACAGAGTCTTGCTGTATTACCCAAGCTAGAGTGCAGTGGCAAGACCACAGCTCATAGTGGGATCATGGTTCATTACAGCCTCTACCTCCTGGGCTCGGGCAGTCCTCCCACCTCAGCCTCCAAGTATTTGGGACTACGAGCACATACCACTACCTCAGGCTAGTTTTTGCATTTTTTTGTAGAGTAGAGACAGGGTTTCGCCATGTTACCCAGGCTGATCTCAAACTCCTGGCCTCAAGTGATATGCCTGCCTCAGCCTCCTAACGTGCTGGGATAAAAGATGTGAGCCACCATCCCTGGCCAGCTTTATGTTTTTTAAATTAACTTACAAAATTTTACATCATCTTTTTATATTAACCCTATAAGGTAAGAATTTATATATATATATATTTATATATATATATATTTATTTATTTATTTTAGATGGAGTCTTGTTCTCTGTTGCCCAAGCTGAAGTGCAGTGGCACAATCTTGGCTCACTGCAACCTTCACCTCCTGGGTTCAAGTGATTCTCCTGCCTCGGCCTCCCGAGTAGTCGGGATTACAGGTGCACACCACGATGCCCTGATAATTTTTGTATTTTTAGTAGAGACAGGTTTGATCATGTTGGCCAGGTTGGTATCGAACTCCTGACCTCAAGTGATCCACCCACCTTAGTCTCCCAAAGTGTTGGGATTACAGGCGTGAGCCACCACGCCCGGCCGACATAAGGATTTTTAAAAAATCATCTTTATTTTACTGACAAAAAAACCGAACTTAGAAAAAAGTGACTTCCTGAGCTCCCAAATCTAGTAACTGATTGAAATTAGACTCGATCTCAGTATCTTTGTCTCCAAATTCTGTGATTTTTCTTCCACTGTAATAGAAACTATCTGGGCTACTTCATGAAACAAAAGAGAATAACGAAGTCCCTGGAAAATAAATGAGTCCCCCAAGGTCACAGAGTGAACTCAGCTCAGCCAGCAGTGGACTAGGTCTTCCCAGCTCTTGGTCCAGTGAGCTGTTTATTTTGTCACATTTTCTTCCACAGTTCTGAACATCGATGTTATGTTTGTTAGTTTTAAACCAACTGTGACTTAGAACACATTTTCATGTAAAAAATGATGCAGTCCTGTGTGAGCTTCATTGTATGTATAAAACAAACACAAGAAGGAAAGTGCTGAGTGGAGAAAGCTTAACCAGTGATAACATACAAATTGGGAAGAGGGTTTCTTCCTGTATTTTCTATCTTGTTTTAATTGAATTTCAATCTTATGGTGAATCTAGTTTTCTTAGAAATAACTTTAAAAATAACTGATCATTTATTTATGGCTAAAGAATTCATACTTTTAAAAATAATTTTTCAGCCGGGTGTGGTGGCTCACACTTGTAATCCCAGTACTTTTTGGAGGCCAAGGCGGGTGGATCACAAGGTCAGGAGTTCGAGACCAGCCTGGCCAATATGGTGAAACCCCGTCTCTACTAAAAATACAAAAATTAGCCTGACATGGTGACAGGTGTCTGTAGTCCCACCTACTCAGGAGGCTGAGGCAGGAGAATCGCTTGAACCGGGGAGGTGGAGGTTGCAGTGAGCCGAGACTGTGCCACTGCCCTGCAGCCTGGGCAACAGAGCAAGACTCTGTCTCAAAATAATAATAATAATAATAATAATAATACTCTTGCAAAGGTTTCATTTAATTTGAAAAAAATCATCCTGCCACTTTTAAATCATAGGAGAGGATACTCAAGCCTCTTTTCTTTCCACCTGATGCGGAAAGCCTGCTCCTGAATACCAGAGACTGGCCGCAGAGGGCTGCTTGTCTTTTAGTGGCCACTCTACCTGAAATTCCTACCTTTATAAACATTTTCAGAAATTTTATAAAGAGAATGGGTAACATTAAACCAAGTGTTCCATTTTATTTTAGTAGATTTGACCACAGCTTGAATAACCAACCCTCGAAGGTAATGAGATTACAGGAGGTTTATACTTACAGAAGTAAGTCGTAGAGTACTATTTCTCAGTGGAAGTCACGTGCATTGGAGTCACATGGGCTAATTATGAAATGCAGACTCTCATACACCTAGTCAATCAAAACCTTTGGAAGTGGTGACCAGAATTGCATTTTTTAAAGAAACAATCCGAATGAGTTTTGTATACAATAAGGTTGAGAATTGCAGCTTAAGAAATGGTCACTTGCTGTCAGTGTGGGCACATCTTTGCAGGATACTGCAGTAGGGAGCTGTGCCCAGCCATGTGATTACAAAGGGTGGAAGGCCTAAAACTAACTCTGTCTATTTCATAAAGATTCCTCAAGTTGCCAGGTGCGGTGGCTCATGCCTGTAATCCCAGCACTTTGGGAGGCCAAGGCAGGCAAATCACTTGAGGTCAGGAGTTCGAGACCAGCTTGGCCAACATGGTAAAACCCCATCTCTAATAAAAATACAAAAATTAGCTAGGCATGGTGGCGCAGGCCTATAATTCCAGCTACTCGGGAGGCTGAGGCAAGAGAATGGCTTGAACCCAGGAAATGGAGGTTGCAGTAAGCCGAGATTGCGCCACTGCCCTCTAGCCTGGGTGACAGAGCAAGACTCCATCTCAAAAATAAAATACAATAAAATAATAAAAAAGATTCCTCCAATTTTTGTACAATGGCAAACCATTGTATGAAAGCTTGGTGACTTGAAATTCAAGGAGTCCAATAATCTGCTAGATCTGTCTTCTAGTATTAACTAGTTACAGTAAATGGCATTTATTGAGTACCCACGTGCTAGCCACTAGACGAGATAGAGTAAGTAGCTATTCAATCACTGCTCTTAAAAATCCTGTTAGGTTTAATTAACTGCATCCCCAGAGGTAAAGAAGCAGTGATTTCTACTGTTTAAGTCCTTGTTTAAAAAATTCCTGGCCAGGCGTGGTGGCTCACGCCTGTAATCCCAGCACTTTGGGAGGCCGAGGCGGGCAGATCACGAGGTCAGGAGATCAAGACCATCCTGGCTGACACAGTGAAACCCCATCCCTACTAAAAAATACAAAGAAAAAAATTAGCCAGGTGTGGTGGTGGGCGCCTGTAGTCCCAGCTACTCGGGAGGCTGAGGCAGGAGAATGGTGTGAACCTCGGAGGCAGAGCTTGCAGTGAGCCGAGATAGCACCACTGCACTCTAGCCTGGGCAAAAGAGCAAGACTCTGTCAAAAAAAAAAAAAAAAACATTCCTATACTATTATGAGTCAAGAAGACTGCCTGCTGGCTGAGTTCTGCTGGACTGTTTTTCCCTCCACTCAGCTTTGGTTGGGTGGGAAGAAACAAACAAAACAACAATAATAACAATATGCGTGTGTGTGTGTTTGTGTGTGTGTGTGTGCATGTGCACGCATGTGTTTTGCATACAGTCAGCCCTCCATTTCCATAGGTTCTGCATCCATGAATTCAACCAAGCATGGATGGAAAATATTTGAGGAGAGAAAAGGATGGTTGCATCTGTACATGTTGATCTTCTTTTCTTGTCATTATTCCCTAAATGGCACAGTATAATGACTATACATAGCATCTACATTGTGTTAGATGTTATTAATAATCTAGAGATGATTTAAAGTATTTGGGAAGATGTGCATATGCAAATACTATACCATTTTACGTCAGAAACTTGAACATCTGTGAATTTTGGTATCTAATAGGGTTCCTAGAACCAATGCCCCTCAGTTACTGAGGGATGACTATGTGTACATATGTGTGTGTTCATGTGTATATGTGTGTGTATATATATGAATGTGTGTACACAATTATTTTAAAGATGTGATTTAATATTTTTGTCACAAAATGTGTTCTTTTTTTTTGAGACAGAGTCTCACTCTGTTGCCCAGGCTGGAGTTCAGTGACACAGTCTTGGCTCACTGCAACCTCCATCTCCCGGATTCAAGCGATTTCTGGCTAATTTTTGTATTTTTAGTAGAGACAGGGTTTCACCAGGTTGGCCAGACTGGTCTTGAGCTCCTGACCTCAAGTGATCCCCTTGCCTCAGCCTCACAAAGTGGCATGAGCCACTGCACCTGGCCCACAAAATGTGTTCTGTGTGTACAATAAATGACAGTCTCTCAAACAAAGAAGCCAAACAAAAAAAATTAAAAAGAATAATAGTTTTGTACTTTTAGGAATCATGTTTTGAAATATGTATTTTCATTTTTTAAAGATGCAATAAAGTATAATTTTAATATTTGATACTTAAAATATTTAAGCAAGAAAGTAAAACTTTAATATTTTAGAATTACCATACTCCTAAAATGAATCTATAGTTACCTTTTTAAGGGCTATGTGCTATCCAGAATATATTTCCAATAAGCTCTTAATAAAATATTTAAAACCTCTATCTGTCATAATAAATTTTTTTCATTCTTGTTTGCTCAAAAACAAAAAAAAATTATTTTTTCAAAAGTAAATGAAATTAAAAGCCATTAAATGCGAATTGCACTTCAAGTGTAAAGTTCTAGTTAAAGCCTCAGCATCATGATGAAATGCGCAAGAGAAAATTTGATGAATATGCGAAATTTTATTTGGGGGTCAGTCTGCATTAAAAATTAGGATTTCCATATGCAATATCTAGCTTATCTAAAAAAAATTCCTAGGGACATAGGAACAGATAGGCTATTGACTATGTGACCCTATGTAAAATAATGACTGTCAACTCTGTTGAATGTACTCAGTAGGGTAAGAGCTGAGCCTTGCATTTTTTTGGTGTGGTTTTAGCCATCACATGACCTAATTTCCATGGCATGAACCATCTGGTAAATTTCAGATGCTTTCCGCTTTTTAAGAAAGTTGTCAGTTCCTAATGTTGCGGAAGTTCATGGTTCCATATGGGGCCTCTCTCGATTAGAAACCATTCATTCGGCCTCCTCCCCTCATTTCTCCTTTTGTACGGACCGAGGACGCGGGCTGGGGCACTTTGGCTGTGCCTGCGCTGCGCCGCGCAGCCTGCGGTCTGGCTCGGTTAGCGAGATGCTGGAGGACTCGCCGCCTCCACATCCTTCCTCCCCGGCCCGCGCGGCTCTGCGCGCTCATTGGCCCGCCCTGCAGGAAGATGAACGCTACT
Organism: Colobus angolensis palliatus; assembly: GCF_000951035.1. Taxonomy (NCBI): domain Eukaryota; kingdom Metazoa; phylum Chordata; class Mammalia; order Primates; family Cercopithecidae; genus Colobus; species Colobus angolensis. The sequence goes on from NW_012115389.1 coordinate 2,559,262, forward strand.
ACTTCTGTTTCCTTTTGATGCTACTCTGACACCCCGGTGGGGGAAATGTTTCCTCAGGAGCTGGCGCAGAAAATTAAGGGCTACCAGGAGCAGATCGCTTCTTTGAATTCCAAGTGCAAGATGCTGACGATGAAAGCCAAGCACGCCACCATGCTGCTGACGGTGACCGAGGTCGAGGGGCTGGCGGAAGGGACAGAGGACCTGGACGGGGAGCTCCTCCCCGCGCCTTCGGCCCACCCCTCTGTGGTCATGGTAAGGATCCCGTAGGTCCCCGCGGCTTTGCTCTTTGACTGGAGCCTGGCGAGTGGCTCCATGTTCCCTCTCCGTGGCTGATTTCAGGGACCAGCCTTCGATCTTGCAGATTAAGAGGGAGAAACAGTTTCCTTAACTCTCTTCGACTACCATTGGGCCGGGCCAATCTTTGACACTGTAAACAATGACAGTTAAAATGAAACTGTGTGCTCAAGACAGCTGAATTACTTAACTTGTCAGCTGTCTGCTCTGTATTTGTTTATAATTTCACAATAATACTGAGAGGCTCTGAGCTTTAAACAGTAATTTATTTGCACAATGTTTTAGTTGTCTGGGGGATGGGAAATTCATGGCACATATATTTAGTTGTGTTTTGCAGGCTAACTAGCTAACTACCTATGTGCAAGTACTCTACTGTATAAATGTTTAATACAATTTAGAAGAACAGCCATTGTTAGAAAAAATATGAAAACAGACAATCTAAAGCTTGGCTTTGGGTTAAAATAAATCAACTTTGTTATTTTCTATTCTGCACCACTATTTTCCTATACACTTGATATCTAAACTGCATTGAGTATTTTGGTGACTATAATGTTTTCTACTGCTGTGTATTTTCCCTAATATGTGCTGTACCTCAGGTAATGAGTAACCATACCTGGGCCCATTTGGCAATATACTACTTTGGGTGCATTTATCTCCCTACGATATTTGAAACTTGAGATGTCCGCGAAAGACCAAGCTTTATTTCATAGAACTTTCCTCACTTGTATGATTCATGATTTTTCCAGTTATTTATAAAGCCACAAACTCTCCAAAGAAAGGAAAATAATGAAGTATTTAATCAGCAACCAAACTTCAATGTCATATGCACTCCCATCCCTGATTGTTTTACAAATGATTACTAGCATCATATTCTCTTGAAAACACAACTTTTAAATACTAACACAGGATTAATATGTCAATTTGGGTCCCGGTAATTCTAACCTTTGTTTTATAATTAACTCTGTTTTGGCCTGTGCCTGAACAGGACTTATGTTAACATAGCTAATTGATTTTCATGTCCTTTGGGCTACATTTTATGTGGCAGATGACTGCAGGTCGCTGTCACACTTTGCTGTCACCGGTCACTGAGGAGTCTGGGGAGGAGGGAACCAACAGTGAGATTTCCTCTCCACCTGCCTGTCGCTCCCCTTCACCTGTGGCTAACACAGATGCTTCTGTTAACCAGGTACCTCCCACTTGGCATTCCTCTAGCAATATTCTCTGGGCAGATGCAGGACTCCATTCTCTGATTCCATTAGACTGTGGGTATGAATCTCAGACTTTGTTGCATTTGGTTCCAGGGACACACCAATAGGTGTTATAGTTGCACAAACTATGATTGTCATGTGTCTCAGTAGGTCATCTCCTCTCCTGGGCTACAGAAAATGGCATGAGCAAAAATTAGGTCATGGGAATGATAGCCCAGAAGGCCCTATTTTAAGACATTATGGTCTTAGTTCCTAGCAATCATCTGGAATGGGGTTCTGCATCCAACAGAAAATGAAAGATCTGTGTCACCATTGTAAAATAACATGATTCGATGGCTTTATAACATGCATTGAATATAGTGTTGGCATTTACCAGCTCAGGTTTTGAAGATGGAAAACTTCTGTTCGTTATGTCAGACTTCTTTATTTACAATTTGTGTACCAATTTAAGGAATGTCTGCCATATTTATACTAGAATGCCTAGTAGATTTGAGTTTCAATAATCTTCAATAAGATTATCTTTCAATAATCTTAAATTTTATTTTCTGTAAAATGGGGAAAATAAAATTACCATTTTGTTATAAGAAGCCTTTTACCATGTATTAAATGTAGATAATACTAAAATTAAATGTCAAAAAGGTTTTATGTCAAATATTAGATAGAAATCAAAAAGATGCCTTTATAGTAACCAAAAACTTTTAATGCATGTTAAGTAATACCTTATTTTTTAGTGAAGACAACTAGAAAATGTAAACTATCCTATGAAATTATGTTTTTTCAAAGAAGTTGATATGTATTATTAAGGGAGAAGCATTAAACAGAGCAAATGTTTTATAACCTGTATTATAATTCAATATAATTCAGTTTTATTATTTTTATTTTAAAGCAGAAGCATTCAGACTATCATAGGATTTCTGTGATGAAGAGAATCCTCCCTCATTAAAAAGAAAAGGAACGTCAAAATGATGAAACCTTTAGTTAATACAATTACACATTCTCTTGGTAAAAATCAGGATAGCTCTAGGGAAACTACCAACTCATCCATTCATCAAACACATTCTGACACCTGCTCAGCATGAAACCTTGTGTTGGTTCCTGAGGATGCAGCTGAGAAGGAGTCAGCATGGTCCTACCTGCAAGGCCCTGACAATCTAAAGAGAAAGGCAGATATGGGACAGATAATAACAACGTGATCAGAGGAAACTAAAAACAGCAACAAAAAAGGAGAAGTTCAGGGAGCCATGGGGGATTTGGGAAAGTGTTCTTCAAATTCTGATTTAAAAATATTTATTACTCATTCTTTGATGATTTGTCCTTCCCTATGGTTACAGATGTTATTAGAGAAATTGAGCCATAGTCAGCTGATTATTATATAGAAAAAAGTTGTTCTATGTAATATGGTCTAGGTTCTCAAAATTTTCAAACTGAATAGTAAATACTTATTTGAGACTAACTTTGTGGAAATAATATACCTTTTCTAAAATTGTAAATCTCCATGCTACTTCTTGTAAAGTGTCGAAGTATACATGAAAGTGCCCTAAAAATGATGAAATATGCAAACATTTCTATTATTATTTCTTGACATTAACCACAAAGCTTCATCAGATCCTAACCCTCAGTAAGATTAGGCTTTAATTCTTCCCTCTCCCCTAGACACAGGAAAACATCAATAAAATTGCATTGTTAATCTAAAATACTTACATGTGATGCTGCAACGTAGGGGGAAATGCCTTCACTTAGTTTAAGACAGACAGGTTTACTCTGAGGGAGCTGTTAAAAAGGAAACGTAGTACGCTTGGTGTTCATCAAACAAATCAACCCCATCATTATGGCCACATGTTATTTTTGTGTAATAATATAAGTTAGAAGACAATTAAAAATTATGACACCATGACCAATGATGCACTGGATTTATAATATTGTCTCTTGAAACTGAGGAGGACATGTAGGATCCCCGTAAGTTTCAGTTTTCAGATTAAAAACCCTGAGTTTTGTGCACAGAATGTGTACAACTGTTTCAGGGAGCAGCCAAATAGAACTGCTTTATAAAATCACAGTTGTTAAGAAAAAAAAAAAAGGTTTTGTGCCTGCTGTTCCTGCAAGTAGATCTCCGTTATATAACTACCTAGTCCCACTCACAGTCAGTGTATTCTGTCTCTGACAGTAGCTATTAGCTAAAACGTAATAACAATTTAGCTTACATGAAGGTAGAAATACCGAGGCATTCCCAGATTTTGCTGCAGGCTTCTTGATTCCCCTTAGAAGCAAGCCAAGTCTTAGACTCTGCAGAAGAGTTGAGAGATGAATAGATTTGAAAAGAGCGAGCAAGAGTATAATGGGAAAATCATTGGCCTCCAAGTGAAAAGCTCACACTGAGTTGCAGCTCTTCCTCCTCTAAGCTGAGTGCACCTGGGAAGTCCCTTCATACCCTCATTTGTAAGTGGGAAGCGCTACTACTCAATTCACAACGTTGTGAAAATGAAATGTGACATTAATCATGAAAGTGCTTTTTAAACTAGAAAATGCTGATCAAATAGTAGCTACAGTTGTCCAGATTTATTTCCTTAGGAATCTGCTCATAATAAGTCTTATAACTTAGGCACATAAGCAATAAGAATGTATTTTTAACAGGGACTCCTCACTACATCAAGTATTGACTTTAGTAGTTATTTATAGTACTGAGTGATTTCATCTATAAAAGGTGATGTATTTTCAAATCCTTTTAAGACACCAGGAGTTGTCATTCCTATCTGTAGGCATGAGCCATACACACGTATACACACACACACACACACACACACACAGAGCGAGAGAGAAAGAGACTGCCAGAAAAAAATTATTGTAATAAATTTATTCTAGCTCTTTTGGGGGCCTTCTGTATTTATAATAGAGTATCTAATGTAAAATGTTTACACCATTTAAAGCCATTCCTGCTTTTCCTTGTGGACAGTAATAGTATTACTTTACATGTATATAAAATAATATAATTTATAATATAAAGTGCATTTACAAGCATGGTTTATTATGAACATATAGGTCAGCTTCTTATTCGCCAAACACTCCACAATATGCTCAGGATGAAGACGAAAAGCACTGACCCAGACAGCCCTTAGGGAGCTTACAGTGTGTGTGAGGACAGGCAAATGGTTACACTAGAGGGTGGCAGGTGGTGTGGCAGAGGGCAGCACAGTGTTGTGGGAGGGCCTAGAGAAAGCACCTAAACTAGCTGGGGTCAGGCAGGGGTCAAGATGGCCCTCTTTGGTTTTAAGTAGGGAGCACAGTTAGGCAGTTGCAGTGCGGTTGGGTCGTGTGAGTTGAAGATTTTCAGGCAGAAGAAACCACCTGTGGGAAGCTGTGGAGGCGGGAAGCAAAATGGCCCATCAAGGCAACTGCAAATAGTTTCAGTATAATTGGAGAAACATTGGAGGAGGAGGAGAGGGGGAAGTGAGACTGAGAGGGATATGGGAACCACATCATGGAGGCCCTGAATGCCACAGGAAGGAATTTCAGCTTCCTCCAGAAGCTAATATTTAACCATTGAGGGAATTTAACGAGAAGCTGTGTATAGAACTGCGTTTTAGAACTGATACTTCTGGATCAATGTGGACAGGAGAATAGAGGTGTGCAAATTCAGAGCCAGGGGAGCAGTTAGAAACAGAAGTTGCACAGTCTCATGCTTGGTCCACCCTGGTGATAAAAATGAGAGAAACAGGTCAGGAGGGACTACAGAGGCCTGGACAGCTCCTGCTCCACATAAATGAGGCAATGTCTCCTCTGTTAGCATTACTTCAACAAAGACACAGGGCCCAGTGTTACCATACCTTGTGATTTGCAAAACAAGCTATGAATGTGAATTTTAATGAAATCTCTCTATCTTCATGAAGAGAGATTTTAAACAATTTAAAACATTGTGAAAGCCACACTAAATGTGTGCAGGTCAGAGGCAGCCCACAGGCTGCCAGTTTGCAACCTTTGAGTTAGGAAGTTGTTACTGTAATGAGAACTTGAACCAAGGCTGTGGCCAGGATATGCGTCGTTAGCACTTCATCCTCCCATAAGCAGTGGATGGTAAGGGGGAGGAGAAATCAGGAATAAATCCCAAGTTTATAGCTTAGGTGAGAAGACATTCCATTTATTGCAAGATGGATAATACTTCATTGTTTCATCCTCAATTGGTTCATTTTGGAAATGTTGACTTTGAAGAGCCTACAGGATATGCATGGATATGTGAGTCTGGAGCTTATCAATTCACCAGTATTGGTGAGTGAGTGGAAAACAAACTACAAAAGAGCAAGAGTTGAATGACTAGAAAGCTGGGAGGAGAACAGAGAGATTTTTTAGAAAGTGTTTCCAGAAAGGGGTTTTCAGTGCTATTGAATGCTAGAGGTCTGGCAAGGGAAGGGATGAAAATTCATCATGTTTTGTCATAGAAGCTGGTGAGAGCAAGCTCTGCAGTCATCAGGATCAAAGCCCAAACTGGAATTTAAAAGTGGATCGAGGGTGAGAAAGTCCCATGTGAAAATCACCCTTTTAGAAGTTGGATTATGAAATGAAAGGGAGAAAACAAAGAAATGAGGATGCAGCCTGTGCATGCAGGTGCATTCACATGTGACAACCCATCACATTGTGAACTACGGACTTTTAAGAAAATGTGGTCTCCTTCAAGAAAACAAATAAAAGAAACAGTATGTGTAGGTGTTTTTAGATGGAAAAGTGAAAGTCAACAAACCAGGGGAGGATGTTAATAGACCAAGGTCCTTGAAAAGGCAGTTTATGGGATTCTCAGAGTCTGTGGGAGAGTCAGGTTTAAGCAATGAAACTGGCAAGCATAAGATAAGGGTGAGTGTGAATACACACAGACTTTTGAAAATTTGAGAAGTTGTAGTATCTCCGTGACAGCTTGGATTGCATGTGTGTGTGTGTGTGCATGTTTGTGTGTGTGCATGTTTGTGTGTGTATTTGTGTGTGTGTGTGTGTGTGTCAGTAACACACACACACATGCATATATGCACCCTGGAAAGAAAAGCTGGATTGAGTCATGTTTGCGGTTTTCCAAGTGGATGAAGTAAAGGGTAAAAGAGCAAGAGAAACAAGAGTCTTGGCAAGAAGGGGGTTTAAGTAACTTTAGACATAACTACAAGTCCAATTGAGTGATGACAGCATACAAGGGTGTGGAGGACTGAAGTGGGGTGGGAGTGAGTGAGGATCAATGGATCTAAACCTATTAAGGACATGAGGAGTAATCCACTCAAGACAGTGACAGGGTTAGGAATGAAGAGAAAGCAGTCTTCATATTCCAATGTCATCAATAAATGTTGGGGACTCATCTGGAGACCTCAGGAACAACAACAAAATGGGTAGAAGCTGTCATAGTCACTCAAATATTATTTCATGTAATCCTCAGTCCCACCCAAGGTTGGACCAAGGAGTGAACCAGTGTGCAAGATATATTATTTGCTCCAATTATATAGCTACACTAGAGGAGAATTTTGCTAGAATCTCAGCTGTCCCAGTCTGAATTCATTCTACTACGTGACACTGCTGCATTTGTTTCTCAGATGGCTGGAGCCTTCTTCAATACTTTTTACCAATACATGATTATCAATAAGACTCAGGTATTTTAAGCTGACATAATTCCCTTTAACAGTCCAACTGCAAAAACAATGAACTTTATAATAGCAATTACTCCCCCAATTAAATTTCTACTGAAATACAGATAAATAACCATAGAGACAATTGAAAACCATCTTTACTATGTCTCTTGATATATCTTTACTATATCTCTTGATATAGTAAATTTTATCAATACAAATAAAATATGTAATGTTACTTATAACACAATAGATTTAAAAAATTTGAAAGCATGATATTTCATCATTCACTTTGATTTTGTGTGTGTGTATACTTTGAGGAAATGAATAGAAGAAAACCTTTATATTATTTGTTTCTTAGAGTAGTTGTAACTTCCCCATTACATTTTTCTTATTTAATATCAAAATATTTAAATTAATTCTGCAAATAATGAACCCACAAATAGTGAAGATCTGGCTATGTCTGTAGATTTAATTTTATTTAAGTCAAGTAGTTTTTAAAATTATTTAAAACTAATGAATACATTTGGCAACATTTTAGGAACTAGATCATTAAGATTCCCTTTTTTTGCTATTGTAATCAATCTTTAAATACATGTGTACTGCTTAAATCCTTTGTATTTCCATTTAACAAACATAGAATAAGAGTGAGTTTTGGCAACTTGAAGTATTGGTAAAGTTGTTTTTTGATGTATATAAACAAAAATTCTGAAACAATTATAGTGTGCTTCGATACAGTCTTTAAATTTTTCTAGTCACAAGAGTTTACTAATTTACTAGTTTGTAGTGCTCCATGAAAGGTGTAGATCTGAAACCGTTCCTTGACATGACCAACAGTACCCAGAGCATATTAATCTAGACTTTTCTTTTTGTTTAATTCAGCACTGTGCTTTGCACTCACAGGACATTGCATATTACCAAGCCTTGTCTGCTGAGAGGTTGCAGACAGATGCTGCAAAGATTCACCCCAGCACATCAGCGTCCCAGGAGTTGTATGAACCAGGATTGGAGCCATCCGCTACTGCCAAACTGGGTGATTTGCAGCGTTCTTGGGAAACCTTAAAGAATGTGGTAAGTCTTCAAGGTGGACTTGTTTATGCCCACCAGACACCAGTAAACTTAGCGATTGTCTTATGAAATACATGCAGAGAGTTTACACATCCAGTCCACAGTTGAGTACCCTATGTTGGGCCACAGAGGTAAAGCACTGAAGAAAGAAATGTTGTAATCTGAAAGATAAGGGCCTGGGAAGTATTTGGTAATATCCCTTTTCTGGTGTAGATCAGTGAGAAGCAGCGCACACTCTATGAAGCTTTGGAACGCCAGCAGAAGTACCAGGACTCCCTCCAGTCCATCTCTACGAAGATGGAGGCCATTGAGCTGAAACTCAGTGAGAGCCCAGAGCCTGGCAGGAGTCCAGAAAGCCAGATGGCTGAACATCAGGTACAAATAGCCATGACTTCAGTTTCCTGCTTGATTAAATAAGTGCACTCTTGTGACTGTTTGGCCTGTCAGGCATGTGTTTGAGATAGCCAGTTGACTTTTTTTTTTTTTTTTTTAACCTTATCAGTTCTTCCAGAGTAAACAAGAGTCCTAATGATGGTCATTTCTACTGCTGATTCAGGCAGGGATCTGAGAAAAAGAGAGAGAGAGAGAGAGATTCAGACCTTGAATCTAATTAAAGAAAGCTACATGCATTGATGTTGCTTTTTAACTTCGATTACACAAAATGTGTTTCCTTAGAGTTGCCAGGTTGTTTTGGTTTTGTTGTGAGCCGTTGTTGTAAGAAGAAAATATACTCCAAATCTACCTTTTCTGGATATTGATGTTTTAAGAAACTTAGCCAGGGGGTGTCCCTCCATTATTACTTCAGAAAATCTGTCTCAGGCTTCATAAGTTCTGAGTCTCATCTTGTAATTGTCCCTGACTTAAATCATTTTTTAAAAGGTTAGACTAGGCAAAATATTAGCTTTACATGAGAAACAGAGATGATTACATTAATGCAGAAAGATATTGTTAAAAATGTGTCCATTTAAAATGCATGCTAAGAAATGTTTAGAAATTAAAATCTGGTTAATACTTTGGCAGTCTGATGAGGTATGCTGTTAAAATTATATTTATTTGGTATAAGTAGGGTCTTAGGATACTGAGGCACACATTCTCCTACATATTCATCACCCTGATGTAGGAAAATGCTGCCTATCTGAGACAAGAACCCAGGAGCCTGTGACAGTCCTTCAGAAGGCAGGAGGGAAGAAAGATATTTTTAGATGTTAATTAAGAGCTATGAAAGCATGGCTTTCCAGCATGTTTATCAAAGACAGGGTAACTTAACAGCTTTAAGAGTGAAACATTGTACTTTGTCTTTCTTCTACTTTACATCTTCCTAGTTTTGGAAGCAGGGTAACCTTGGAATACACTGCTTGTTCATATGTATAGTCAGATAAAATTGCATTCTTTTGCAATATATATCTTTCAGTATAACACAAAAATGAGAACATTTCATCTAGAGACAACGTATTGAGAAATAGTGGTTTCAGGTTTTTTACACTCTTGTAGCTTTTGAAGATAGAGATCAAAGTGCATAGTGTCCACTTTTAGGCCTTATTTTGGTAAAACAAAACAAAACAAAACAAAACAAAAGTATCTTCTGTAGGTCTTTCTGCTATCCCATAGTCACCCACCCTCAGCCACATTCGTAGAGGGTGCCATGAAAGCACAAAATGAGAATTAACCCTTGTTATCCAAGACCAGATCAATCAGGAGGACAGTCAGGGGCTTGGGGCAGTATTAAAATACCATTTACTTCTGAGCTTCCCCCATTTTATCACTAGAGTGCTAGTCTCCCAAACCCCTCTCCTTTCTAAAGGGGCCTCAGTGTCTCCCATTTCTCTTTAGCTGGTACCCCAGTTTTCTGTTGCCAGTGGCTACCTCTTTCTCATCTGAAGGGGTGTCCCTATTGCTCCAGTGTGCCCCTGGAGCTCCTGGGTCTTCCTGCTCCTGCGGTTCTGTCTGTCCAGCTGTTCCCTGCACCTCTGCTTCACCGTACTGGAAGGAGCCAGAGGACTTCCTTCAGGTTGAGTACGTGCTCCTCAGGGCAGCCTCGATGGCTGTTCTGTAGGAGGCCCCCTTCTTCAAGCATTCAAAAGGAATATAGTGTAAATTATGCAAGGGCTGGATTAGAATGCATTTGAGAGTTACTCACTCAGATTATCAGACGCTGATGTTGCAGAAAGTTTAAGTAGTTTGACCCTCTCTCCAGCTTCAGGATATCTCCACCTTTGTTCAAGCCCCCTATTCTTGTAGCCCAGGCGGCTACCCACAATTGCCAAAGACCCATCACTGGCTCCCACAATATTTAGGAGCTGCATGAAAACAGGATCCTGGTGGCCTGCTCTGCCCTTCCAGAGTTCCTAACGGAGAATGCAAGTTAGCTTCCAATCAGCACCACCACCCTGTTGCTCAGGCATTAGGATGGAAACACACATAAACCGAATGTGGAGCAAAATGATGATTCTGTTCAAGGGATTTAATGGAGACAACTCAAAATTGCACATTAATTCTAAGAATTATAAATTAGAAGTGAATCTGTGACTTTTCTTGTCATTAAGGTCAACTACATGACTTTTTGTCCCTTTCTAAGTTGGCAGTAGCCATACTAGTGATCGCAACAGTAAGGAGGTACAACTAATTTAATGAAGATTACCAGTCACTGGGGCTTATGTTTTATTAAGAGAGAAAATATATTAGTGTTATATTAACTAATTCTATTAATATGTTATATTAATATAATTAGAACATATTAATGTTCTAATGGGAGGGAAAGAAAATAGCAATAATGTAGAATTTAGTATAATTTTATGTATCATTACATATTTACCATTTTTCATATGAGCTATTTTTGCTACCTTGTGCTATCTGTGCCTAAGTTCTACAAGTTCTGGAACACAGCTGCCTACATGGAAAGCTGGTGGTATCACAGTATCTAAATTTGTTCTTAGCTTCTGGAATGGTACTTTAAAAATTTCAAGCACTGTTATAGAATTACTATTTCTAAATTTCAACTGAATGGGCGTGAGGAAGTCCAGTATGGTTTTTTATATTTCCTAAAAATTAATAGAAATACTTTAGTTTTTACTTCTTTCCCAACACTCTTTTGGAAGTATTCATGTTTTTTTAAGGAGGTAACCTAATTCCTGCATTTTCCCTGTAAACACTTGTCTAAACTACTGAATTTGTGTGGAATGCTGTGCCTTTCTGGTTATCCTCTCTAAATTGTCTTATAGATTTCATTTTTTTTTTTTCTAAGACAGAGTCTCACTCTGTTGCCCAGGCTAGAGTGCAATGGTGCGATCTTGGCTCACTGCAACCTCCACTTCCCAGGTTCAAGCGATTCTTCTGCCTCGGCCTCCCCAGTAGCTGGAATTACAGGTGCTTGCCACCACGCCAGGCTAATTTTTGTATTTTTAGTAGAGATGAGGTTACACCATGTTGGCCAGGCTGGTCTCGAACTCCGTACCTCAGGTGATCCACTCACCTTGGCCTCCCAAAGTGCTGGGATTACATGCTGAGCCACCACGCCTGACTGTCTTACAGATTTCATTTTAAGGCTTGAATGCAGTTCATGAGCTGACTTGTGGCTGTTGTTCTGACTGTTAAGCCCTCTGTCATTGCGACCTTATTATCATGAGCATCTGATGCTTTGGGGACATGTGTTGCCACACTAAGCTCAGTGATAAATAGGACACAGAGCTCTGTGGTTATTTTGTTTTTTCATATATGTAACAACTAAAATAGAATGTGGGAAGAACTGTGGTCTCTCATCTGATCTTGGAAGTGAAGCAGGGTTGGGCCTGGTTAGTACTTGGATGGGAGACTGCCCAGGAATACTAGGTGCTGTAGGCTTAAAAAAAAAAAAGCCAGGCGTAGTGGCTCACGCCTGTAATCCCACTGTAATCCCAGCACTTTGGGAGGCCGAGGCGGGCGGATCACGAGGTCAGGAGATCGAGACCATCCTGACTAACACAGTGAAACCCCGTCTCTACAAAAAATAGAAAAAATTAGCCGGGCGTGGTGGCAGGTGCCTGTAGTCCCAGCTACTTGGGAGGCTGAGGCAGGAGAATGGCATGAACCCAGGAGGCAGAACTTGCAGTGAGCCAAGATCGCGCCACTGTATTCCAGCCTGGGTGACAGTGCGAGACTCCGTCTCAACAAAAAAAAAAGAAAAGGAAACATTCCAGCCTGATCAACACGCTGAAACCCCATCTCTACTAAAACTACAAAAATTAGCTGGGAGTAGTGGCGCACACCTGTACTCCCAACTACTCAGGAGGCTGAGACAGGAGAATTGCTTGAACCTGGAAGGTGGAGGTTGCAGTGAGCCAAGATGGCGGCTGGGTGACAGAGCGAGATTCCATCCCCTACAAAAAAAACAAAACAAAAAAATATTGTGTTCATGTAGATAGTTCTGAAAGTCACATAACATAAGGTCTGTGTTTCTTTTCACCCTTGGTATTAAAGAGTTTTTATGTTAGAGAAGTTCATGGAACTTAATTTTTGTATTTTTAGTAGAGACGTGGTTTCACCACGTTGGCCAGGCTGGTCTCGAATTTCTAAGCTCAAGTGATCTGCCCACTTCAGCCTCCCAAGGTGCTGGGATTACAGGCGTGAGCCACCGCACCTAGCCTGCAGAACCCAAAAGCATGCATTTCATCTCTTTCTCCTTATCTTGAATCATATATTGTCAGGTAGCTGATGGCCACCAGCTCTTATACTCAGAGTTATGGGACTGAAGACATATTCGATGGCTGAATTTTTTTTTTTAATTGAGGTGAAATTCACATAACATAAAATTAACCGTTTTAAATTGTACAATTTAGTAGTATTAGTACATTGACAATGTTGTACAACCACTGTCTCTCTCTGGTTCCAAAACATTTTTATGACCCCAAAAGAAAATTTCATGCCCCCTGAGCATGGCTGCTAGATCTTGAAGTTAAAAACTCTAGCTACCTTCCAAAAATGTCCACTCACCTTTAAGAGTAAACTCAAGCATGAGTGGAAAGGACTGCCTCTAACAAGATTTAAGTGAGGCTGGGCACAGTGGTTTACACCTGTATTCCCAGCACTTTGGGAGGCCAAGGCGGGTGGATCACTTGAGGTCAGGAGTTCAAGACCAGCCTGGCCAACATGGTGAAACCTCGTCTCTACTGAAAATACAAAAATTAGCTGGGCATGGTGGTGCATGCCTGTAGTCCCAGCTACTTGAGAGGCTAAGGCTGAAGAATTGCTTGAACTCAGGGGACGGAACTTGCAGTGAGCTGAGATCCTGCCACTGCATTCCAGCCTGGGCAACAGAGTGAGACTGTCCCCCAAAAAAATAAAAAAAAAGATTTAAGTGAACAGTTCCAGATTTTCCTAATTCCTTCATTACTGACTGCAGAACATTCAGAGAGCTATTTTAGAACATTGTGAGTTTTAAATGGAAGCTGATAACTTCAGTGTGCACCTGGTTGGTCAAATCCACTGAGATTTAATGAGGTAGTGCTCGTGAGAGTTACCAACACATCAGACAGAAAGCAGAAATCTGATTGTGGGCTACATTTGGTGGAAAGTAGGTTAAACAAGATCTAACCAGGACTTTGAGGAGACAGAGTTTGAAAATTTGGAATGGCAACAGGAGTGGGTAGGAGGCACTATAAATGTAAATGTGTGTGGAAAAGCACAGAAGAGAGGATGAGAATGAACACAGTGTGAAATTGTTAGGAGTCTCTTCTTGCTTGTACAGAAGGATCAGTGTAAAAAAACAAAACAAAAAACAAAGACATAATAAGATCCATCTAATTATGGAGGAGCATTTAAAATCAGACCACATATAGATTTGATACTTTTAGCATTCAGGCACAAAACATTATTATGAAATAATAGAAAATACTGAATGGAAGTTTTTTTAATGTATAATAGTTTGAATGCATAAAAAATACTTTGAATATGTAATAAACAATATCAGTCTGTAAATTCATTGCAATCACATTTTTAAAATTGCAGCAAGTTTTTTGGTGGAGGCTGACGAGCTAATTCTAAAGTACACTGCAGGCTAGGCGTGGTGGCTTACGCCTGTAATCCCAGCACCTTGGGAGGCTGAAGTGGGCAGATCACTTGAGCTTAGAAATTTGAGACCAGCCTGGCCAACGTGGTGAAACCACGTCTCTACTAAAAATACAAAAATTAGCCGGGTGTGGTGGTGCATGCCTATAATCCCAGCTACTCTGGCGGCTGAGGCGAGGAGAATCGCTTGAACCCAGGAGGCAGAAGTTGCAGTGAACCAAGATCTCGCCACTGACTCCAGCATGAGCAACAGAGCGAGACTCTGTCTCAAAAATAGTAATAATAATAATAAAGTATACTGCAAATGTGTGGGAAAATATGTATTAAAAATGCCAGAAGTAAAGAATAACCAGGACAGTCTTGAAAAAGATTGATAACGTTGAAAGACATATCCTACCAGATAGGGAGATTTATAAAGCTACAATAATTAAGATTGCGTGATATTTGCACAAACAGCCAAGTGAGTTGATGGGACAGAATTCGAGGCCAGAGCAGAATCACATTTATACAGACACTTGGCTTGTGGCAAAGATTACACTGCAAAACAGTGGGCGAAAAGAAAAAAAAAAAAGAATTTTCACCTCTTTCTACACTGGACATGAAAATTAGGTTTATGTGGTTTGTAGATCTAAATGTGAAGTTATTACCAAAGAAAAGTTTGAAAATAATATTTTAAAATATCTGTGGTGAATGATCTTTTTAAAAAACATTCTAATCCAGCACAGACTGATACTTTAGTAAAATTAAATCAAATGCTGCTTGGATGTCATAACTGTCAAATTACTACAAAAGTTTCTTAGCACTTGCTCTCAATATGTTTATCTTGTCATAAGCCAGTAACAAACATTTTGCAGACTGTTATTATTCCGTGGACCATGCTTTGAGTAGCATTGTTATAGAAGATAACCTATGAGATTGTATTCTATTTATGACCTTGGGTTAGGCAAAAGATTTCCTATATAGGACCAAAACCCGTAACAGTAAAGGAAAATATTGATTCTATTAGACCATGATAAAATTAAGAACTTCTTTCCATCAAAAGATATTATTAAGGAAATATTTCCCCATTAAGGGAAAACCATGCCTCAACATGGGAGCAGATTATTTGCAATATGCAGAACCAAAAGAAACACAGGCACTCCTATCCGGAATATACAAACAACTCCATACCTCAATAAGAAAAGGGACAACTCTAGTAGAAAATGGGCAAAAGATTTTTAGCAGTCAGTCACAAAAGACACTCAATCTCATTAGTCATCGGGGAAATGGAAATTAAAATTACAATGAGATCGCACCAGTAAACTCACTAGAAAAGCTTAAAGTGAGAACAATTCATAGCCAGGTGACAGTGGAATACGATATAATGATAAAAATGGATTAACTCTTTCTACATGCAACAAAACGAATGACTCTCACAATCACGAAAGAAGCCAGACACAGAGCAGTGCACCGTGTATGATTCCATTTCTATAAAGCTCAAATAAGGGCCGAAGTCCTCTGACATTTATGAGTTAACACAGTGGTGATTTTTGAGGACAGCAGTAGCAAGAAAGAGGAGGTCAAAAGAGCTTGTAGAATCCTGGAAATGTTCCATTTCTTGATCTGGGTAGCAGCAGCATGGATATTTATATATATAGTTGGTGTGCTTATAATCTGTTCACTTTTCTAGATGTATATAATATTAACAGTTTATGTAAAAATTGTCATGATGATATTTGATATTAGGAAAAGATAAGGGGTTTTTGCTGTTTAACATTGTGAGAGCCCACTCTGAGGAGGCACTGTGCTTACAGCAGAGCCTCCAGTCCTGTGGGAAAAATAGGAATTATGCAAATAAGGGCACATTGGAAACTATGAAATGCTGGCAAATATAAAGCCTATGTTACTTTACTTGAAATCATAGTTGTCTCTGTAGTGATAGAGCCTGTTTTTCCAACTTCATTGAAATCCTAAATAAAAATTTCTCCTGTGAGGATTCCATCTAAAGAGCAAGTCGTAAAATACCCCCAAAAAAGAGAAATAAAATCAAGTAAAATTATGATAGACCGGAAAACAGGGCGCTATTGAGAGAGAATGATGGAGATTTTCTTAGGATTGGGTGGTCATGAAAGGCCTCTCTGAAGATACGACAATTAACCTAAGAGCAAAGGATGAATAGAGCCATCACACACAGAGCGGGAAGAGTTTTCCGCGTTGAGGGAACAGCATGTTCAAAGGCCCTGAGGCCAGGAAGTGACTGAAGTGGGGCCCTGGAGTGGCTGAAGAAGGCAGGAATATGGTGAGCAAGAAGGGAGTGTGGCACATGAGGCAGGAAGAGTGAGACCACACAAGTTTGATTTATTTCACAGCAAGAATCCAGTACATATTTTAAAGAAGGGGAGTGAGAGGATCTTATTGATATTTTCAAAAGGTTGCTGTAATTGCTTCATATAGACTGGGCTGGAGCAACGAGAGTGTAAGCAGATGGACTCATCAGTAGAACATTATATAGCAACTCAGTCAAGAGAGGAAGTTGACTTTGGCTTCAGGTGGGGGCAGAGGGGATATTCAGATATACATGATATAGTTTTGAGATAAAAGTCATTGGACGGCCGGGCGCGGTGGCTCAAGCCTGTAATCCCAGCACTTTGGGAGGCCGAGACGGGCGGATCACAAGGTCAGGAGATCAAGACCATCCTGGCTAACCCAGGGAAACCCCGTCTCTACTTAAAAAAAAAAAAAAATACCAAAAAAAAAAAACAAAACTAGCTGGGCGAGGTGGCGGGTGCCTGTAGTCCCAGCTACTCGGGAGGCTGAGGCAGGAGAATGGCGTAAACCCGGGAGGAGGAGCTTGCAGTGAGCTAAGATCCGGCCACTGCACTCCAGCCTGGGTGACAGAGCGATTCTCCATCTCAAAAAAAAAAAAAAAAAGCCATTGG
Organism: Colobus angolensis palliatus; assembly: GCF_000951035.1. Taxonomy (NCBI): domain Eukaryota; kingdom Metazoa; phylum Chordata; class Mammalia; order Primates; family Cercopithecidae; genus Colobus; species Colobus angolensis. The sequence continues at coordinate 2,576,380 of NW_012115389.1, forward strand.
ACTGGGTGATGCATTGGATCTGGTAAGTGAAGGAGAGGAAGGTGTGAAGAGTGACTCCCAAGTCTCCAGCTTGAGCCATAGTGAGAGGTGTTGGAAGACAGGAGGGGAAGCAGGTTTGGGCTTAACACTATGCAGATGAACTAGGTAAGTTGAACACATAGCCTGAAACTTAGGGCAGGTGTTTGAGTTAGGGATGTACCTTTGGAAGTGCTCAGGATTAGAAAGCATTTGAAGTCTTGGGAATGGAAGACATCACCTGGGAGAGACCTTTATTTTTTTAGAGTTTGATAAATAAGAAAAAATGAGCAGTGTGACCACATAGAAATAGGTTACAGGTTTCTCCCATCCTGTGAGAAACGATGTGAGTTTTGGACTAGAGTTCAATGCTGTTTCAGATTTGGAGAAAGCAATAGGTGAATGTGGGAAAATCATGTTAGGTAAGAAAGTAATACATTTTATTTTCAACATTGTATTGGAGACTCTTAGAAATGATTGAGAAATGTGGTGGCTCGTGCCTATAATCCAGGTTGGAGTGTTCCCTGAAGCCAGGAGTTTGAGACCAGCCTGGGCGTCATAGCAAGATCCTGTCTTTACAAAAAGTAAAAAAACAAAAATAAAAAATAAAAAATTTAGCCAGGTGTGATGGCACACACCTGTAGTCCTAGCTTCAAGCGGGAGGGTCGCTTGAGCCCAGGAGTTCAAGATTACAGTGAGCTCTGATCATACCACTGCACTCCAGCCTGAGTGACAAGAGTGAGACTCTAAAAAATAAAATAATAAGTAGGTATTACAGATGATCCTTGTATTACAGATGATCCTATTGAAAACTAGAAAGATTAATTAAGTTGCTCAAACTCACTTTGGTTAGTGATACATACATAAAATCAGAAAAGTCCTGGCCTTTCATTTAGAAACTCAGGTGAGTAGTCCCCTATTTGTTGATTGATAATGATTCCCAGGTGAAATACCTTTCACTAATCCCAATGGATGTGAGACTCAGCTAGTGCTAATGATCCCTCAGTGAAGAAAATGAATACATGAGTGTGATTCCACAGTCTTTCCTCCAGGCACTGATGGATGAGATTCTCATGCTCCAGGATGAAATCAATGAGCTCCAGTCCTCTCTCGCAGAGGAGCTGGTATCCGAGTCTTGTGAGGCCGACCCCGCGGAGCAGCTGGCCTTGCAGTCCATGCTCACTGTCTTAGCCGAGCGAATGTCCACCATCAGGATGAAAGCCTCAGGGAAACGGCAGCTTTTGGAGGTAACCAATAACTCTAAAGTGGCCTCCTCACTTCTGAGTTAACTTTTAACATTATGTTACCAAGTATGTGGGTTACTTACCTATCTACATTTTCATTGCTTCCCTCTCCCAAACGGGGATTGTGTTTCAAGAATGGTCTTCATGGCTGGGCGAAGTGGCTCACGCCTGTAACCTCAGCACTTTGGGAGACTGAGGCGGGTGGATCACGAGGTCAGGAGTTCAAGACCAGCCTGGCCAACATAGTGAAACCCTGTCTCTACTAAAAATACAAAAATGAGCCAGACATGGTGGAGTGCGCCTGTAGTCCCAGCCGCTTGGGAGGCTGAGGCAGAAGAATCGCTTGAGCCTGGGAGGCAGAGGTTGTGGTGAGCTGAGATTGTGTCACTGCACTCCAGCCTGGGCAACAAAGCAAGACTCTGTCTCAAAAAAAAGGTCTCCTGAATAGAGTACAGTCGGTGTGTAGCCATGAAGATGTCCTTTGACCCCTTTCTGACTCATTTCGGGCATGAAATATTGAGAATGTGGAAAGCAAATTATTGGTAGACATGAGCCTTGTGAAGAATAATTTTAGAAGGTTTGCATAATGGTTTGCTGCGTTTACATGACAGCATTTGATGGATGATATTACTAATACTATAAAGAATAAATCCTACTCAGTCACTGTTAGCCAATTCAAATATAGTAATTCATGAAAATACTCTTGCAATTCTGGTTCCCACATTACTTAATTTAAATATTATTTAATATAGAGACAAATTTGGGCAGCAGTAATATCTGTGTTAAAAATCAGCTATCTTCCTTTTTTTATTGTTTCTCTCGTAAATTCTTGGCCCTAAGCTTCTAGGCTACTTTTATTGTTGCTTCTGTAATTTGGTTAGACTGGAGGCTCCCTAAAGACCTTTATAGTATCTATCATCTTGTATCTCTTGGCAGCTTCTCTGGCACATAATGGGTTCTCAATACATTTCTTATTATATGAACCAAATATTATTTTCTTTAGCTGCTAATTATAACATAATGCAATTAACCATGACCCTGTTGTGGGTCTCTCTCTAGTTTTACCTATTATATGATTAGTCAAATAATCTATTCATATATTAAGTTGGTGCAAAAATAATGGCAAAAACCACAGTTACTTTTGCACCAACCTAATACTTCTTATGTTAGAGAAATTTAAAGCCAGTGTGTCTGCCCTACTTATTAATTTCCATTTTAAATTGTTTAATAAAATTTTAAAATAATGAATTATTCATAAAATAATTTTTAAAATATTTACTTTAAAAGTTAACTTTTATTTCATTTATATTGTCCCCAGTAACTCTATGAAAAACTTGTGGGGGTTTCAAAATGAAGTGATTGGCCTGATTTTTTTTAACATGAATTATTTGCAATCATTGAAAAACTCAGAGAGCTAACCTAGAAATTTAGATTTCTGCCTTCACTTGAGATGAAAGTTAATATTGGACCACCCCTTCCCACAGGGATAAATTGCCTGAAACTGTATGTGGCTGCCGTTTTAGGCAGGCCACATGTTTTTCAGTTTGCCACAGTCTCCGTCACTTGCTACTCTTCCCAGCCATAGAGGTCCAGTGTCTACTGCCATTTACCAACTGCTTTATGCCATTGTTTTGTTCTAATCCTTGGCTGATTTCCACCATTTATATTACTGCCTGGTCATATAGGTATTTTATTTGAGAATACCTTGTTCAACTCTAGGGACACATTAGAATCACTAGGGCGTCTTTTTTTAAAATACCAATTTTGAGACTTACCCCTAGAAATTCTGATTGTTGTTCTGGGATGTGGTCTAAGCAAAGATAATTTTTTAAAGTTTTACCGGTGATTCTTATGTGCAGCCAGGGCCTGGAACCATCGCTTTACTATGTTAAATTCTCAAGATTTTACCTTAGCGTGATCTATGTTACATTTTACTGAATTCATTAGGAGAAGTTGAATGATCAGCTGGAGGAACAAAGGCAGGAACAGGCCCTGCAGAGGTATCGCTGTGAAGCCGATGAGCTGGACAGCTGGCTCTTGAGTACCAAGGCCACTCTGGATACTGCGCTGGGTACACCCAAGGAGCCCATGGACATGGAGGCCCAGCTTGTGGACTGCCAGGTACCAAAGGATGCAGAATTAAAGAATATAAAAACAATGATTTCTGTAGAAAGTAAAACATGTTTGGGTTTGTTTTTTTTTTAAGTCTTTTTTATTTTTTGTTTTAAGTCTTATCTAGGGAGAAGGAAGACTATTTTTCTCCTTCTCTAATATAGTCTCCATTTTAGAGGAATAACCCTGTAGCACCAGAGACTTATTCCAGAACATGAAAGTAAAAATGTAGGGAAAACTTTTGGAAATGTAAGATTAAAAGTATACCAAATTTAAAAAAATATGTAAGAGCAGCCACCTGAAAAATCAATCAATCCAAAGCAGTAATGTTTCAGAAAAGAGGATTCTCTTTAAATTAACAAGGAAAGAGTTGATTATGTGATGTCTTATTTTTATTAGCCATAATTATCATAATCTAACACAAAAATAACATAATAATAATGGATAACACGAAGGCAGTGGCCTTTTCTCCTTATCTGTTGACTATATAAAAATGTTTTTCAGCTGGGCGCAGTGGCTCATGCCTGTAATCCAAGCACTTTGGGAGGCTGAGGTGGGCAGATCACAAGGTCAGGAGATGGAGAACATCTTGATCAACATGGTGAAACCCCGTCTCTACTAAAAATACAAAAATTAGGCAGGCATGGTAGCGCGTGCCTGTAGTCCCAGCTACTATGGAGGCTGAGGCAGGAGAATTGCTTGAACCTAGGAAACGGAGGTTGCAGTGAGCCGACATTGCGCCACTGCATTCCAACCTGGGTGACAAAGGCAAAACCCATCTCAAAAAAAAAAAAAAAAGTTTTTCATGTTTTTTTTTTAAATGTGTTTTTGTCATTTTATAATAGCTAATCTTAAAATAGAGAAAAATTGGCAGGGCACCATGACTCATGCCTGTAATCTCAGCACATTGGGAGGTCGAGGCAGGCAGATTGCTTGAGTTCAGGAGTTCAGCAACAGCCTGGGAAACATGACAAAACCCTGTCTCCACGAAAAATACAAAAAATTAGCCAGGTGTGATAGCACGTACCTGTAGTCCTAGCTACTTGGGAGGCTGAGGTGGGAGGATCACCTGAACCCGGGAAGTCAAGGCTGCAGTGAGCCATGATCCCACCACTGCATTCTAGCCTGGGTGACAGAGTGAGACCCTAAAAAAAAAAAAAAAAAGAAAGAAAAGAAACATTGAGAGGCTCAGGTAATTTTTTATAGACCCCTCTAATACCATAACAGACAATTTAGAAATAAAAGTCACCAGACACTGTGACTGACACCTGTAATCCCAACACTTTGGGAGGCTGAGGTAGGAGCACATTGTTAGAGACCAGCCTGGGCAACAAAGTGAAACCTGGTTTCTGTTGAAAAAATAAAAAATTTAGCCAGGTGTGGTGGCACATGTCTGTGGTCCCTGCTACATGGGAGGCTGAGGCAGGGGGATCCCTTGAGCCCAGTAGGTGGAGGCTGCAGTAAGCCATATTTATGCCTATGCACTCCAGCCTGGGTGACAGAGCAAGACCCTCCCTCAAAAAAAAAAAAAAGAAAGAAAGAAAAAAGTCTATCGACTACTCACTCGTCAAGGCCGTGGGAAAACTACAAAAAATCATGAAAGCCTGTCTGTTTGGTAAAAGACTCCAGAGGTCTGTGTTGCACTGTGGGAAACAGTCGTTGCAGAGGCTGGGGAGATGTGTGAGTTCATCCTTATTTCTGTTGCTGCAGAACATGCTGGTGGAAATAGAGCAGAAGGTAGTGGCTTTATCAGAGCTGTCAGTCCACAATGAGAACCTGCTGCTGGAGGGCAAAGCTCACACCAAGGATGAGGCCGAGCAGCTGGCTGGAAAGCTGAGAAGGCTCAAGGGGAGCCTGCTGGAGCTGCAGAGAGCCCTGCACGATAAGCAGCTCAACATGCAGGTGAGGGTTCCAGCCGCTGGCCCACAGCCAAAAGCTGGCGCACTGTTCACGTGCTCCTTCTAAGGTGTGCCAGGTAAAGGAACAGGTTGGCGGTGATGCATACTCGTGTATGTACCTGCTTTACAGTGACATTTTTGTGTGCAGTTTTAAGTTTACACTCTTGGACTTTGCAAATAGATTTTGTTAGGACTACTAACAACAGCAGTTCAGCGGAGTGGTGGAGGCAGAAAGCACTCTGACATGAAAGTGACAATGAGAGGAGAGGAACTGGAGAGGGAAAGTAAAGGCTGCTCCAGGAGTGTTGCTGTAAAGTGGTATACAGAGGAATGAGATAAGCTCTAAGGAGAAGTGGGTCAAAGAAAATTTCATCTCTTTTTTTTTTCTTATATGTTCATCACAATGTGAGTATTTCATTTTAAGAGCAGAAAAATAGTAAGTTTACACGTTAATGGAAAAAACTCAATAGAGGAAAAATTGATGAAAAAAGAATGTGGGCAGGGCGCCGTGGCTCCCGCCTATAATCCCAGCACTTTGGGAGTCCGAGATGGGCGGATCACTTGAGGTCAGGAGTTCGAGACCAGACTGGCTAACATGGTTAGTCAAAAAAAAAAAAAAAAAAAAAATTAGCTGGGCCTGGTGGTGGATACCTGTAATCTCAGCTACTCAGGAGGCTGAGACAGGAGAATTGCTTGAACCTAGGAAACGGAGGTTGCAGTGAGCCGA
>NW_012115389.1:2582509-2597322 GCF_000951035.1 Colobus angolensis palliatus
AAAAAAAAAAAATTAGCTGGGCCTGGTGGTGGATACCTGTAATCTCAGCTACTCAGGAGGCTGAGACAGGATCATTGCTTGAACCCAGGAGGTGAAGGTTGCAGTGAGCCGAGATTATGCCACTGCACGCCAGTCTGGATGACAGAACAAGATCCTATCTCATAATTAAAAAAAAAAAAAAAGAAAAAGAAAAAGGAGTGTGATTGCAAGAAAAATCTTGTTGGGGAGGGAACAGATAGGATAAAAAGTGCACTGGCAGGGTGTGGTGGCTCACACCTGTAATCCCAGCACTTTGGGAAGCCGAGGCTGGCGGATCGTGAGATCAGGAGATGGAGACCATCCTGGCTAACACAGTGAAACCCCGTCTCTACTAAAAATACAAAAACTTAGCCGGGCATGATGGCGGACACCTGTAGTCCCAGCTACTCGGGAAGCTGAGGCAGAAGAATCTCCTGAACCTGAACCCGGGAGGCGGAGGTTGCAGTGAGCTGAGATTGTGCCACTGCACTCCAGTCTGGGAGACAGAGGGAGACTCCGTCTCGAAAAAAAAAAAAAAAGAGAAGTGCATAGTTTGGTCTTCCCTACCCTTCTTGCTAAGTAAGCCAGGGACCAAATAGTTGAGAAGCCCATTAGCTGCCTCAAACTTACAAGCATCTGATGGTATCATCTGCTTCTTCTTGTGGCCTAATCCAAACTGTGCCTTCCTTTACCATTTACACCTTTCTCCTGCAATAATGGTTGAGACCAGGCCAATCTGTTCTCCAAGTAAAATGAGGAGCGAGGGAAAGCATCTATGTTGGAATACAAATACTGGTAGGAAGTAGGACATAAATATTGTCATGGAAACTTCATGGAAGGTCACTGTGATTGCTACTATTTTCTCAGTGTGAGGATGATTGTTAGGACTAACCTATGTATTTTTCTTCAGCTTTTTGCTGATCATATGATGATATGATGTGAAAAACCAAACTTAATCAACTAAAAACTAGAAGCAATGGAGAAATTTAGGAAGATGACTGGCTTATTACAAAATACGAAGTTAGGTCATTGAAAACCATAAAATAGTCCAACAAAAAATAAAAATTAAAAAATGAAATCGGCCGAGCACAGTGGCTCACGCCTGTATCCCCAGCGCTTTGGGAGGCCAAGGCTGGTGGATCACCTGAGGTTGGGAGTTTGAGATTAGCCTGGCCAACATGATGAAACCCCATCTCTACTAAAAATACAAAAATTACCTGGGTGTGTTGGAGCATGTCTGTAATCCCAGCTGCTTGGGAGGCTGAGGTGTGAGAATTGCCTGAACCTGGGAGGCAGAGGTTGCAGTGAGCTGAGATTGTGCCACTGTGCTCTAGCTTGGGCAACAGAGTGAAATTCTGTCTCATAAAAAAAAAGAAAAAAGAAGTTGAGAATTTATAGTTTTTATATAGACAAAAAGCAAGTTAGAGGAATAATGTAATACTCCATATAAAATTTTGAAAAGAGTTTTGAGGGGTTATTAGTCTTATATATGTGTGTAGGTTTTGGTTTTTTTTGAGACAGGGTCTCGCTCTGTCAGCCAGGCTGGAATGCAGGGACACAATCTCAGCTCAGTGCAACCTCTGCCTCCCAGTCTTAAGTAATGTTTCCACCTCAGCTTCCCGAATAGCTGGGACTACAGGCGTGCATCACCATACCCAGCTAATTTTTGTATTTTTTGTAGACACAGAGGTCTCCTAATGTTGCCCAGGCTGGTCTTGAACTCCTGAGCACAAGTAATTCACCCACCTCAGTCTCCCAAAGTGCTGAGATTATAGGTGTGAGCTACCATGCCTGCCCAACCTAATCATATATTAAAATAGAATATTACAATAATTAAAATAGTTTGGTGTTGGCACAATAAATATGTGAACAGAAAATTAAACGATAACTATTCCAGAAAGAGATTTGGTATATAAAGGAATTTGATAAATATTTTAGGTGGCATTATAAATCAGTGGACAAAATATGACTCACTCTATAAATAATCACGTGAAACATGGTAAACTGTATTTTCTACCCCATATTTTACAGAAAAATATATCACAGATGGATCAAAGATTTAAATATAAAAATTAAGTCTGCAAGGTACTCAATGTATGATTTTTTTTTTTAAATATTAGGATAGGGAGAACTTTTGTCAGTATACCCCAAATCCAGAATTTTATAGCTTCTTTTAAACTAGTACATGGGCAGGGCATGGTGGCTTATGCCTGTAATTTCAGCAGTTTGGGAGGCTAAGAAGGGAGAATTGCTTGATCCCAGAAATTCAAGACCAGCCTGGGTATCACAGCAAAACCCCATCTTTACAAATAATTAAAAAATTAGCCAGGCATGGTGGCACACACCTGTGGTCCAGCTACTAAGGAAGCTGAGGTGGGAGAATCCCTTAAGCCCAGGTGGTTGAGGCTGCAGCGAGCTATGATTGTGCCACTGCACTGCAGCCTGCGCGACAGAGTGAGACACCAACTAAACAAATAAACAAATGGGCCATGGCTCCCACCTGTAATCCCAGCACTTTGGGAGGCTGAGGCGGTGGATCACCTGAGGTCAGGAGTTCGAGACCAGCCTGGCCAACATAGTGAAACTCCATCTCTACTAAAAATACAAAATTAGCCGGGCGTGGTGGTGGGAACCTGTAACCCCAGTTACTCGGGAGGCTGAGGCAAGAGAATCACTTGAACCCAGGAGGCGGAGGTTGCAATGAGCAGAGATCGCGCCGTTGCGTTCCAGCCCGGGCAACAGGAGTGAAACTCCATCTCAAAAATAAATAAGTAAATAAATAAATAAATACATAAATAAATAAAAAACTACTACACGAAAATGAAAAAGTTCTGTATGATCCCTCTCCCCCGCCCCCAAAAAAGTAACCAAGTTGAAAGACGTAGACAAGGAGGGATGAGTAAAACAAAATAAAACAAAAGACATAGACAAACAGGGAAGAAACTATATAATTCACAAATCTTTTGTAAAACAATAAGGAAAGATCAAATAGTAGAATATGGACAAAAGATATGAAGAGATAATTCACAGGAAAAGAAATACAAATGGATAATGAACATATGAAAAGATGTTTGAACTCTGTGTTGGATAAATAGATGCAAATAAAAAATACAACATTTCACTTGGATTTACACACTTGAAAATGCACATGCAATGTGACTTTGTAATTGAAGTCAAAAGAAAAGGTTACAGATACTAAAACTGAACAAAAGTAGAATGATTTTCTAGCTGTAAAAGTAGACAGCAATTCACCTAGTAAACAACTGTTATAGGTCTAATACGTAATGCTTTCTTCTGTTTTCAGTGGTGATCTGTGAATGAACTTCATTTCTAAAGAAGCTAAAATAAAGGGAAAGCCTTGAAAGTTGCCTAGCAATGGGATAGGGAGAGGGATAGCAATCATTTATAAAGCTCTTATTACTCCCTTACCCCACCTACCTACCCCTAGAGGCAGGTAGTAAGGGAACGGGCAGCCTGATACTCCCAAGCACAGGAGGGATTAAACAAGGCAGGAACCACAAATTCCAAGGTCTCGTGGCCTGGGAAGGACAAACTCAATGAGGGAAGCAGGCCCAGCCTGGCCCTTGGCAAGCTCGTCTCCTGTCTAAGGAGCAGCTGTTACTCAGCTCTAGCTATTATCACACAAGAATTTACAAGTGGCATTGCTGGATCATCTAATTTTTCAAGAGATAGGGAACTTAGATTTATTTCTTAAGCCTCCCAATTTTTAAACGTTGACATTTAAATCTAAAATTTTTAAATAATGTGTGTGCCAAAGAAAGCATATCCACAAGCCAGGATTGAAATCTGTTTATCTTTTTCTCATTCATTATTAACGAGGTGACCTGGGGCAAGATCCTTAAATTTCCCACAACTTTCTTACGGATCAGTTTTCTCATCTGTAAAATATGGATAATAATATTTAACTTTAAAAAATTCTTTAGAACATGTGGAAAAAATAAAAAGGAAAAAATGTAGTGAGGATTTAAATGCAAGTAATACAATAAATGCTCAAATTGCAGCAGTTAAAATAATTAATAACAACAACCAACTGTTTCCAAATCACATTATTTGAGACGGAGAAGCTTCTGCTATGCTGAAAGGCCGGGCTTGAGACTTAGTGGGCTGGGCTGAGCATGCGCACACCGCTGTGGCGTCCATGACCGGCAGATGCTGCCCAGGTCCGCGGGAATTGTTTAAATTGAGTAAAGTCCTGACTCTGTCCACATTGGGTGAAGTGTAAATACAGAAAAATGTGGTAGTGTTTTACTACATGGAAATTGGTTACTGTTTATTTTTGAACTATCTATAAATTCCATCGTCTTTCATCTAATGAAGTTCCCAGCATATAAAATATTAATAGATCTTTCAAAATAATTAGAGCTTCCTGGAAGATTGCTTTTCCATCTGTGGGAAGAAAAGGAGCCCTGTTTACATTATTATTGCTATGAAAAGGATCATGTCCCTTTATGTAGAAAACTAAAAATAATTTGGAGTTAATCTGAAATTAATTAAGTTAGTTGCAGAAAACCAATCTTCCATTAAATGCAGCCATCAGCAATGTTAATGCCCTTTAATTGGGGCTTGGATGATTCAGGAGGGTTGGAATACCTTCCTAAGTCTGTAAGCACAGCATTACTTAGTGCTACTGAAGCTGGGAAATGGTAATACCTCTTACCTCCATTCTTTTTCACTAATTTGGCTTACATGGGTATCAGTGAATGACTACGCTTTTTTTGTTTCCTATCAAGTAGACTGCTTCTCTATATGAAGAACCACAGATCTTAAGGGTATGTAATAGGATCTCCTGAATTACGTGGTATCTTCATGAAGCTAGGTCTTTTTCACACATTATCATTCATTAAAGGAACAGAGAGATTGCCCCATAAAATAATAAAAAGCTTTATAAAGAAATGTTTTATTTAATGTTTAGCATTGCCCAGTCCTCATTCATCTTCCAAGGAATGTTCCTGGCAAAAGTGGTTACTGTTCTAGTATTTCCAAAATAAACAGTTTATATAGCCCCACCCAGTGGGGACTGATGACAGAAGTCGCTTAACCTCCCCATTCCCTAGGTATGGCAGAAAACTGTTATCACACCTCAGAGAAAGTAATTACCATAATTACTTTCCTTCTGGTTGCGCCTTCTTATCCCCAGGGGAAAGAGAATGAAATTTGAACTGGATTCTTAATCATGGTTTGCTTCCTGTGGTCCAAGTCTTATGTTTCAAAATGACTAAATCATTCAGAGAAAAATTCACTCACTGAAAAACTGAATCTAACCACATAGAATCTGAATATATATCTGTGCATATAAAAGTGAGGAAGTTGTTAAGACCTAACATTTCAGTTGTCACTGTTCCAAACCAAATTTGGTGTAAGGAACTTGAGCCAACCTCTCTCAATCAGACCATAGTAACTGGCATAGAAGAGTGTGTTGGGCTCAGGGCTGGGAGAAGTTTCCAAGGGAGTCTTCAGGCCGGGCTCTGAAAAACAAATTTTTGCTGAAGAGAAAAGCAGAGAGGAAGTGGCCTGGATCCCACAAAAGCAAGTCAGCAGGTCATGGCCAGGGCCACTACGTTGGCAGCTGGAGCAGCTCTGATGGGGACAACTTTCAGTCTCATCCACTGATTTCTTGAGGTCATTCTCTACAGGTTCCTTTTGAACTGCTGTTTCAACTTTGCTTGGAAGAACCAGGTTCTTTTAGAGCTTATTCTTAGAAGATGGTGGATTCTTAGATGAGAGAATCTGTTTTCATGCAGAAAATCATGGGCTCCAGTTCTGGGAGAATGCCCATCCACCCAAACTTCCCATCTTTAGGAAAATCACTGCTTATCTTTGAGAAATTCTGCAGAAGGTGGAGAATTTAGTGTCACTAGTCAGCAATTCTGAAGGTCTTTCAAAATGCAACTAGCATATGTTAGATCATTGCACCCCAGTTGTTCTACCTAAACTGCAATCTCTGGCTGGATCATCTGAAAGGAAAGGAAGTCTGAGCTTGGGTGGGCTCAGGATCTGGGAGAAGGTTATGTATACTATTACCTACAGGTTTTACTGTTCATTTAGCTTCAAGCACCGACACCACCTTGCAAAGATAAAGATAAGGTCTATCATCTCAGACAATTTAATCATGAGATTCTAATGAAAAAAAGAAGAAACAGAAGGGTAAACAGATCCCATCTATTCCGCTAAAATTGTGAGTGTAAAACTCCAAAAATAAGAGAGAGAGAGAGAGGGGTCTCTGTGGACAGTTACGTTGGATGAGCTGGAATGGCTGGGTCCCATGTTGTGCTCAGACATTGCAAAGAGGAACCAGTGGGCAGGGGAGCAGCAGCTCCAGAAATAGATGGTAGGAGGCTCCTCTGGAGAAACAACCTGTAAAACATCCTTCCTCTTCCCCGTGCTACGCCAGCCCCACAGTCCTCTTCACTGCTCTGTTCTCTCTGAAACGGCAAATTTCTTTCACCTTAGGGTCTTGTGCCAACTGTTCCCTGGGTCTGAATGCCCTCACTCTAGATCTTTGCCAGGTTGGTGGTCTCTCATCATGCAGAGTGCAATTGTCTCTCCTAAAGATGCTTCCTTAGACCTCCCTAAAACTTTCTGTCCCATTGTCTGTCTTAACGTTCTCTGTAGGCCTTATCACCAGCTCGGTTATCTTATTTGTTTATAGTCTAACTCTCCACCAGGGCCCTCATCTGGCTTCTTTTCAGAACACTCCCAGCTCCTAGAACAGTGTCTAGTGAGTGCTTAATAAGTAGTGAATGAGTTATATTGAAATTATAATTTATCCGGTGACAGATGAATCTATGTGAGTAGAAAAGCTCTCATTCAGAACTAATCCCATTTGATGTGCAACATTTTAGGGCCTTTCAAATTCCATTAGAATAATCAGGCAGGAAGGATCAACTCTTGCCTAGGTGCTGAGTCATTACTTTGGTAAGCCAGCTTAGCAATGGGCCAGTTTCTGGTGATGGTGATAGACGGGGTGAAGGGTACTTTTTCAGAGATCTCACCTTTAATTATCATACCACTGACCTTTCAAGGCTCAATTCAGCTTTTGAATTTGTAAAATAGTAACCACATGTGCCTACAGTAAATGACTTTTTTTAATGTGCTAATTGATGGTTCTGAAAGAAAGACTCTTCAAAAGTTTTCATCTTTGAGTACAGTCTATTGATTATGTAGGTCAGTCTATAAATATTATCATATAATAGCAGACTCTCAAAGATAGAGAATTCTAGGAATAATTTAAATCTATCGCCCTAGTAGGGTAGACACTGAAGGTTACACAGACCAGTATCAGGGATGAGGCTTCCTGCCTAGTTCATTGTCTTGGGATTTGAGTTACCTGCGGTGAAGCTGTGGCTCTGTGACACAGAGGTCCAGACCCTGGTCTGTGAAAGGTGGAACAGAGGATGTCCAGCCGGCCTGGGAAACTCTTGTTTAGACTCCTTGCCTCTATGCTGCAGTACGTTTTCTCCCATATGAACTGAGAATTCAATAAGTTCTTATTGAATTCCAGAGAGTATGATGCCTTACGGAACTGAACTTTTTGCTTCTCAAAGATATTAAAATGTCTTTGATTAATAATCTTTTAGAACCTCAAAGATATTAAAATGTCTTTGATTAATAATCTTTTAGAAAAATTTTTAGGAAGATTATTCAAAAAATCTTTCATTGTCTGGACCTGGATTAGAGAAAGTGACATAGGGCAGGGTAATGCTTTCACGGGAAAGACACAGTTATTATGGGTAATGATCATTTGAGAAACAATTTACCTTTGTGTGACTTAAAAAACAATCTCGAGTTACGTTTTTGTGGAAAAAAATTCTGGAATATCTGATGACCACATTGGTCAGCTAAAAGACTAACCTCTAAATACATGGGTTTTCTCCTCAAACAGTTCTATGTGTGATCATCTGTTTGTTGTTCTTGCTCCTGCAAATGCCATAACTTAGATGGGTTTTGTGTTACTGTTTTTTTTTAAAAAATGTGGTTTCACATCTCAGTGGAGCCACTTTGGTATCATTACATAGAACACACCAAAGTAGCCTTCTCTCCCTTTTGGTTAAGGTTTTCCGGTGTGTAGCATGACTTGATTTCTGCCTCGTTAAAAGCAGGGAACAGCACAGGAGAAGGAGGAGAGCGATGTTGACCTAACAGCCACGCAGAGCCCCGGCGTCCAGGAATGGCTGGCCCAAGCTCGCACCGCATGGACCCACCAGCGACAGAGCAGTCTCCAGCAACAAAAAGTAAAGTGTTTCCTACCTCTCTCTAGCCTGAAGATCTGCCCAGGGAAGAACCTGAGAGGCATGTTTCAGAAGGACAAGTTGCTTCTGTGCTAAAAACAGAGTGTCTCTTTATCTTCTCTTTGAATGAAGCAAGATGTGGCTGTTTCAATGTATTGACTCATGACCGCTGGGATGATTGGTCATTTGAAAATCCAGTCTTTAAGCAAACCTTGTGTTTAGGTTTACAAATAGTGTAACACGGCTATCATCTGCTTTACCAGAGATAAGTACTCTGTTTTCAGATTTGCTCTCTGACTCTATTTAATTTTAATATAAATCTCAGGAAAGCCTTTCAGGTTTGGTGAAAGTCTAAGTTGCATGTTTGTTTGTTATTTTTTTAATGAATGCAGTTTGTATTTTTACTTTCAAGTAGATGATATCACAAAATAGGATTGCTAATTGTTGCCTAGTGAAACAAATGACCTTTGATGAATAAGAATGATTTCTCATTGGTACCTTAACTATGTGTAAAACGCATATTCAAATATTTTATTTTCTCAAATAACAAGAGCATTTATTATAAATAATGAAGAATTAAAGCCAAATCTATTGATAACGTAATTTATCAAGTAAGTGGAGAACTTAAGTCACTTTTCCCAAGGATCTATCCTGTTAGCATGACAATACTGATTTTCAAAAATGAGAGAGCATTTTGTACCACTTGAGGGCACTATTGCCTGGCAAAATTTTCTTTTCCCATGGGTTTTTTTCCCCCCAGATTTTTCAGAGGTATCCTGTATCAAAGCAAAAGAATACTACAGAGTACTTTGGAGACACATTTGAATATTTACATAAACCACATGCTTTATGCAATGTGCAAACTTAAAAGCTCACTACCAAAGTTCTCTGAGAATTTTATACCTTGAACTATGATTGTAGGCAATAATCATAAAGTAACACATGTGTTTGCATTTGTCCTTTCCCTTGAGCAGGAGTTAGAACAGGAATTAGCTGAGCAGAAGAGTCTCCTTCGCTCGGTAGCCAGTCGTGGAGAGGAGATTCTAATTCAACATTCGGCCACAGAGACCTCTGATGACGCTGGGTATGTTTCAAAATGCTTCAATTTTCTCTTCATTGTGTTTTCCTAGCATTTGAAGACAAGTAAACATCTCACTCAAAATTTTATTTTAAACATCTTCAGCAAAATTTAGTCATCTCATTTTTACTTTAGGGTAGTAAATGTACCTGCATTTTGAACGTTTTGTTGCATCGCCTGAACATAGCGCCTGTAGTAAGCTAACTTGTTTGCCCTCCTTCCAGTGTGCGCAGCCTATCTGTCCAAAGATGCTCATGAGTTCATTTTTTTAATCAAATGAGAAATGCATTATAAAATGAGATACATGATTTTCTAATTGAATGATTACATCTAACTGGAGAGCATTCTCTCTGTAAGAGCTTATCTTGCCCTAACAGTATTCTAAAAAATAAGTGCATGGGCCCATTAAATACTAAATATTTTGAAATCTTGGTCTGGAGTGAAGAGTTTGAAAGTCTTCTACACAGAAAAGTCCGATGTTAAAAGAAAAATTAAGGAAGTTGGAGAATTTTCAAGTTGAAGACTTTTATTTAAAAGGTCATAGAGGAATTGCAGCAGTGTGGAAGCACCACTATATTTTGAGTCAGGTCTGAGTTTTATTCTAGTTCCACAAAGGTCCCTTTGGAAAAGTCACTCAACTGTGAGCCTCCTCTGTAGAATTTAGAATAATAATCCACTAATGTCATCACAGAAGTTTTGTGAAAATTATAAATGTCAACTGAGAAGATACACGGGAAAACTTTCTTTGAAATCTAAAACATAAAAAAAAAGTTTTCATGCAACCTCTGTGTTTATGTATTACTGAAAGTTGGAATTCGGCAGTATCCTTTGGCAAATAACTTTGACTCCATTTCCCATTTCTGAATATTTATTTTTAGGGGAAATAACATAAAGGAGGAGATATGTATTATGAAGATGGTTTTGGAAATATTATTTGTGATACCAAATAATTAAAAAGGCATAAATACTCACTAGTATAAAACAGTTGAAGAAAATTTTATACATATATAATCTTAACCCAAAATGATGTAACTGTATCAGAAAATGTATGTATGATGCTAAGTAAAAATGTGATATCAAGTTGAAAGTAGAGTATGTGTGTAGATAAGAACTAGAATAGACCATCGATAATAAAAAAAAAATTTTAGAGACGGACGACATAGGAATTAAAAAATATTTTTTGCAGTTTAATCAGTGCTGACATATGACATCAATGTTGACTGCATACAGTCTGTTACATACATACACACACACATATATATATATGAATTCTGAGGGCAAATGATAGGAGAATAAACGAAAATGCAATGGCAGCAGATATATTGTGACAAAATACGTAGGAAATAGGAAGGCATTCAAGAAAATGAAAAAACAAAAATCTGTGAAAGTTTTGACATGGCTAATAAATATCAATGTAAAAGAATAGGAATGAATAGTATTATGGCATCTATAGGCAGGGGTTGACTTTAACCCTAAAACTGTAAAAATTGCCTTAAAAATATAAAGGAGTTTAAAAACTCTCTGTTGTGTATCATGCTTGAAGATGCTGATGAGACCATGAATATGTGTCTATAGTAAACCCAAAATGAGACTGTTTCTTTCATGTTGATTGAGGCGAGACTTGCCTTCATGTTGCGTTCCTACCTGTTTCCAGCCCCTCTGAAATGTTTATTTATCTTGCCTAGTTTTCTGAATATTTTTGCCAAACAAATATTTTGACAAAGAACCCATCCAGTATTGCCTCCTCTCCGTGTGTATCATCACAAAAGGAGCAGAAGGGATCTCCTGCAACTTTATTGCCATATATATTTTTTTCTTTCCTTGGCCTTTAGCTTTGGAAAGGACCTAAATGAAATACAAACAACTGTAAGTTGCTCTTTCAAATATAAAAAATACTTTAAAAATAAATTTGCAGTGCAGTGCTGGCTTTCTATATAAGATTCACTTTAAAGACTACTTATACATTCTTTAACTTTTATACAAATGTTTAAGAAACTTCACCTTTACATGCAGTTGATAACAGTTCAGCCTTTTTCAAGCCTTTGGGTATCAAGCAAACAATTAACCGTGAATTAATGATATCTACATTCCAAAGTACATATGTATGTATATGTATATAAACCTTGCTAGGAAAAAGCCTGATATTCAGCCCGTAACTTGCTGGCTGCTTTTCTAAGACTATAAATGTGGCTTGGTTCGTGTAAAGAAACCCCTGTGGGAAGGACATGACCTACTTCATATAGTCACACATTTGCCATATGAGGATGAAGTACTGTATTACTTGTAGAGGGTTGATGCAGGGTGCCTTCCAAGATTACTAAGGAAAAACAACTGGAAATTTGTTGAAGTAAGTATAAAAGGAAAGAAGAATAATTTTCATGGAGAACAAAAGGCTATGTTTTAAAATGTTTGCTACTGGTGGTGTACATTTGTCAATGATTAAATGTCAAAATATAAACATTAAATATTCCTCTGGTTTTATTACAGATTTTTATGTAAATACAAATGAATTAAAAGTGCTATACCATAGGCTATTACCACAAAAGAAAAAAGCAATAAAGAAATTTAACCTCATAGGAACTTCAAAGCTTTTCAAAAATAATTTTTAAAAAGTAGAAAAATTCAGATACTAATATTATAGACACTCAACTAAAGGTATCAATTATGTTTTGGCATTTTTTTCACTTACCATTATTTTTTCAGGTATATTTCTTCATTTTAACTGTTTAATAGTATTTAATTTTGTGAACGTAATTTATTCACCCATTTTCTTATTGCTGGATATTGCCATTGCCATTATTACTATTATTACTATTGGGGTTTTTTGTTTGTTTGTTTGTTTGTTTTTTTATGAGACAGAGTCTTGCTCCGTTGCCCAGGCTGGAGTGCAGTGATGCGATCTCAGCTCACTGCAACCTCCGCCTCCTGGGTACAAGTGATTCTCTTGCCTTAGCCTCTCGAGTAGCTGGGATTACAGGCACCCACCACTATGCTTGGCTAGTTGTATTTTTAGTAGAGATGGGGTTTCACTATGTTGGCCAGGCTGGTCTTGAATGCCTGACCTAAGTGATCTACCCACCTTGGTGCCCCAAAGTGCTGTGATTACATGTGTGAACCACTGTGCACGGCCCTAAGATTGCTGCTTTTAGCATTGTTTAAATTAACTTCCTACATGTCTCTCATATGGGAAAGATTCTCTGCATTATATCCTAGGATTGGAATCCCTGCATCACAGATTTAAAGAGTTTTACTTTTCTTGAGACAGGGTCTGACTCTGTCACCTAGGCTGCAGTGCAGTGGTATAATTATAGCTTACTGCAGCCTTGAACTCCTGGGCTCAAATGATTTTCTTGCCTTAGCCTCCAAAGTAGCTGGGACTACTGGCATGTACCACCATGACTGCCTAATTTTTACATTTTTTTTTTTTTTTCTGTAGAGACAGGGTCTGGCTATGTTGCCCAGGCTGGGCTCAAACTCCTGGGCTCAAGTGATCCTTTTGCCTCAGCCTCCCAAAGTGCTAGGATTACAGGTGTGAGCCACCGTGCCTGGCCAGTTTACAGAAATTTTAAGTCTTATTTCTAGAGACTTATCTAAAGACACTGTTGTGCTTACATTTATTCTAAGAATAATTGGCTTTGGGGTACCATAGACTATCATCCTGCCAACACACTTGTTATTCTTTTTTTTCACTTGAGCAAAAGGCCCTGTATCAAAATATTAATTAATATCTACTATTCCTTTTAGATGACATGGTTTTAGTTAGGACTTCAAAGGTCCTGAAAAATGAAGATCCATGGAAATTCAGCCACCCTAGGTTGTTCCTGTTTTCGTCTTTTTTCTTTTCTTTTTTTTTTTTTGAGATAGAGTCTTGCTCTGTCACCAAGAAGAGTACAGTGGTGCAATCTCAGCTCACCACAACATCTGCTTCCTGGGTTCAAGTGATTCTCCTGCCTCAGCCTCCCGAGCAGCTGGGACTACAGGTGTGCATCACCATGCCCAGCTAATTTTTGTATTTTTAGTAGAGATGAGGTTTCTTCATGTTGGCCAGGCTGGTCTCAAACTCCTGACCTCAGGTGATCCACCTGCCTCGGCCTCCCAAAGTGCTGGGATTACAGGCATGAGCCACCGTGCCCGGCTCATTTTCATTATTATTAACCTTCATTTACTGAGCAACCACTATTTCCCAGATAGGGTTATAGGCCTTATGCATGTATTCTCTTTCATTCTCATAATTATGCAAGGTAGATACTATCTGCATTTTAAAGATGAGAAGATTGAGGCACAGAGAAGTGAAACAACTTACCCAATGTCACAAATAATGTGCTCGAGTGAGGGTCATAATCCAGGTCCATCTCGCTCCAGAAGTCAAACTTGGCTAGCCATGGTGGCTCACGCCTGAAATCCACAAATTTGGGAGACTGAGGTGGGAGGATTGCATGAGCCCAGGAGTTTGAGTTTACAGTGAGCTGTGATCACACGAGTCCACACCAGGTTGGGTGAGAGAGTGAAGCCCTGTCTCAAAAATAAATAAATAAATAAAAGCCATACCAGTCTCAGATGTCAACTGCTGCCTATCTTTAAGGATGACACTGGAGGGTCTTCCTCCCATATCCCTCTGTGTCCTGTACTACCTTTCCAGGTCCTGTACTGTCTCTCCGTGTCCTGTACTACCTGCCCAGGCTCTATACAATCCTTCCTGTGTCCTGTACTACTTTCCTATGCCCTATACAGTCCTTCCCATGTCATGTACTACCTTCCCAGGCCCTGTACTATTCCTCCATGCTCTGTACTACCTTCCCAGGCCCTGTACGATCCTTCCCGTGTCCTATACTACCTTCCCAGGCTCTGTACTATCCCTCCATGTCCTGTACTACCTTCCCAGGCCCAGTACTATCCCTCCATGTCCTGTACTATCTTCCCAGGCCTGTACTGTCCCCCCATGTCCTGTACTACCTTCCCAGGCCCAGTACTGTCTGGCCCAGGCCCTGCACTATTCCTCCGTGCCCTATACTACCTTCCCAGGCCCTGTACTATCCCTCCGTGTCCTGTACTACCTTCCCAGATCTCGTACAATCCTTCCAATGTCCTGTACTACCTTCCCAGGCCCTGCACTATTCCTCCGTGCCCTGTACTACCTTCCCAGGCCCAGTACTATCCCTCCATGTCCTGTACTACCTTCTCAGGCCCTGTACTATCTCTCTGTGTCCTGTACTACCTTCCCAGGCCCAGTACTATCCCTCCATGTCCTGTACTACCTTCCCAAGTCCCATACAATCCTTCCAGTGTCCTGTACTACCTTCCCAGGCCCTGCACTATTCCTCTGTGCCCTGTACTACCTTCCCAGGCCCAGTACTATCTCTCCGTGTCCTGTACTACCTTCCCAGGCCCTGTACTATCTCTCCGTGTCCTGTACTACCTTCCCAGGCCCAGTACTATCCCTCCATGTCCTGTACTACCTTCCCAGGTCC
>NW_012115389.1:2598177-2643944 GCF_000951035.1 Colobus angolensis palliatus
CCTGTACTACCTTCCCAGGCCCTGTACTATCTCTCCGTGTCCTGTTCTACCCTCTTGTGTCCTGCACCGCCCTCCTGTGTCCTGTATTTTCTCTGAACTCATAATAGCAACCCTCCCTAGACTAACACATTTTTAAGGTTTTGAACTAACTTTTCTGCTATTTGCCAAAGGATACTTGTCTGTAATCATGCTATAATTTTTTATTCCAAATGTTACAATTATTATTATTCAATGCATTTTTAAGTATCACTTCTGCACATGGTTCAGTGTATCAGTGAGTAGGAATATAGTTGCTTTGTGATTGGCCTAAACATTTTTGTTATTTTTAAAGCGTAAGCTAATAACCAAGGTAATTTTATTTCATTTGAGAAAGCAGGTCTGGTATACACAATAAATTACCTATCTTATCACTTTTTTGTGCACATTGTAAACTAAGATTATTTATTCTTCTAATAGTGAAAAACCTGATGTGTTATCCCAGGAGTTGGGGATGGAAGGGGAGAAATCATCCGCTGAAGACCAGATGAGAATGAAATGGGAAAGCTTACATCAAGAATTTAGTACCAAGCAGAAACTACTACAGAATGTTCTGGAACAGGAACAAGAGCAAGTGGTATCAAATATTTTACATTGTATAATAACTAACATAAAAGATAATAGAGTTTATGCTGAGGGAGTATAACTGTGCAGTCATCTTAATTTTCATGATCAATTTCAAACTAAGACAGGAAACCAGTTTTTCACTCTACATTTTTCTTAACAAGTCTGTTTCACATTTCCCTTCATAATTATATATTTACATGTGAAAATTTGATTTCTGGATAACATTTTTCCTCAAAGACGATTAATATCTGATTCCATATTAGCCTAAACCTTTACATTTTAAGTGCCCTGTTTTTGTGTGTGTTTTGCAAACTTGAAAAAGTAAGGGTGGAAATCAAGGATATGCACATCTAGGACAGAATGCTTTTCACAAATCTGGAACGCAATTGTGAGGCCATCTTATTTTCCATTGCCACTTCCAGTATTTAATAATTTCAGGAGATCTTAATGAGAAACATATTGGGACGTTGGTGGGTCTAGGGTAGGGAAGTGAAGCCAGTGGTCAGCTGGAATAGTTACGGACCCATCTGCGAGGCTGGTTCCTGGGAGGGATACTGTGTGATGTCGGGCTTGGTTCCACCAGGCATGCCAAATCCAAGGGAACTGAAGACAGCAACAGATGGTTCCAGGTAATGGCTATTACTTCACTCTAAACAGAAGCCAGGCAACAACTGGAAGTCAGAGGAATTAGAAAGTTAGAGGGCAAATGAGGGAGTCAGGAACACAGGCCAGCCTGGGATGCCTACCACAGCTGTGGCCCAGAGAAATTCTTCAGATACAAGACTAGTCCCTTGTCCTGGGCCAGCAGCGTCCGTCTAGGCTCATTCCAAGTCAGCAGTATTATCAGAGTGAATTCTAAAACCTTTCCTGTTGGTCTGAGGAAGCTGCTATTCTCTCTGCTCTGGCCAGAACTAGCTTAGGGGCTGGGAGAGGCTGAACTGGAAGCAAAGGGTGTCAATAACTGCAGTGAACTGGAGGAGAAAAAGGCTGAAGCTGACAAAGTAGGCATTAGAAAGCAGGCACAATCTGCCACAGTTAAGTGGAAGGAGACTCTCTAAAGCAGGGCTCTGCAACTCCCAGGCTGCAGACTGGTACGGGTCCGTGGCCTGTGAGGAACTGGACCTCTCAGCAAGAGGTGAGCGGTGAGCAGGTGAGCATTACTGTCTGAGCTCTGCCTCCTGGTTCGATCAGTGGCAGCACCAGATTCTCGTAGGAATGTGAACCCTGTTGTGAACTGCACATGCGAGGGATCTAGGTTTCACGCTTCTAATGTGAATTTAATGCCTGATGATCTGAGGTGGAACAGTTTCATCCTGAAACCATCACTCCCGCCCCCAAGAAACCAATCCCTGGTGCCAAAAAGGTTGGGGATTGGTGGTCTGAAGGTCATGAGGTGTCCTGTCATCTGTGGGTAGCTGTGCATACGTCTCTCCAGAGCCATGCTTTCTATTCTGTTTTTATAAAAGCACATGCTTTTGTGAACTTTCTGCCCCCTCACTTTCCCTCTTTGGCCAGGAGGCTTCTTTACCCCTGTCTGCGGAAATAGTCACCAGCTCTGCCCTGGGAAACTTAAAGCACTGTATTCCTGGAAGCAGTTGTCCCAGAATCATATCCACCCAGGCAAATGGTGCCGTATACTTTTTGTGTGGACCTCCTGCCTGTGTTTTAATTCATCCTTCCTCAAATCCCTGATAAAATGTTCCCCAGACTCGTAGCTCAAATTCCTTTTTCCTGATATGAATCTCCTGGACTTGACTGCTAGCTCTCCCTTCATGTTCGAGTATCCTTTGAATAGGAGAGGTATGTATAGTTCTGAATCAGGGACTGCAGTCTTTTCTGACTATCTTAAGTTAGAGAAATCTACGATATTTTCTAGAGTCCGTGCTTGCTTACTATTCTCCATTCATAAAGCACCTGTGTGATTCACTGGGCATCTACAGACCTCCTGGAGGTCTCATCCATTACCCTCTTTGATCTTCAAGAGCTGCTTTTGCTCTTAAGTCGGAGCCACCACTCCAGCGTCCTCCATGCTGGGCTTACTGAACAAACCTTGCCCTGCTGCCACTGACATTCCACAATACTTGGACTGTTCAAGTTTAGATTCACGTTGTATCTCCCTTGCCTTTGGATTAGAAATAAAAGCATTGAATGCTCTTTTTTAATGACATTTTTGCATTTGAGTGCTTTGTTTCAGCAATCACTGATCATTTGCACACAGTGCCTCACAGGTTGTTTTCCTCTCTGTGGTGTGAAAAGGTGAAGGAAAAGGAAGGGAAGAAGCAGTTTAGCTGTCAGTTTCCAGGCAGAAAGGGAGTGATCATATAATGAACACATTTTAAGTTCTAGGTGTTAACAGCTAACAACGTTGTGGGGAGGCCAATATTATCTCTACGTTGTAGACCTGGAAACTGAGGCTTAGAGAGGCTGGATAATTTCTGAGGGTCTTAGGATTAAGAAGAAGTGAATCTGGAATCAGGAGGCCAATCTCTCTGTTACCTAAGTCCCTCCTCTTTCATACTACCTTAATGGCAATTTTGTACCCTAGAAATACTTACTACTTTCATATGTAAAAACAGGCACATTTTGACCTAAAATTCTCTAGGTCAAAGGGCACTAATCTCTTAGAGCAATTTTTCTTAATCTGTTTACTTCCAGTGTATTTAGTGCTTCCATGCACAACCACCTTCTTGGCTTCAGGGTGAAATACAGCTCCTGCTTCTGGGAACCTATAACCCAAATAGGGAAATAGCGCATACATTTCTAAAAAAAAAATTAGGCAACTATGACAGGATCCATAAGCAGGAATTTAAAGGAAACAAAGGTTAAGAAAAAATAGTCAAAAGTTGCTATGATAGGTATGGAAATTAAAGTAGCAGATTTTAAGGGGATGCTGGGTGGTGGATATCCCGGCTGCAATGGGGAATGGGCTTGGCATATTTACAGGATCACGAGTAGTCAGTCTGAAAGGTGAAGAGATATTTTGAAAAGTCAAAAGAGACTGGTGGCCGGGTGCAGTGGCTCATGCCTGTATTCCTAACACTTTGGGAGGCTGAGGCAGACAGATCACATGAGGTCAGGAGCTCAAGACCAGCCTGGCCAACATGGGGAAACCCCGTCTCTACTAAAAATACAAAAATTAGCTGCACGTGGTGGTGCACACCTGTAATCCCAGCTATTTGGGAGGCTGAGACAGGAAAATCACTTGAACCCGGGAGGCAGAGGTTGCAGTGTGCTGAGATCGCACCACTGCACTCTAGCCTGGGTGACAGAGCAAGGCTCCATCTCAAAAAAAAAAAAAAAAAAGGAGACTGAGTTTGATTGAAAACATGATCAAAAGTTTGAATGCTACACTATATCATTGCCTTTATTGGGAAGCCATATGTATATGTAAAAGAGTTTAGGGGAAATAGGGCTAATAATGAAAGCAAAGAGATCAGCCTAGGTCTTGTATTTAGGATGGATTATTTCACTATAGGTATTGCTAAAACCAAGAAGAAAAGTTGAGAGGAAAGCTGTGGTAAGATTTTTTTATGATTGCTAATAACTTTCTTATTTAGTCAATTTTAAGAAAAATTACTCTTATTTTGAAAAATTATATATATTCATTATAATAATTCACATAATGCAGCCAAGTGCAAAGATGAAAATGAAAAAGAGCAATTAACAATTCCCATATACTGTAAATCAATTTAATCTTTAAATTCCTTACTGCTCATAACCAATCCTTTTAGCATATCTTTTTAATTCCTAAATTTTTAATTTTGATCCAGCTCTCAGGAATTAATTCCATTGTCAAGTAATTTTTTTCAAGAAAACTCAGGTTTTATCATGTTTGGGAGTATCAGCCAGTTGTCTCTATATTTGATGGGCATTTTTCTGTCATACTTTTATCCCTTCAGAATTTGTATCTATATTTGTTTTTGTCTTCTGGCATTGAATGAAGCTTTAGAAAAATCTAACATCAGTCTACTATTTTTTCCCTTATTTATTTATTTTTTGTTGTTCTCTGTATGGATGCCAGGAGAATTATTTAGTTTTCTTTAAGTTTCAACAGCTTATCTAGGCTATGTCTGATGTTGAGTGTTCTCCAATCATATTTTTCCTGTGACACAATGTAGTTTTTTATATTTAAGAATCAAGATTTGCTTTTTTATTAATTGTAGGGAATTTTTTGGTATGAGATGTATTTTATGCTATATTTATTATATCTCTGCTTCAGGGACATCAATGATCCTTGTATTAGATCATCTTTTTTCTATACCTATTGACTTCTTTTTAGCTGTACTGATCTTTGTTTTTTTTAAAATTCGGATTCACTTTTCATCTGATTATTGCAAGTTTTTTCTCTATGCCAGTGATTCCATTTTCAGCAATGTCTGTTCTCATCCTTTCTGTTTCTAATTTATTTGTGCCTTAATGTTGTTTGTTTCATAAAATTTGCAAGCCACC
Organism: Colobus angolensis palliatus; assembly: GCF_000951035.1. Lineage (NCBI taxonomy): Eukaryota > Metazoa > Chordata > Mammalia > Primates > Cercopithecidae > Colobus > Colobus angolensis. The sequence continues at coordinate 2,603,230 of NW_012115389.1, forward strand.
TTTTAATTTAATTTTCTTTTTTATAATGTCACCTTTTGTTTGTTTTGAAACAGGGTCTTACTCTGTTGCCCAGGCTAGAGTGCAGTGGCGTGATCTCAGCTCACTGCAATTTCTGCCTCTGGGTTCAAGCAATTCTCGTGCCTCAGTCACCTGAATTGCTGGGATTGTAGGTGTGTGCCACCACAACTGGCTAATTTTTGTATTTTTAGTAGAGACAGGGTTTCGTCATGTAGGCCAGGCCAGTCTTGAACTCCTGGCCTCAAATGATCTGCCCATCTCAGCCTCCCAGAGTGCTGTGATTACAGGCATGAGCCATCGTGGGTGGCCTGCTTGTTTTTTATTTGTACATAATATTTGTACATATTTCTGGTGTACAGTGTGATGTTTAGATACATGTATATAGTGTGTAATGATCAAGTCATGGTAATTAGCAGACTCATCATCTCGAACATCTATCACTTTGTGGTAGGGAGATTCAAAATCCTCTCTTCTAGCTGTTGAGATATACAATATGTTATTGTTAACTATGTTTGACCTCCTGTGTAATAGAACACCAGAACTTATTCTTCCTATCTCTCAGGCCTTTTTTTTCCACTGCTTAAAAAAAAAAAAAAATCCATCCATGGAAACATTGCCATTGATGCATCTGGCCACTGTGTTCAGTGGACATGGTATGTTGTAGAAGTTATATTTCTCTAGAAGAAATTTTCTTATGGACAGTTTTTCCAGCATCTATTTCAGTGTGCATTTCCAAATGAGAAAACTGGGACATAATGCATATGCTCTTCAACAAGCTGCCTTTGTTTGCCTACAGCTTTATAGCAGGCCAAATCGACTCTTGTCTGGTGTGCCACTGTACAAAGGGGACGTGCCGATCCAAGATAAATCTGCAGTTACGTCTTTGCTGGATGGACTGAACCAAGCCTTCGAGGAGGTTTCATCCCAGGTAAGGCCATGTTATCAGTATGTTTTGCTTGGTTTATAAGAGTCATGTTTTGCTTGTATTGATTTGCCTGGCCTCTGTGAGGCTGTTCCATCCACCCCTGAGCATGAATTGAGACCCAACACTGGGGATGAGTGCTGAAACAAAGAGTCACTGGACTCTGGAGGCCCATCCTGTTTCTTCTTTTATATTTTATTTTATTTTATTTTTTCAGACAGTGTTGTACTGTCACGCAGGCTGGAGTGCAGTGGCACAATCTTGGCTCACTGTAACCTCCACCTCCTGGGTTCAAGCGATTCTCATATTTTAGCCTCCTAAGAAGCTGGGATTATAGGCACATGCCACCACGCCTGGCTAATTTTTATATTTTTTAGTACAGATGGGGTTTCACCATATTGGCCAGGCCAGTCTTGAACTCCTAACCTCAAGTGATCTCTCTGCCTTGGGCTACCAAAGTGCTCAGGTTACAGGTGTGAGCACCGTGCTTGGCCCCATCCTGATATTTTTCCTGGATTTTCAAAAGCTGAAATTGATTATTTGACCCTGTTGTGTGTTTCCCAGAGTGGAGGGACAAAGAGGCAGAGTATACACTTGGAGCAGAAGTTGTATGATGGGGTCTCAGCCACCTCTACTTGGTTGGATGATGTTGAAGAACGTTTATTTGTTGCCACAGCACTTTTACCAGAAGAAACAGAAACTTGTCTCTTCAACCAAGAGGTAAGTTTAGTAGTTTCTGCCTGTGTGTGTATAACATTACAAAACACTTGATGTTTTGATGGGATAATTAATTTTATGCATAAAGAAAGTCAAACATAAAACAATTCTAATAATGCAGAACATCATTGCTTGAATGCAGAATATTTCTAGTTTGCATTTTCATTCTTTGTCTTGTGTATGTAAGAGGGAAAAATGGGAAACTCTGTAGAAACACTATTATGTATCACAGATCTTCCAAATATGAAACACATGCTTAAAAAAAGTACCAAATTCCTAAATAGCACTTTACAGTGTTCATTATTACTAGTGAATGAGGTAAAGTCCCTGAGAGCAACTTGCCTGAAATGTATAGAACTATCTGAAAGAGGTTCCAGTTGTCTTAGGTCTAATTATTACTAAGAAACCAGAGAGATTTAGTTGACTTTCTATGAGAAAATAACTTGATTTGCATTATCAATTAATGTATCTAAACACTGAAAAATGCCCTTTTATCACCTCTAGATTCTTGCCAAAGACATTAAGGAAATGTCTGAAGAAATGGATAAGAACAAAAACTTGTTTTCGCAAGCTTTTCCAGAGAATGGTGATAATCGAGATGTTATTGAAGACACTTTGGGTTGTCTTTTGGGCAGGTTATCGTTGCTAGACTCAGTAGTGAATCAACGATGTCATCAGATGAAAGAAAGACTTCAGCAAATACTACATTTCCAGGTAAGTAAGACATTATCAAAGGATACTTGACCATTTTCTAGGTATTCAATAATAGTCAGTCATGAGTCTGTGTTACGTACGTGGTTGTTGTTTTTTTAAATGCATAATGAAGAACGAGAGCTTTGTAGAAAATGAAGGGGGTTGAATTAAAGGATTAGAAACTAAAGATTTTTTGCTCCTAGAAATGAAAGGTTGAGAAAACCACCCACTTCAAACTAAGGATGGAATAGAATTATAAATTCTATCAATAAAAGTCAAATTTATGGCTCTTTATAATTATAATTTTTAGTTGCTAATACTGGAGCTTAAACACACTGGGAAAGAATATGCAGAAAATGGCCGGGTGTGGTGGCTCATGCCCGTGATCCCAGCACTTTGGGAGGCCAAGGCAGGCAAATCATTTGAGGTCAGGAGTTTGAGACCAGCTTGGCCAACATAGTGCAACCCATCTCTACTAAAAATACAGAAATTAGCAAGGTGTGGTGGTGCAGGCCTGTAATCCCAGCTACTTGGAGGCTGAGGCAGGAGGATCGCTTGAACCCGGGAGGCAGAGGTAGCAGTGAGCTGAGATCACACCACTGCACTCCAGCCTAGGTGACAGAGCAAGACTCCATCTCAAAAAAAAAAAAAAAAAAAAAGGCTGGTCGCGGTTGCTCAAACCTGTAGTCCCAGCACTTTGGGAGACCTAGACGGGCGGGTCACGAGGTCAGGTGATCGAGACCATCCTGGCTAACACGGTGAAACCCCGTCTCTACTAAAAAATACAAAAAGCTAGCTGGGCGAGGTGGCGGGCGCCTGTAGTCCCAGCTACTGGGGAGGCTGAGGCAGGAGAATGGTGTAAACCCAAAGGTGGAGCTTGCAGTGAGCTGAGATCCAGCCACTGCACTCCAGCCTGGGTGACAGAGCAAGACTCCGTCTCAAAAAAAAAAAAAGAGTATGCAGAAAGTGTTGGAATATAGAAAGAGCCATAGACTGTAGTACCTAAGAGTCTTTGAAAGTAAATGTGGTCTAATTACTTCTACCTGTGTTAAAATGCATTACGTTACTTTCCAATCCTAACTCCTCATACTTACTGCCTTTTAGCCCCATCTTAGAATTCTTATGTGTTCTTAGGAAACTTTTCCTATGACTGTATACTGGAACAAATGCAAAAGCTGCTGATAAACTTTTAGTGCTGATTTTTCATTCCTAATGAAAAGCACCCTTTGGGAATACATAAGTTTTAATTGCATGTTATTTTTAACCATCATGAAAGATTTTGTAAAATAGAGACATGTCATTAGGGCCAAGAGTTTAATGTAGAGTTTTGATTTGCAAAAATACCCAAAATACTACAAAGTGTCAAATAAATGTAGCATTAACCAAGAAACATGGAATTTTTATGACATTCATTCAGAGGCACAAATTACCACTGCCTTCCGGTAGTCTACATTCTTAAAACCACAGAGTAAAACTATCACAAACATATGAGTTTCATTTTTTTATTCACAAAATATTTTCTCATATTCCTTGTCTTTAATCTTTGCAACATCTTGCAAACATTGTTCTAATATTAATTTTGCAAAGTCAGAACAGTAAAAATTAAACATGTAGTCTCCAAAGCTAATAGTCTGGGTTCAAATTCTGGCATTGTCACTTACTGCTGTATAACTTTAGCAGCTTGACTTTCCTGAACCTTGGTATCCTCAACTGTCAAATCATACCCATATTAATTGCCTCATAGACTGTGGTGAGGGTGAAATGAGTTGAGCTGTGTTTAAAATACTCTGAACAGTGCCTGATACATAGTAAGTATTCAGCAAGTGTTGTTATTGTTATTAATGATAGTATTATAAGAGATACAGGATCTAACACCAAGAGAAAGATTAAATTACTTCAGTGTTACTCAATCATTAAGAACTACAGCCAGGATTTTACTCAAATAATTTTTTGTTGTTGTATTTTATCATATTAGGGTGATCTCAGGGAAGATGGAGAATGTGGGCCTTCATTAGAGTCTCTTAAATTTTATCCAATATCCTTTGCCAGTTGATGGTACCACCAGCAACTCAGTCTTGTCCCTGAGCCAGTGGCACTGCTCTCCAGCTATCTTCCCTGTTAGTTAACTACCTCCAAGATCGTCAAGTCAGAATCCCTGAATACCTCAGCAGTCCCTTTTGCTCTCATTCCCCGTATCTTTTGTGAATTGCATTTAGTATCTTTAGTACTTTCATACTTTTACATTTTATTAGTAGTTATCACCAATCACAGTAATATATGAATTAGGCATGAATGCTCTGGAACTTATTTTATTTGAAGGATCTAAGAGAATCATGGAATTCCCTTTAAATCATGTTCCTATTTTTCTTCTGCCAACAACTTTCTATTTGTTGGTGGCCAGCTCATGAACAAAAAGACATTTCAAAATATTTGTGTTCCAATTTAGTTGAGAGAAAGTTTCCAATGTTAACGGTCAAGTCATAAACCATTTTCTTTTTTTTTTTAACTTTGCATCAAACACCTGGTATGCTGTCAATCCTCAGCAGTTACTGGAAGGGTATGCCTTCATTCTGCATTTAATCTTTGAGGATTAGCTTTTGCCAGACTGCTAACATTATTCTATACCAAAAAGGCTATTTGAGAGGATGCGTAGATGTTATGTAGATGTACATTACATATATAGAATCATGATAAAGTCAGTTATGAACTATTTTGTATTTTTAAAATTTTTACCGATGGATGTAACCTCAAATGAATTCCTCAAACATAAAATTGTGTATTGTAAATTATTTTAAAAACTGGAAAATGAAGTGAAGAATTCTTTAATGAATGAGTGAGGCAGCACAACTGATTTTATTATTTATTTATTTGTTTTTGAGACAGAGTTTTGCTCTTGTTGCCCAGGCTAGAGTACAATGGGGAGATCCTGGCTCACTGCAACCTCCGCCTCCCAGGTTCAAGCGATTCTTCTGCCTCAGCCTCCCACATAGCTGGAACTACAGGCATGCACGCCATGCCCAGCTAATTTTTGTATTTTTTAGTAGAGATGGGTTTTCACTGTATGTTGACCAGGCTGGTCTCGAACTCCTGACCTCAGGTCATCTGCCTGCCTCTACCTCCCAAAGTGCTGGGATTATAGGTGTGAACCACTGTGCCTGGACACAATTGGTTTGAAAGCCTGTAACTTTCTACAAATCTGTTTCTCAATGGCTAGAATCCTGCTCTTTTTTGGCCTGCCAATAATTCCAGTGACTATAAGAAAAAAAAAGTGATGTATTTTATGTTTGTAATATATGGATACCTTAATTATCCTGTTGTATCACAAGTGTAATAATATCAAAATAGTTAAATTCTTTACATTTTTATTTTTAAGAAAATGTCATTATCCATGTGATTTCTAGCACCTCTTAAAATTTTTATTTAGTAATTTTAAAGTCAATCATATTCTTTGCTTTACTATCTTCTTGGTCAGTCTCTCCCAATAATTAGTCTGACTTCCAGAAATATGAACTCTGTGTTTCCTATTACCCTGAGTAGAACATAGTTAAGAGAGAAAATATGCTATTAAAAGCATATAAATGGGCCGGGTGTGGTGGCTCAGTCCTGTAATTCCCACTTTGGGAGGCCAAGGCGAGTGAATCACCTGAGCTCAGGAGTTCGCGACCAGCCTGGACAACACAGTGAAACCCCATATCTACTAAAAATACAAAAAGTTAGCCAGACGTGGTGGTGGGTGCCTGTAGTCCCAGCTACTCGGGAGGCTGAGGCAGGAGAATTGCTTGAACCCAGAAGACAGAGGTTCCAGTGAGCCGAGATCGCGCCACTGCACTCCAGCCTGAGTGACAGAGTGAGACTGTGTCTCAAAACAAAACATAACAAAGCATAAAAATGACATATAGAAAATCTATATATGCACCCTTCATTTCTAACCCATGTTATGTTATATATGCTTAGCTACTCATTTAGATTAACTGGGCTAATGTCATTATACATACGTATGTTGATAATGTAGGCTTCTATTCAAATGAATGCAGGACATCTTTTACTAGGCTTAAAAACAGATAAATGTGTGATGGTTTTAGTGGCCCACGTGACCTTACCCTGAACACAGTTGAATGATACAGACCTAGTAACTCATATGTAAAACTATTATTTCTAGTATTTTTCCAGAGCTGTTATTATAATTTCCTATTTAGCTAGTTACTAGGCTTGCAGATTGCTTTGAATTTTGGTTAGTGGCAACTATTCTAGTTCTCATGTTCAGCACTATATTTTCAATTTTATATTTTTTACTTTATAATGCACCCATTATTTTGCTTTTAAGACCTGAATTTGCATTATAAAGCCTTCACGTGTTCTTATAGATATTTTTCTTGGTACGATTATCCTTCTCCTCATTAGACAGTCAGAATGATTGCATGTAGGTGATATGTGTGATCAGGCCCTGGTGAAGAGGTCCTGAGTTGAGCTTTAACCTCTGATGAATATATGTTTGCTGACTATTATGAAATAGGACTTATTTGTTGATATTTTAGAGAAAAAAAATTTTTTTTTTTTTTGAGATAAGGTCACCCAGGCTGGCATGTAGTGGCACGATCATAGCTCACTGCAACCTCAAACTCCTGAACTCAAGGGATCCTTCCTCTTCAGCCTCACAAGTAAACAGGGCTACAGGCATGCCACTGTGTCCACTTACTTTTTTTAAGAAAATCTTTTTGTAGAGACCGGGTGCACTTTATTGCCCAGGCTGCTCTTGAACTCCTGGCCTCAAGTGATCTGCTTCAGGCACCCAAAATTCTGGTATTACAGAAATGAACCACTGCACCTGGCCTAATTTTTTATCATTTAAATATTCTTCTAATTTATTATTCCCTCTGGAATTAAGTACCAACATGCTAATAGTTGTCTCCTTTTTGTACAAATCTAACTCAATATGAATATATTTGGACATTTAAATGAGTAATATTTTTGAACAAAATACCTAACAAGATCTTTTTGTGTTGTCTCTTCACGTTTTTGGTCATCATGGATAATATTTATTTTCTAAACTTCTGAATGTCTTTTTAAAACCTTGTGAAATAGAAGAAGAAACTGATAGAGTAATGGGAGGAGAGGAGAGAGCAAAGTGGAAATCATGATTCTTAGGAATCATAGGCCAGGCGCGGTGGCTCACGCCTATAATCCCAGCACTTTGGGAGGCCGAGGTGGGCGGATCACGAGGTCAGGAGATCGAGACCATCCTGGCTAACACGGTGAAATCCCGTCTCTACTAAAAATACAAAAAATTAGCCGGGCGTGGTGGTGGGTGCCTGTAGTCCCAGCTACAGCTACTCGGAGGCTGAGGCAGGAGAATGGCATGAACCCAGGAGGTAGAGCTTGCAGTGAGCTGAGATGGCACCACTGCACTCCAGCCTGGGCGACAGAGTGAGACTCCCTCTCAAAAGAAAAAAAAAACAAAAATCATATTACTTCCCAAATCAGGGTAACACCTACAGGTTATTTCCCTAGATAAGAGCCATTAACATAATATTTCTGTGCAATATTTGAATGTGCTCATTTATTTCAGATGTAATGAGATTAGAGTGACAAGCATTGCTTTTTACATGTATGATTCAACTTCATTTGTATTAAGTAGAAAATACTTTGGGTAACAGATTCTTCAGGAGTAAGTTTTAGCACATAAGTAAATTGTTAACCAGTTCCTTTTACCTTCCCATAGCACAGTATTGTTTCTCCTGGAAATTAAATTTCTATGCCTCTATTATAAAATTTCTTAGAATCTGTGTTATATTTACAAATATTTCCAATTCCCTGTTACACATTTTGAGTTTTCCTGTTGCTTTCCTCCTTAGAATGATCTGAAAGTGCTGTTTACATCACTGGCTGACAACAAATACATCATTCTGCAGAAACTGGCAAATGTGTTTGAACAACCCGTAGCAGAACAAATAGAGGTATTTATAGCTGCCTTTTCCTAGAAGAGAAAATGCATCGAGGAGATATGACTTACTCTGAAATTTTAAATATTCTATGAAAGATTAATGGCTCACAGTAGCACTTTTGTTTGTAGTATTTTTGTTTTTGAGTACTGGGTTTGAATAACGTACCAGGTGACATTGACTCTGTCACTTACATCTGCACAGAACTAGGAAATGTGAGCTGGGAAAAGGTATCCATGGCAGATGCTGACCTGAAGGAGTTTTCCACCCAATGATGAGATTAGATATGAACCTCAATGACACAGGGCAGAAAGTCAAACTGTCCTGGGAGAGGTACTGACAAAGCACTGTGGATACTCAGACCCTTCTGACCTCCAGCAGGGGTAGGATTAGGGAAGCTTTGTAGAGGGAAATTTGAACTGAACTTGAGAGTTTGGACACACAATGACAGGAAAGAAAGTTATCGCAGTAAAGAGGACAGCAAGAATAAAGGCACAAATTGTTAGGGAATTCTGAGCACTTAGGGAGAAACACAGGTAATCCTATTTTAGCTGAATTTAAGATAAATGAATGTGACTGAGGACAAACAAGATTGGATATGTAAATTTAAGGCAGTTTGTAGGGCCTGTTGAATGTGAGACTTTGGACTTTATTCTATAAACTAATTACCTATACACTTTGTTTGTTGCATGCCTCATTAGCTAAAAAAAAAAAAAAGGAAATAAATACGCAGCATAAATGTATGTATTTTTATTTATTTATAAATTATAAGCAATTTATGTTATAAATCATAATTAAATTCAGCCACACTTATTTTCAGTTTTTGTTTGTGTACATGCTGCAACCAAAATAGAAAATGAATGTGGTTGAATATAAATGAAAGATGTAGTGTTTCATCCTGGTAGATCATCTTGTGCGATTTTGGGTGTTTAGACTCAGCTGGGAGATCCCTGGCCATGTAAAGTTGTAGGGGATGTTTGCAGGTAAAAATGAATGGCAGTTCTAGATCTTGCTTCTGGATAGTTTACATGACAGCACCAGGGTCAGGAAACAGGAGATCCATCATGGGGCTTCATGTAGCTGTACTGAAGAGAAAGAATGAAAACCAAAACTGGCATGGTGGCATGAAAATGGGGAGGATAGAAGAAATGGGAGGGATGTTAGAATATCTCCTGTTTCATAAGCTAAGTAATTATGAAAAGGATGTGTTTGAATAGAATTTTCTGATTTAATTTCAGTGAACTTCCCAGGAATCTATGGATAGACTATAGAGAATCATCTGACATATAATGTGTGTGTGTGGGTGTGTGTGTGTTAACACCTCCCAAAATAGTTTCAAGGCTTTTTCTCCATTGTGTTCTAGCTCCCAGTGTTGTCTTAAGGAATCTAAAATAGTTTTCAGAATTGTGAGTGTGCATTTATCTCTTTATTTAATTATTTTAAAAAATATGTGTGTGTATATATGTATATATGTGTGTGTGTGTGTATATATATATATATATTTATTCATATAAATATGGAGATAGGGTCTCACTTTGTTGCCCAGGCTGGTCTTGTACTCCTGGGCTCATGCAGTTCTCCCACCTCAGCCTCTCAAAGTGTTGGGATTATGGGTGTGAGCCACTGCATCTGGCTGTGCATTTTTCTTGACCATAATTTCATCTGCTTTTTAAAGAGATTTCTCATTTCCCCCCATTAAAAATCTCTTTATTTTCTGTCATATCTTCCACATGAAGGGACCTTTTTTTTTTTCTTGGCTTATAATGTGTGATTCCAAAAAAGACTAGAGCAATTGTAGTGCTGACTTGCTTTGGATTTCTAATATGAATTATGAGATATGTATGATCACAAGCAATCATTTTCACTAATTTTTGACCAATGTAACTGAATGTCACAGTTGAAGAAATAACCAATTAGATTTTTTTTCTTTGAATAAATGGAACGCAACTAATGAACGTGCTAAATCCGTGCCCACCCAACTTAGATTAAAAAGGCAATAACAGCAGAAGGCATGGGGAAGACACACCTCACTCAATATAGTCATCTCTTGAGTCATGCTGTTCCAATCCAGAGCAGTTCTCTTGCCTCATAAGCCTGGTGCACAGTTGTCTTCTTGGATCTCCCTTCACCACCATCCTGAGAATCCCTTCATTTCTTCCTATGTTGGATCTTCTGTCTTCTGAATCCCAAGTCTTTCTCTTTACTGCATTGCTTCCTTGTTTGGTTAGTGCATATCCTTTCTTAGAAAGGGTGTATGATAAGTGTACCAAATGTATGTCTGAAAATGTTGTTATACCGTGTTCACACTTTATTGATCACTTTGCTATTTTTATGTCATCCTTCAGGGTCATTTGTTGCATATGAATTCTTTTGGAGTTTCAAGGCTTTCTGTCCATTGTTTTCTAGCTCCCAGTGTTGTCTTAAGGAATCTAAAGACATTCTAGTTCCCAAAGGTTTCCAGTGTCCTGAAATTGCATAATCACACGCCTTGGGGAGGATCTATTTTTATCCACTGGGCTCGGAGCTCAAGGGGCTCTTCTCATTTGGCAGCTCTCATCTTTCTGTTCTGGAAAATGTTCTAATGATTTATTTAATATGTTTCTTTCCTCCATTTTACCTGTCTTCTTTTCTGGAAAACTCCTTTTTGTCAGATACTCTGGTTCAATCCTTGAATTCTCTTACCAAGAGCCCTTTCTCTGTGTTTTTGCTCTTCTTTTTGACAAACTTCCTCAATTTCAACTCCAGACCCTTATACGGAGTTTGGCATTTCTGCTCTCTTGTATTTAATTTTCCCAGAACTCGTTTTGGTTCTCTGAATGATCCTTTTTGTAGTATTTTTGATTTTTTTTATGAATACATTATCGTTTATATCTTTCTGGATGTATTAATGGTTTTTATGTTTGAAGTTCTACTTTTCCTGTATAATCTGTTTTCCTCCAGCTTGCTTTTATTTGTTTGCTTCTGTTAGTCCCCATCTTTCATGTCATCGAAAGGCATATTGAAATCTTTTGTTATCTATTCAGGTTTAGGATGGAGGACTAAACAGCTGAAAGGGAACTCTGTGTGTGGATGGAACATGACAATTTCAAGAGTTCCTGCAGGATGGTCTCTGTGGACCATTTATTTGTTAGAGAATCCTTCTGTCAAAGTGTCAGGCCTGTCTTATTGGTGTTTTCAGATATTTGTCCCTCTCCTGTCTGGATACTAGAGCCCTGGCTGCAGCCCTTCTTGCTCCAGGAAGAGAAGACTCAGGGGCCCCACATTCAGCATTCAGGGAGCATCCAGTTATTTCATCCCTTGCTTTCAGTCCAGCACTCAAGCTCACAGCGGTGTCCAGTGTCCCTCAGTCTGTTTGACGTTCTCCAGAAAACAAACTTTCAGTCTTTTACACGGGAAGAAAAAGGGACAGTATGGAATAAGGAGGAGCATCTGTGGGTTAACTGTCCTTTAAGCAGCTCTTCACTAACCCTCCTTACTTAGCACCCCAGCTCACTTCACCCAGAGTTCTGGAGATTTCTCTTGCTCTGAATTGGGTGGTGGAGATCCTCCACTGGTTTAGAATTCAGCTTCCCCAGATTTCCTAAGCCAATTATCATGTATTCTTTTGACTTCTAGCTCCCAACATATTGTTAGCATTGTTTTCTTTTCTGTTCCCTTGTCCTTTTAGATTTATGGGGAAAAATATGCCAAAAAACAAGCAAACAAAATACTCACTCTGGCTGTAGGGGGTTTTCAGGAAAGAGAACACTGGACACATGTGTTTCATCTGCCATCTGGAGTCTTGTTTTTGTCCTCCTTCAGGGGCAACCTCTGTTGCCCTCTTTCCAAATGCTTGCTCCAGGGTTTGTGGTCTGGTGTCTCCCTTCTCTAATCTCCACTAATGGGGATGAGTTGCATTATCGAGTTTTGTACTTACTTATAGTCAGCCTTGCTTTATTTTTCTCTGTTTACTCTGGCTTCCTAACCAGACCATCAGCTCCTTGAAGGACAGGATGAGATCTTGTTCTGCTTCTACAGACCTCACCCTGGGAAGACAAGGCTTAGCAATAACTGCCACTTGAACACTTGTTGATTGATTTTCCACTTCACAACAAGAAACAAGAAGCACAGATTCCTTGACCATGCTGTAATATATTTTTTGTTGCCTCGCTGAATCTCTCTCCAAAGATGCTCACAACTACGTTTCAAGGGCAGCAGAACATGGTCCCTTAGAAAACCTCAGGCAAATACCTTTTTTTGACTATGTCCTAAATCATGCTCCTTTTTTTCTCAAGTGTTGCTTTTCAAAAACTCCCTTTTTTGTTTAAGCAAGACATCCTTCTCCCAGCCCTCTACCCTGACTTTCTCCTGCCTCATTATCTGTAAGATAACTGCTCTGTACTAATAAGGGGTCTTCTTCTCTTTTCTATATAGTCTGTAAACATGGCTTTTGGTTTGTTTGTTTCATTGAAATAATTCCTTTTGTATATATTGAGAATGTTTTATGTGGAGAGGAGGAACACAGAAAGAGGCACAATAATCACATTTTCTGTGGGGAAATTGTTTGTGGGAGTTTTAATAAAATGTCATGGATCTTACCTAGGCAATACAACAGGCTGAAGATGGACTCAAAGAATTGGATGCAGGAATCATTGAATTAAAGAGGCGTGGTGACAAGTTACACATTGAGCAGCCGTCCATGCAAGAACTCTCCAAGCTCCAGGTGCAGCCTTCAGCCAGTAGTATTCAGCTGCAGGGGTACATCGAACTTGAAGTCGAGAAAAAATCACTTTCTTTATTTTTCTAGGCTTTTTTAAATAAAATTCATGCCACTTAGGTCCTAACCTCTCTGCCAAGTAACTCTTAGAAAATTTTCTGAAGCTTAACATGTTTAGTACAAGGAAGTGAGTTGTTTTCATGCTTCTAAGATTTATATGTTTTTCTGACAGTTACTTTATTATTATTCTCATGGTTAAGCATTGCAGTATAGTTTAGTTGTGGCATATTATTTTCTACTGTAGAAAATAGGATAATTTTTAATCCTAGCTAGAAAAATTTAAGAAAGTGATATCTATCCTTGTATTGCACTGTCTCTTCAAATACTATTTTAAAAAGCAGATAATCAAAGTAATAATTTTTAGAAAGTGTTTTTTTCTAAGGTAAGAACTATAGTTTATCCTCCATATATGTTTGAATGGAATGGAGACATTGTTTCCATTCTAGAACTGCAACAACAACAAAAATTAAACTGGAAGGTAATTGAAATCTAAACAGACTTCCTATCATCCTTTCAGGAATAGAGAATAATGCTTTGGGTTAATTTCCTTTCCTAGATCTGACAGTCAGGCAAGAATCTGATATTGGGGTAGGAAGAAGATCTTCGGATATTAAACCAGCAAAATTTAGCAACAGCTAGGCAATGCAGTTATGTTCGATCAAGAAGAAATTGTGTACAATTATGTATGGTCACACAGACACACATGTTAGATTTTCTGTGTATGCAGAACTGTTGAGAATTTGTAACCTCAGTCCAGTACAGGCTTATGAGTTCTTTGTTTGAGAAAACAAAATAGGCCTTATAAACAAAAGAACATTTTTATTTTAACTGTATCTCTCCTTTATCTAACATTTCATAATGTCATAAGCCCAACACCCCCACTTTGTACTTTTTTAGACAGTTTTCTGACAGCACTTAAGCATCAGGTATAAGAGTCAAATGTCATTGCCGTAAATAGGCATTAAAATTGAACTTTTCCAGATCGAGCCATTTTGGCAGGCTAAACCTTAATGTGATATGTTAATCAGGTCCATATGCCTCAAATAAATTTTGTGTTTGGTGTGTCATCATCTCCTAAAATGTCTTTCCAGTTTAAATAGTTATTTACCCCACCACATTTGGCAAAAATATTGCCTTCTTAAGTTTGTGACTCTTTCCGCTCACATTAAACTTGCCTATTTCTCTAGCTCCTTGTTGGACGGATAGTCCCAAATATGATTGTTATTTAGCAGGAAAATGTTAAGGATACTATATTCAGTTGCTCTGAAATTATGTGAATGTTGAGAACACTGTAAAAATGGGAATTACATTTTCTATGATATGTCCCTCAGCCCCGTGGACACTTTTTCAACAGTTTTACCCCACATTTCATCATAAACAATTAATATCTTGAGAAAACAGTTGTCAAATCTACCTCATATGTCATTTCCAGGAAATACTTTTGCATGTCCTTTAAAATCTTAAAATATTAAGCTTATTTTTTGTAGACACATCTTTATTTCCTTTCACATTTAACTTACTAAATTTTTATTTTGTAGTCAATCTAAATTGCGTTTTGATATGTGCCATGAGATAAGACATTATTTTTCTTCAAAGAGTTGAGTTGTTTCCACATTATTTATTGAATATTTATTTTATCTTTTCACTCAGTCACTTCATACTTACATTTTTATCAATTCAGTTTTTTTCAGTTTCTCCATTGTGCTTTATTGTCAGTTAAAAATAAAATAAAATCTAAAACAGAAAGATAAGAATACCAAATAAGATTAATGAAAGAACTTGAACTACCAAGTATCACGACACTGTAAAGTCACAGCAAATATATCACAGGCATGAGACTAAAGGTCCAAAGGTTATTTTTTTGTGAAACAGGTTTTCAAAGTAAGGCTCATAGGAAAGACAAGCAGATGGCCTACAGGCAGAGCATTTCCACAGGGCACATCCCTGAAGGCGTTTTCTTGGTTGGGTCTTGGGCTTAGTACGTTCATAGTTCATATGCTTTTAGAGAGTTGTCAGAATGTGAATTGAGAGTGAGTCTTGTGGTCTCTGCCTGTTAGGACATGTATGATGAGCTGATGATGACCATTGGCTCTCGGAGGAGTGGCCTGAACCAGAACCTTACACTCAAGAGTCAGTATGAGAGGGCCCTACAGGATCTGGCTGACCTGCTAGAAACCGGTCAGGAGAAGATGGCGGGAGACCAGAAAATCATCGTGTCTTCCAAAGAGGAAATCCAGCAACTACTTGACAAACATAAGGTACATAACAAAAAAGAGTAAGAGAGAGAGAGAGAGAAACAGAGAGAGAGAGAGATTGTAATTGGAAAGCATACTCTCAAACCTTGATATATATTTAGTAAAACCTAATATTCTCAGTATTTTATGACTTCTTACTGTATAGTTAGTCTTTAAAATGGTCAAAAATGTATATTCAAACCAACTGGCTTTCAGTAGCACAGAGAAATTACAGGGGATATGTTTCTATAATGTTGTGAATTAAAAAAGAAGATCAACTTACCTGTAATTTTACCTATCAGTTTCTCACTAGTATTAGCCAGGCTTTCTCCCTAGAGGAGCTAAAATCAAAGGAAAACTCAGAGCCTCCCTTCAAAGGAGCCCAGCTTTGTTCTTAACTCCACCTTTCTCTGTATTTCCTTTTCGCCTATTTGTCCACCTGGTCCTAGTTGCTCTCTCTGCCCTCCCTTGTCCTAGTCAGGGGCTCCTCACTCACTCCTTGCTCTCCTCTAGAAATGCAGAGCTGACTACTCAGTTCCAGGGTTGAGTCGGTGTCTTTTACATGCATCGTTTAGATCCTCTGACTTTTACACATATGCTCCTCTAGTTGCTGTAGACCTCAGACTTTCTCCCTGGGAACAGCAAGGCCGTTTACTATGTAATCAAACTTGGGAGGCCTGAAATCACTCCATCGTTGTATGCCACAGCAAAGCTCAGGTTGGACACTACTCCATGGTAAAAGAATGCCTATCTCACACACACACACACACACACACACACCCCTCTTGCATTATTGGCAATGATTACGGAAAGAGCAATTTTGCTAGTCCAGAAACCCAGCCTTCTAGACTATGGGAATTTCCAGTAGGGAAACTAAAAAAATCCCATTGGGTTATAGAAGTTTAAATCTTCTACCATTGTGTAGCTCTCTGGTGGCTTGTAAAGGTGGATTTTTTTTTTTTTTTTGTCTTTTTCAAATTGTTCTTCCTATTTTTTCCCAGACGTTTTTGTCCAAAGCTTCATGATTTATTAAAGCCTTATCATTTGGCTTTGAAACCATTGCTTTAAAGTTCACAGCTGGTGTTTCTCAAATTGTTGACCATAGCAATAAAAGATCATTCTGAGTTATTCCAGAGGGGACACTAGGATCAATGAGTATAAATAACAGGGAAATAAACCTCAATAGAAAAAGAACTATAAAAGGAGTAAACTGCCATTGAGCAGACAGCCTTTCTGGCCATGAGAAGTCCAGCCAAGGCTTTCAGGGGAGATGGACTTACAAAAGGAATCTCAGCTTTCATTGCATATTGGGCTAGATGAACTTCAAAGTCTCCTCCAACTTTAGGACTCTGTGATTTGGTAATTGTTGGTTAAAAATAATTATTCTAGCTTCTATTGACCAGCCCATTTTCTGAGGGAAAGTTCTACAGTCCTGGTGAGAAGCACAGATAAAGCCACACTGCCCTTGGGTTTGAACACCAAGCTCTGCCGTGACTAGCTATCTGACCTTGGGCAAGCTACATAGACTGGGGGTGGGGGTGAGGCTCAGTGTTCTCATCTGTAAAACTGGAAACAAAACTGCCTATCTCATAGAGTTACAGAGTTGTTAGGAGGATGAGATTAGTCAGATAAAGTATTTATGGAGTGCCTAGCAAACAGTAAGCGTACAATTAATGTTAACTGTCATTATCAGTTCCCAGTTCTTCCATTCTGTCATGGTACTGGGTACAGGAAATGGGATAAGGTCGATCTCTATCCTCCAGGGTCTGTTATACACAAAGAGTAACATTTCAAAAACATTTGTAGGATGGCGCAAAGCCTACAGTTCTGTTATGTGTAGGTATAATACAAGGAAAGCAAATCTTTAATATCAATCAGTGCGTATAAAGCTGCGCTTGACAACATGGAGTGAGCACCCAAACATCCTAGAAGTTCAGAAAGTAGAGCCCAAGCCCAGCCATGGAGGAAGGAAATTCATCGAAAAGTGTCAAGTGAGAACATCTTAAGAACAGAATAGAAGCAGAGGCCAAAGGTGGGGAATGGGAGCCAATGTGTCCAAAACACATGGAGGTACATGGAGGTGAGAGGCCAGGCCAGGAAAGTAAGGAAGGCAGATTGCGCATGGACGAGGTATTACGAGGGTAGAGGTGTTTTCTCTGCAGCTGGCACACGTGAAGATCCTTGTTCTGGGGACACTATGTGTGCAGCACAGCCAGGTATAGGATGCACTTGAGTGGAGAGGGTGGAGAGGCCGATTAGGAGTCTAGAGCTCCCTTCTCTGTAGACAGCGACAAGTGCCTGGGCCAAGGGGGAGACCAGTGGGAGTGAGAGGATATTGCTCATACATTAACTGAGTTCCGTCAACTTTCACGTTTAAAGCAATGGTTTTTGTTTGTTTGTTTGTTTGTTTGTTTGTTTGTTTTGAGACGGAGTCTCCAACCAGAGCTCCAACCTGAGCTTGGCAAAGGAAAACCCAGAGCCTCTGTTCAAAGGAGCCCACCTCTGTTCTTAACTCTACCTTTCCCTGTGTTTCCTTTTCTCCCATTTGTCCACCTGGTCCTAGTTGCTCTCTCTGCCCTCCCTTGTCCTGCTCAAGGACTCCTCGCTCACTCCTCACCCTCCTCTAGAAATGCAGAGCTGTCTACTCAGCTCCAGGGCTAGGTTGGTGTCAACTCCTCTCCAACCAGGCTGGAGTGCAGTGGCACGATCTTGACTCACTGCAACCTCGGCCTCCCAGGTTCAAGCGATTCTTGTGCCTCAGCCTCCTGAGTAGCTGGGATTGCAGGCACATGCCACCATGCCTAGCTAATTTTTGTATTTTTAGTAGAGATGGATTCCACCATGTTGGCCAGGCTAGTCTCGGGCTCTTGACCTCAGGTAATACACCCACTTCAGCCTCCCCAACTGTTGGGATTACAGGCGTGAGCCACTGCATCCGGCCCTAAACCAATTTTGATTCTAATGTAATACATGAATGAGTTGCTGACTTCTTTCTCCCTGAAAAATTGCAGGAATACTTTCAGGGCCTGGAATCTCATATGATCTTGACTGAAACACTCTTCAGAAAGATAATCAGCTTTGCAGTCCAGAAGGAAACCGAGTTCCACACAGAGCTGATGGCTCAGGCTTCTGCTGTACTGAAACGGGCTCACAAGAGGGGTGTGGAGCTGGAGTACATTCTAGAGGTGAGACCATTGATGTCATGTCTTCCGTGCTGCAGACTTCCTGCTGCAAAATGGACCTTTGATGCAAGACGTATTGATCCATGCATTTGCCTCATGTAACCTCAGAGCTAGCTGTGCACTCCGGCTCAAGACTGTACTTTTCCTATGGTTCTGTGTTCCTTGTTCTCCCTGTGTTTTCTGTTTACATTTGGCTATCTGCTGTGCCATGTTGGAAGTAAGATATATACACACTGACTTCAGACTATGCATGAAGATATTTGGGGTTTTGATATTCAGACTGATAGCTTACTTAAGCGTATGAAAAATATAGAAATAGGCCAGGTGCAGTGGCTCACACCTGTAATCACAACACTTTGGGAGGCTGAGGTGGGTGGATCACTTGAGGTCAGGAGTTTGAGACCAGCCTGGCCAACATGGTGAAACAAACCAACATGTTGAAACCCCATCTCTACTAAAAATACAAACAAAATTAGCCGGACGTCATGGTGGGTACCTGTAATCCCAGCTACTTTGGAGGCTGAGGCAGGAGAATCGCTTGAACCAGGAGGTGGAGGTTGCAGTGAGCCGAGATCATGCCACTGCACTCCAGCCTGGGCAACAGGAGTGAAACACTGTCTCAAAAAAAAAAAAGAAAAATGTAGAAATATTTTTTTCTGTCCCAAATGCAGTTGCTCTTGGAACAGAATAGGTGCTCAGTGGTGACTACTGGCAAGCTGTAGAACCCCGTGGAAATGTAGGACATTATTGATGGGACGGTGCCCTCCTTTCTTTCTTCAGTAACTGTATCAGTTGCCCTGAACTGTTCCTGCTTTCTCATTCTTCCTCTTTCCCTTGGAAGGTTTAGAGATTATAATCTCTCTCCGCTTTTTTGGCTTCCCCACCCACTCCCACAATATTACTGAATATTGCTGATCTTACCTGGGTTGTCTGCAGGTCCTATTTGCATTTTTTTCCAAATGGGTTTTTCCCTGGGCCAACATTTTCATAGCTATCTAACCCCCAAATCCCAGATGTAGAATTCCCTGATGTGGAATTCCCTGTATTTTGGAGAGACATCTACCTTTAACGTTAGAAATTTCTGTAATAATAGTTACGCTTTATTGACATGTCTGGCCCCTGGCAAGACTTCTTACACTTACATGAATCCATCTCATCTTTATCATAACCCTTTGAGGTGGTATTTTGAATCCCTGTTTCAACAACGAGTCTGGGAGCAATGGCTTGCCAAGACACGTGTTAATTGGTGGCAGAGTCAGTGATCACACCTTCATCTGTCTGACTTCACAACCTGAAATGTGTGTTTCTCCGTGAAACTTACCTGATGACACCACTTACATTGTAGCCCCCCCAGGCACACACTTGGGCACTCCCTCCCATCCCTACCCAGTTCTGTTTTGTTCTTCCACAGCACAAGAACTCTATTACACCATACAACTTATTGTTTGTTTTTGGTTTACTCTTTATTATTGATTACCTGTCTCTCCTCACTAGAAGGCCTGGGTTTGTGTCTGTTGTATTTACTCCTAGATCCCTAGGCATTGAAAGTACCAGGAAATAGATATTTGGTAAGTGTATTTAAAAAGCATGGGTTTCTACTACTGTGCCCTGTTGCCACTCCAACTGCACAGTAAAGTGAGCATACTCACACTGAGAAACTGCTGACCCACGATGTAAATTATTGGAAAATACTTCAACTCATCTTTTTAAAAGTGTTTTCCAGTTTTAAATAAAATAAAAGTCTGAACTTAGGAATAAGTGATTTGCTATTTTTCTTTAATAGAATATATAGACTATATATTCATATTTATAGATATCTGTTTCATATGCAAATGTAATTGGTTTGCTTACCCGTTACATGAAAGGCAAACATCCCCATCTTTTTGACTTAAATCCTTACTGTGGTAAAGAATAAAGCCATGCATACCTGGGATAGATGTGGTGGCTCATGCTTGTAATCCCAGCACTTTGGGAGGCTGAAACAGGAGGATGTCTTGATGCCAGGAGTTTGAGACCAGCCTGGACAATATAGTGAGATCCCCATCTCTACAGAAAAAATTTTTTAATTAGTCTGGTGTGGTGGAATGCACCTGTGGTCCCAGCTACTTGGGAGGATGAAGCAGGAGGATCCCTTGAGCCCAGGAGTTCGAGTCTGCAGTGATCCATGATTGTGCCACTGTACTCCAGTCTAGGCAACAGAGTGAGAGCCTATCTAAAATAAAAAAAAAAAAAAAAAAAAAAGGCCGGGCATGGTGGCTCACGCCTGTAACCTGAGCACTTTGGGAGGCCAAGGCAGGCAGATCACGAGGTCAGGAGATCGAGACCATCCTGGCTAACACGGTGAAACCCTGTCTCTACTAAAAAATACAAAAAACTAGCCGTGTGTGGTGGCAGGTGCCTGTAGTCCCAGCTACTCGGGAGGCTGAGGCAGGAAAACAGCGTGAACCCGGGAGGCAGATCTTGCAGTGAGCCGAGATCGTGCCAGTGCACTCCAGCCTGGGCGACAGAGTGAGACTCTGTCTCAAAAAAAAAAAATGTGCATACCCGAAAGAAGGTACACTGCACACATTATTCCATTTAATCCTCATGATGGAGAAGACAGCTGTTATTATCCCCGTTGTAATATATGGAAAAGAGGTACAGAGTTTAGTATCTTACTCACGGCCATAAAGGGGCTTAGTGGCAGATTCCAGAGCCCATTCACAATGCTTTCAAGCCTCACCATTTGATTACTTGCCTTAAAGCCATCTTTTGCTTCCCAAAGCAAGCCCCAATGCAAACATCTCTGATGTAACTTTAAGGAGAATCTGTCAAGCACGTATTTTGCACACAAGGAAGAATGTCTTTCCCTAATGAGGGTTTTTTTTAGCTCACAGACAAGTGTTGTGTTTCTAGACGTGGTCGCATCTGGATGAGGACCAGCAGGAGCTTAGCAGACAGCTGGAGGTGGTGGAAAGCAGCATCCCAAGCGTGGGTCTGGTGGAGGAGAACGAGGACAGGCTTATTGACCGCATAACACTCTACCAGGTTGGTGTTACAAGCCGCCACATTGCCTTTAGAACCTTACCAATAGTTTTAACAGAATGTAAGCAAATTTGCGATCAATTACTTTATTAGTACTTTTACTTTTTTTCAAGTTATTGGCATTGAAAGGAGATAATGTTTCTGTTATTTATAGTTGGACATTATTAAAAGTCTTTTTTTTTTTTTAATGAGAGCTCTTTTTGAAGATTCAGCCTCCACCAAGCATTAGTTTATGCTGATGCCACACAATTCTTGAAATAATAATGATAATTTGAAAGTTTTAAATCCACCTAAAGTCACTACCAAAATAATAATAATAATAATAATAATAATAAACAAAAGGAGACCATCTATACTTAAATATAGATGAAACATCTTGAAGTTTTCAGTGTTACTTGAGTGAGTATAGTTGAAGTTCCAATAACACATATGGGAACATTGTAGGTACTGGAGAAATTATAATTCTTAAAGACAAAAATTGCATATCCAAACTTGTAACCTAATAATTTCAATGATTTTAGCATTTAAAATCTAGCCTTAATGAATACCAGCCCAAATTATATCAAGTATTAGATGATGGCAAACGACTTCTGATATCCATCAGCTGCTCAGATCTAGAAAGTCAACTAAATCAACTTGGAGAGCGCTGGCTAAGTAACACCAACAAAGTGTCTAAGGAACTTCACAGATTGGAAACAATATTGAAACACTGGACCAGGTAATACAATGATTGTTTTGTATATTTTCAGATAAGTGCTACATTGTATTAATAAGGCTAGTGGGGGTGGGGGATGATGGCTCAAACCTGTAATCTCATTACTTGGGGAGGCTAATGCAGGAGGATTGCTTGAGGCCAGCAGTTCAAGACCAGCCTGAGCAACATAGTAAGACCCCAATCTCTGCAAAAAATAAAAAAGGACTAGGTATAGTAGCACATGCCTATGGTCCCTGCTATTGGAGAGGCTGAAGTGGGAGGATTGCTTCAGCCTGGGAGGTCGAGGCTCCAGTGAGCCATGATCATGCTACTGTACTCCAGCCTGGGCAATAGAACGAGAGTCTGTCTCAAAAATAAATAAATTAGGCAAGTAGATATTCACTTGAAAGTGACATGGCTCCTCTAGGAACTTATTGTATAGTTTGGAAAATAAAGATAAGCAGAGGCCGGGCGCAGTGGCTCACACCTGTAATCCCAGCACGTTGGGAGACTGAGGCGGGCAGATCCCCTGAGGTCGGGAATTCGAGACCAGCCTGACCAACATGGAGAAACCCCATCTCTACTAAAAATACAAAATTAGCCAGGCGTGGTGGTGCATGCCTATAATCCCAGTTACTTGGGAGGCTGAGACAGGAGAATCACTTGAACCTGGGAAGGGGAGGTTGCAGTGAGCCAAGATTGCGCCATTGCACTCCAGCCTGGGCAACAAGAGTGAAACTCCATTTCAAAAAAAAAAAAAAAAAACAAAGGTAAGTAGAAAGTCCCCACTTGGATTCTTGTATACTCATATAAACATATAATTAGAAGTGAGCAGGGAGGCAGGTGCATAAGGCACCTTGCCTTTGAGTTTTACCCTCCCTTGCCTAATGACTGTGTATGAGAAATCACAGTAAAGCCTGAGAGGGAGAGAAAGAGAAAATGTGGATTGAGAAGTGGAAGCTTCTCAAGGGCAATGGGAAACATTCAGCGGGGTGGAGGACTGATTTTTACACAATGACCTAGTCTGTGTCTAAGCTGCCTTTATTTCAAAGGACCTTTTGTAACCATCATCTGATATTTTCTAAGTAGCATCAATGTGAAGGAGTAGGGAAAGATATTTTTATACTCAGCTTAAAGACAGGCAAGCGGAAACCCAGAGAGACAGGCTTGATAAAGGTATCAGTATTAAGAAAATTTCAGCCAGGCGCGGTGGCTCAAGCCTGTAATCCCAGCACTTTGGGAGGCCGAGACGGGCAGATCACGAGGTCAGGAGATCGAGACCATCCTGGCTAACACGGTGAAACCCCGTCTCTATTAAAAACTACCAAAAACTAGCCGGGCGAGGTGGCGGCGCCTGTAGTCCCAGCTACCTGGGAGGCTGAGGCAGGAGAATGGCGTGAACGCGGGAGGCGGAGCTTGCAGTGAGCTGAGATCCGGCCACAGCACTCCAGCCGGGGTGACAGAGCGAGAGTCCGTCTCAAAAAAAAAAAAAAGAAAGAAAGAAAATTTCAGAGTGCCAACCTCATGCATTTTTCTCCTAAATCTTCAGACCTCTTGTTTTAAAACTGTTGGCATTGGTGAGTAATGTAGGTGAGCAGAAGATAGGGATGAAATGTTTACTTAATAGACTCCGTAATGTGCTTACAGATATCAAAGTGAATCTGCAGATCTAATTCACTGGTTGCAATCTGCAAAAGACAGGCTAGAATTTTGGACTCAGCAATCTGTGACAGTCCCACAAGAGCTGGAAATGGTCCGGGATCATCTAAATGCTTTCCTGGTAAGTCTAAGAATCTAAGGCATTTGATTCAGGCCTGTAAGTTAGGCCTGACCCATGCACCAGTAGAAAAGTAGTCAGGCCAGGCATGGTGGCTCACGCCTGTAATCCCAGCACTTTGGGAGGCCAAGGCGGGCAGATCACGAGGTCAGGACTTCGAGACCAGCCTGACCAACATGGTGAAACCTCGTCTCTACGAAAAATACAAATATTCGCTGGGCGTGGTGGTGTGTGCCTGTAATCCCAGCTACTCAGGAGGCTGAGGCAGGAGAATCACTTGAACCCAGGAGGCGGAGGTTGCAGCGAGCTGAGATTGCGCCACTGCACTCCAGCCTGGGCAACAGAGCGAGCGACTCCATCTAAAAAGAAAAAAAAAAAGGAAGGAAGGAAGTCAACCATCAGTGAATATACTTAAAAAACTAAGCTATAGAGAATATATTAATGTTAACTATGTGTGTTCCATAAGTATGCAAAATAATAGGGCTCCATGACTCAACATTGCCTCTTCAGAGTAGTTTTCAAGTAGGGGCTTCGTAGTTTGCTTTCATTCGAGGGCAAGGGTGTACTGCTGTCATTTTCTTTGAGTGTTCAGTATAACCCTCTCCAGGATGTAAAGGAAATTGTTTCATGCACTAAATTGATCGCTTTCCTTTTAATGAATGGTCTGGCTATTTAGTCCTAATTTGAACATCGCTACTTGTTTCAGGAGTTTTCTAAAGAAGTGGATGCCAAATCTTCCCTGAAATCATCTGTTCTGAGTACTGGAAATCAGCTCCTTCGACTGAAAAAGGTGGACACAGCCACGCTGCGCTCTGAGCTGTCACACATTGATAGCCAGTGGACTGACCTGCTAACCAATATCCCAGCCGTCCAGGAGAAGCTCCACCAGGTACAGAAAGAAGGATTGCTTTCGTGGGAAATAACTGACTTAAGCTATTTGACATGGAAAAATATATTCGTTTTTTGCTTTTGCTCACAAATTTAAATCAGCTTTGTCCCAGACACCTGGCCTCCTCTCTCCCATTGTGTTAATATTAAAAGTGAACTCAGGCCGGGTGCAGTGGCTGATGCCTGTAATCCTAGCACTTTGGGAGGCTGAGAAGGGCGGATTGCCTGAGCTCAGGAGTTCGAGACCAGCCTGGGCAACACAGTGAAACCCCGTCTCTACTAAAATACAAAAAATTAGCCTGGCATGGTGGTGTGCGCCTGTAGTCCCAGCTACTTGGGAGGCTGAGGCAGAATTGTTTGAACCGGGGAGGCAGATGTTGGAGTGAGCCGAGATCACGCCACTGCACTCCAGCCTGGGTGACAGCAAGACTCGTCTCCAAAATAAATAAATAAATAAATAAAATAAAAAAAGTGAACTACACTACAAAGCCCTGCCCCGAAGGCATTTCCTCTGAGGGTTTCTTTCATGTATGTATGTGGGTGTGGGTATGTGTATTGGAATGTTTGTCTGACTTTGTTTAAACTCTGTTTTCTCCTGGATAAAATGTGGACAGTTACATACACTTTTCTCATAAAGTGAGTGGTTATGAAGATTTAGAACATAATACATGTAAAAAAAAATCATATGTATAGGAGAGCAACTAGCTTTCAGTAGATGTAAATACTCCTCTTATCTGAAAATATACCTACCTCCTCTGAAATTCCAGAACATTTTATCTTTATCTCTCTTTGACACTCATCACTGTGTTTCAGGCAGGATAGCTGTTTCATGTACATGCCTAATCTCTCCTAAGCAGCAGCTGTGCACCCCCAGAGGGCAGGAACCAACCCACGTTCATTGCTATATCTTCCAGCACCACACAGAAGTTGATATACAAAGATTTTAAATGATTGCTTTTGTTCCTCCAAATCATCATAATACACATATGCATAAATGTGTGATATGTTAACTAAGATTTCGAATTGTAAGTACTGTATATCAGCTAAGGACTGAGGAAATTGGCTATGCTCTTAGGAATAAATACAAGAGTGCCAACAAATCTAGAAAATGATAGCTTGTAGTGTGGTATTTTTCTTTCTTCTTTTAACATTCCTGAGTCAATATGCAGAGATTTTACAAGATAATTAATAAAATACATCTGTTGCATGTTTTATGGTTAAGTTTTTTTAAGCTCATAAAACTAGTTATAAAATAAGAATAATATTCTCTTCTTTCTGGTGTTTTGATTAATTAGTTAATGTTTATACAATGTTTATAGTATTGGATGTCAGGTGAACGTAAAATGACTATTATTGTTCAGCATTTGCCTGATGTTTGACTTCAAGCTTTCAATAGGGATAAGATCTCCAAATGTCATTAAGGAGTGTTATCTCTCTCGGTACATTTTTAAGAATTATTGGAGGGTTTTTAAGTTAGCAGAAGTTGGGGTTTCCATTTTAACACTTGAGACTTGTTCTCTCCCTGACTTGGACAGCTCCAGATGGATAAACTGCCTTCCCGCCATGCCATTTCTGAAGTCATGAGTTGGATTTCGCTAATGGAAAATGTTATTCAGAAGGATGAAGATAATATTAAAAATTCCATAGGTTACAAGGCAATTCATGAATACCTTCAGAAATATAAGGTAATTAAAATTTTTTGTTTTTAATTTTTCATATGTTGAGACCATTTTATTTGAAAGAACTAAAAAATTCAAATTATAGTAATCAAGTCTTGGAATGTATGTTTCCTACACAGTGACCAGATAGGAATTCAAGAGCAAGAAAAATGCATTATCAGTTATAGAAATAAGAAGAAATATCTAGTACTAGGAATGATTTTGAATAATTTTATGTTATTTTTAAAGAATTGCAGAAATTATAAAAATAAATTTATAAATATTTTATAGTGAGGTTATATAATTTATCTAGTTCTAAATCTTCTACCTAAAAATATATATATACACACACACACACACACACACACACGTGTATCTGTGTTTATGTTCATATAAACGTATACAAATATATATATTCGGCTTCCAAAAATAATGAGTTGTGTGAATACAGACAAATTGTGCCATTTTAGCTGAGTTATGGAAGTGATAATATTAATATTGAGGTTACTTAAGGCTTTCCAACTCATGGAAAAATAATGAGACATTTATTGTATAATCTTATTTTCTCCTCTTTTTTTAAGGGTTTTAAGATAGACATTAACTGTAAACAGCTGACGGTGGATTTTGTGAACCAGTCCGTGCTACAAATCAGCAGTCAGGATGTGGAAAGTAAACGTAGTGATAAGACTGATTTTGCTGAGCAACTTGGAGCAATGAATAAAAGTTGGCAAATTCTGCAAGGTCTAGTAACTGAGAAGGTAAGCCATTGGCTTGCCACCATCCAGACTTACATGAAAACCCCAAGAACAGGCACACTCTGTAAGGAAGACTGGGTTCACGAGTAGTGTGGCTATCCTGGGCAAAGAACGCTTCCAATAATACCGCTGAAGGTTAATAACCCTAAACTTTCTTTAACCTGTTGATGATTTTCTCTTTTACACTCTGTGCTCTTTGTATATTTCATGATGTTTCAGTTTTCTAAAGACGCCTCTTGATTTATTTTGCCTTTGGTTCAAGTTGACTTTAGTCCTTTATTGCTTCCCAATAATAGTCATTGATTCATACTTTATGAAATTCATTTATTAAATCAAGCTTGTCCAGCCCGTGGGCTGCACGCGGCCCAGGACGGTTTTGAATGCAGCCCAACACAAATTCGTAAACTTTCTTAAAACATTATGAGATTTCTTTTACAATTTTTTTTTTTTTGATCATTGGCTATTGTTAGTGTTCGTTTATTTTATGTGAGGCACAAGACAATTCTTCTTCCAGTATCGCCCAGGGAAGCCAAAAGATTAGACACCCCTGTTTTAAATCATGTATACAATGAACTGTATTTTAAGAATTCTTAATTTGGAGAAAATGCTGACTGGAATAATTAGCCTGCCAATGATTTGATTTTATTAAAATAAAGTTGCAAATTTCATTTTATTGTGTTTGTTCAGATCCAGCTGTTGGAAGGGTTATTGGAATCTTGGTCAGAATATGAAAGTAATGTACAATGTCTGAAAACATGGTTTGAAACCCAGGAAAAGAGACTGAAACAACAGCATCGAATTGGAGATCAGGCTTCTGTTCAAAATGCACTGAAAGACTGTCAGGTAACTTGTCCAGATGGCTAACATGAACCATCTCACAATTTCATGGCATATGCTAATGTGTTTGTAGGCCTTGAGAGTTGCAAGTTAAATATTTTTTAAAAGTTGCATTTAGTAACAAATTTTGCTGATTATGTGAATTTATAGGTTTTTTAAAATAAAAAAATACATTAGAGTTTTTCACTTGTTTTTAAAAATTTGAAATTATGAAAATTTTCAAACACACTCATAAGTAGAGAGAAATGCTGTGACCCCTATATACCAAGCATCACATTTAATAATTATCAAGATTTGCAACCTGGGTGACATGGTGAAACCCTCTCTCTACAAAAAGCTACAAAAATCAGCCAGATGTGGTGGTGCTACACCTCTAGTCCCAGCTACTCAGCAGGCTGAGGTGGGAGGATTACTTGAATTCAGGAGATCAAGGCTGCAGTAAGCCATGTTTACACCATTGCACTTCAGCCTGGGTAACAAAGCAAGACCCTGTTTCCAAAAAAAAAAATTGCGTAAATTATTTCTTTTTCTCAAATAGATTTCATAGTAAATATCAGACATCATGTTACTTTATTCTTACATACTACAATATATATCTTTGAAAACTAGACTTTTTCTTAATGCATCCATATTATTATCACCATCAAAAGTTTAATCATTCCTAATATTATTTTATGTTCAACTCATAGTCGTATTTCCTCAGTTGTCTTTAAAATGTCTTTTTCACATTAACTTATTCAAAATAAGGATGCAGACAATATCCATATGCTACATTTGCTTGTTAGATCTCTTAAATCTTTTGAATATTTTTTTAAGACCATAACCTGTCGCAGAAACTGTCAATGGGTGCCGTGTTCAGGATTGGCCTATGAATGTCCTTAAGATGTTGTTTAATTTTTTTCTTCTGTCCTCTGTATGTCCTATAAATGGAAGTTAGCACTAGAGGCTTGGTTGGATTCCTGTTTACCTCCTCTGAGCAAGCACTTCACAGCAGACCTCCTACTATTAATTATTATTATTATTAATATCCTATTAATTAATAGAAAATATCCATGTTACTTTCTCTTTTGTCACATGGGGAAGTACACAGAGTATGCTTGTTCTACTCTGAGCAATGAGGATTGAAAGTTCAGGTGAAGCAGTAACATTCCAAATGTTTTCCAGTGACTCAGGGACACACAGGTCTTCTTGTGTACCCAAAAGAAAAGTGAGCTATTGCAGTTAATGCTGTAATAAGATTTTTGAAAATAATTTATGAGTTCATATAATGTTACAGATTATGACTGTTCTCTTATAGTGTTTCCTAAAAACAATTGAAAACTCAACAGTGAAGTAATTCTACAGAAAAGCTTCTCTTTGCAAGTCTTATTTTTCTATTCTGGGTTTCAAAAAGAAAGAACTTTGGTAATGATCTCTCTTCCAATCATCATGTTTTCTGTTTGGGACACATACAGAGAGGTATATTTAAGCACTTCATCAAAGCTTTTCGATTCTGAAAAGGAAGAGAAGTGCTGGCTCCCCAGCTACTGGATTACAATTTTGAGAATGCATAAAATTGATAAAGAAAAACATCATGTAAAGAAATACCTTGAAATAATGATAGTTTTTTATTTAATTATAAAAAGCCCCATGTCAGATAATGGGTGCTTAAAGATTGAAGATGAAGAATATGCATCAACTAGTCTCATTGCATTTCCGATTTTCCAGAGGCCAATGGTATTTCTGATTTAGGCTGTAAAATCTAAAATCTACAAATAATCCAGAATTTCAGCTCTTTACTTTTGAGGACAAAATGTCATAACTTTCGCTGAGTTCCTAAGTTAAAATATATCCATTGAATTTAAAAGGTAATTCTGCGTATTAGAATTAGCAAAGTGAGTGCCTTCTGGTTGCATGGTTGTGATAAACTTTGCTGTTGAAAGACCGAAATACCACATTAATATCATTTGCATTTTCTTTTTTTTTCCCAATTCTTTTCTTCCATACTTTTCTTTTTCTCTTTCTAAGTATTTTTTTCTTCTCTTTAACATTGCTTTTTTTTTTTTTTTTTTTGCCATTTTCCATTTTGTTTCTTTTCCTGTTCATGTCTTCTATTTAACAGGGAGACACCTTACCATCTGGAAAATATAGCAACAGCTAGACCATGTTTTACCAAGTGTAGGACCTAAGTTTTACTCTTTCAGAGAGTCAGGTCAGACAGTGTCAGGAGGAAAAGCTTAAAGTGTGGTTTAAAGAACTTTGTACTGGTACTAATTCATGATTTCAAATGAAAAGTCATTTAGACAGAATGAAAGTAGCCCATATAATTATTTTGGGACATCACATGTAAATAAATCACAGTGGCCTAACTGGAAGGTTCTATTTGGCTATACTACAAGTCTTGTTAGAATTGTCATTTTGGAGAAATTGTTTTTTGGACCCAATTCAAGCCAGTATACTTAAATTGGTGACTGGATTCCAGCTTTATGTTGTTTTAAAAATCTTGAGTATTTTCCCAGTCTTTAATAGGTGATTTATTAATTTAAACCAACATAAAACTGATATTTATGAATTAACCCAAGTTAGGAATATTTTATTGCTTTTAAAAATGGTGGGTTTGGCATTTCCCCTTTTTGATCAAAAACAGAATCATCTTTTAATTATTAATGAAAGCAAGGGAAACACACCTTTATTTTTTACATAATATATATTTCAGCCCTGTTTCCCTCGTGGGTTTTGCTCTTATACCAACATACATGTGCAGGACATTTTAGAAATAGTTTCTAAGCAATGGAACATTCATTTAATATTCCTCACTGAGAAAAAGTTAACATCATAGAATTGAATTAGAAACTCAATTTCTATGGTTTCCATAGAAACTCAATTTGTAATGGTTGAATTTTAGAATCATATTAAAGACATATTGGAAGGATTGTTTCTGGTCTTTTAATCTCTTTACAGAAATAGAAAAGTTCTAAATAGTAAATTAATTATATTTTCTGTACTACACAAAGGACCTGTAACCCCAGTAATCACTATATTTATTCTCTGGTAATTATCAAAGCTGTCAAAATAGTGACAAAATTATAGAGTAGAAATAAGAGAACAATATGAAAAACAAAAATGATCACTTTAAGCTGCCAAATGCGTGAGTTTCTAACTAATTAACCAAAACAAAAATAGCTTCATGATAACTCAATAGAGAAAAATAAATAAATCCGCACTGAAGCATGGCACATTGCCAAATGGCTAAACATAATAATATCTTACATTTAGCTACTTTTTGACAGCTTAAAATATATTTTGTATATATTTATCTAATTTTATCCCTTTGGAGTAAGCAGAAAATGTCTTATTATTTCTATTTTTAAAATTAGGTAGAGAGAGATTAACAAGTTGAACCACAATAGAAACAGAAATAAAAGAAGCAAAAATTATTTTTAAAGAGACATGACATTTGAAATTAATATAACAGAGACTGGACTCCTCATTAACACCTTAGCAGCAGCACTACCCAATTTCAATCTTATTACCTGTGTATGGATCATGAGGGGGTATAAAAAATATTTTTTATACAATTGAGGTGTTATCCAAAGTTACAGTATTTGGGAATTTTCTCCATTCTAATCTCCAAGAACTACAAATCTATTCATACTTCTGAATATGGGACTGTAACCATGCCTTAATGCCTGACTTTTCATGCCACCCCAACATGAGATTTATATTCCCTCCACAGTTTGAGGTTCAGCCGACTCCCTTCTGGTATCAGGCTGGGAGTCCATAGGCTCCAAAGACTGGGTTCTAGTCCCCACTCCAGCCCTCACCAGCTCTTTTACCCAAGACACGTCGGATGACTTGATCTTCAATTTATTTATTTATAAAGTGCTGATAGCAGTCTCAGCCTGCTTCACTGAGCTTCTCAAATTTTCGGATGGCATTAAAATAGAAATTAGGGTTATGATACAGGTTCAATATGAGCTCCAGATCTTTCCTTCATTTTGCTTTTCGTTCTTGAACATTTTATACTGACAATTATGAATGCATATCCCAAAGAAAATGAGGATTTGATTCATCAAAGAAGCCTGAAATCTTTTAGAATCATGTAGAATTCAGGGTATTTTAGAGAGAGAGGATCATACAGATGATCTTTTCCCATCTGAAATCAGTCTTCTGATTTCCCATCTGAAGAAACTGAGACCCAGTAGAAATTTCTCACCTACCCAAAGTGTCACAGCTTTATAGTAGTAGAAATGTGACTAAATCTCAGATACTAGGACCCAGAATACCACATTTGATCACATTTCTTCCTATGGGGTAGGCAGTGTAACTTTTTGAATACCAACATATATGAACTTAATAATATAAATAACATTACAGTTTCTGACATGTATTTCTTTCCTCACAGCCTCTTGAGAAAATTACATAGTACCATTTCCTTATCTGGTAGATTATCAAATTTTACTTTTTTAAAGTTATGCTGATTTGCCATGTGTAAAAAGATGACTTTTTTTGCATTTGAGTGTAGGAAGAAGTACTTCTGTGGAGTGCCTCTTCTGAAAGAGATAAGCTTTTTGGATTAGTAAAAGGTTTTTAGGACATGAAACTATAATGGCTCAATTTCAGTGCACCCCAGAGTTCCATAATAGAACAATTTAAAGTGACTATTTTTTAAATCTTTCAGGATCTGGAAGGTTTGATTAAAGCAAAAGAAAAAGAAGTAGAGAAAATTGAGCAGAATGGACTTGCTTTGATTCAGAACAAGAAAGAAGACGTCTCTGGCATTGTCGTGAGCACACTGCAAGAGCTCGGCCAAACCTGGGCGAATTTAGATCACATGGTAATATTGCTTGCCGAAAGCCAGCTCCAGGACAGTGTTTGCCAGCTCTGTCCAAACTCGGGGTTTTGTTTTTCCTAAAGTAACGGAGGAAATAATCAAATCTATACATTATCTCTTTGTACTTTTAAGTCTGCTTCGTTATCCTCTTTTTTTTTTTTTTTTTTAGTCTAGTTTCTGGTGTTTTCTAGAATAAGCCTTTATTTTAAACATTACTCTCTTAATGATCTCATCCATTCCCATGGCGATAGATCATTCTCAAACATCTGTCTCCAGCCTAGGAAAGGATATACAAAATGGATATCTGTATCTAAGTGATACAGACCAAACTAAACACTTTTCTGATAGAGATAAATAACTATAAGGAAGGAGTATCTTAGATGTTTTGTCTTAAGATATTTATCTGAGTGTGTGTGTGTGTGCGCACACATGTGAGATAGATATAGGTATTGATGTAGCTATAGATATATTTCACTTTCGGGGACCTGACTACCTGGATTGAAATTGAAATCTCTCACATTCTAACAGTGTAATCTTGGCTAATTTTCATTACCTCTTAGTATCTCAGTGTCCTCATCTATAAAATGGGGATAATGATTATACCTATCTGAGACATAAGATGTTGTGAGGATTATATGAGTTAATGCATTTATTTAATACACTCATTTAATACAATTCTTAAACTGTTTTATTAAAAGTATCAACCTCTTATGACTTAAAAAAATATATATACACACATATATGTGTGTGTGTGTGTGTGTGTGTGTGTGTATATATGTATGTTACCCTTTTAAGCATTTCCACTTAGAACTGAGTGTTTAAAAGTGTGAAAGGCATAAATTTCAAAGTTGATACATTTTACCTTTGAAATATTTTTCTTCTAAGTTTTGTTTGTTTATGATACCTGAAACCCTGATGAAGTTCTTAGATGTTAATATTTTCCCATCAATTGAATATATATTCCATCATTCCAGATATTATGAAATTATAAGCAATAAGCAATGTTTGTCTTTTTCAAAAGGTTGGACAATTAAAGATACTGTTGAAATCAGTGCTTGACCAATGGAGTAATCACAAAGTGGCCTTTGAAAAGATAAACAGTTACCTCATGGAGGCCAGATACTCTCTTTCCCGATTCCATCTGCTGACTGGCTCCTTAGAAGCTGTGCAAGTTCAGGTGGACAATCTTCAGGTAAGGAATTAATTTAACACATCCTTAACATTCTTTTTAATTTCAGAAAACTGAAAAAAAATGGAGACATCATCCTGAAAAATTGCCATATGTTGTTTACACTTAATTATTTTTTAAGATCTTTAAAATTAATTTTACCTGTGTTATTGTTACTTAAGCAAACTTGTCTGTGTGTGCCAAATTCTGGATTAGCTGGTGTATAACTAAATGATTTCCAAGATCCTGTTGTAAAAAATATTCACATTGTCTTTTATACAATGATTTTATGGCCAACTCAACCTCCTTGATTCATTGTCGCTGCCTTTTGTTTTCTTTTTCTCTTCTTATCCTGCATCTCCAAACATATTCTAAGGAATGTTCGAAAGAAAACAAAGAGAAAAATGACGAAAGTGGTAAATGTTTAAACCATCCAATTGCTTCCATTCAGTAAAATATCAGTGGCCTATCCAGCATGTCCACAGAGTCTTCCTTTCTAGCACTTACTGCTTGGTTCCTGTGGGTCCTTTGTCATTGTGTCCATCTATAATGATATCCCTGATGTTTGTCTGCAGCATAGCACTCTCTCCTGTCTCAGGAGTGTGTGCAAACATGTGAGATAGATATGACTTTCTTAAGGAAATATATTTTTTAGGATAGGGTGGGAGGGAGGACAAATTTGTCTATATAATTTCTTAACCCTTCAATTGTTGTTACTAAAGGTCACTAAAACTTCTTTTGAGGATGGTAAATTTAAAAGCACATCTTATAACATTGAAGAGGTTAGAAATGCTTTTTAATTTAACATATGTTTAATACTTGCAAGAGCTGTCTTAAGACATGAAAGGATTAAGGGTCTCTTCCTTGACTGTTTTCATTTGAGGGTAATCAGATATTGATGTTAAATGATACTTGAGTTTTGTAGACTACTTCACCTGTGGAGTTTTTTAAAGAACTGGGTCTGTCACCTCAGCACTATTTCCAGGGAAAGAACTTTCTTTCTGTTCCCTTGCTGGTCCTTGGTAGAAGACTATTTAGATAGGCTTGGTAGAAGATGCCAAATCTGTCTGATAAATATTCTTTGCTTTAAACAATCTTGACATATACAATGCATTATTATTAATTATAGTCTCCATTCTGTATAGTGGATCACTAAAGCTTATCCCTCCTGTCTAGCTGAAACTGTGTTCCTTTTGATCAACATCTTTCTTTTCCCCATCTAATTCCTTATCGCATGCCCTGGTAACTACCATTCTACTCTACTTCTATGAGTTCAACTTTGCTAGACAAAAATGGAACGTATTTGAGGTAATGATATGTTAATTAGCTTAATTTATTCATTCCACAGTATAAACATATATCAAAACATCATATAGTACCCTACAAATACATACAATTATTATTTGTCAATTGAAAATCATTTTTTTAAATTAAAAATAATTCTTGGCAAGGAAGAACACCCAGAGATAAAACTTGCCAAAACTGTGCCTTGTTAGTCTTCCTCTTTGGGAGTTTGTGGTAGAAGCACTCTAGGTATGCAATAAAATAGAGACATGACTTTGGCTTTGAGTGCCAAAGAGATCCACAGTTTGGCAGATAGCACATTACATACACCATTGCCGTGGCTTTATTAGAAACAAGAGCTTGGCGTAGCAAGGAAAACGAGCACCTAAACAAAGGATTTCTCAGCAAGGCAAATTTACTTCTGCAGAAGGGTGCCACTCACACTTCTGGCCACTGCAAGAGCACACTGAACAAAGGAGAGAAGGAGTTTTTATCCCTAACGCAGTCCCGATCCCTGCATCCTTCCCCTGTTGGCTAGGGTTGAACCACACAATCTAAAATGACCCTGGTTGGCTAAGACTTAAACTTTTCCAATTAGGGTAAATGTGTGATTTACAAGGGAGGGAGGGGGTAGAAGTGGTCCCTGTGTTACAGCACATGGCATGTTTGGACATGTCTGGCCAAGTCAGGACACAACAAGAGTGGGAGGGCTGCTCGCAAGCCAGAAACAAGAAATTACAAGGAGGTGGGCCTCTGAACCAAGGACAAAACATTGCACAATTAAACCCTTTGAAGAGGAATTTACCATCTCTGGCAGCTTCCTACCAGCCAATGGACAAGGGCACCCTATGTGAGCTTTTCCAGCAGAATCCAAATGCCAATAAAAGAAGGCTTCATTGCTAATAACCTCTTCTCATAGTCAAAATAACAAAATCCTAAAAAAGAGAATAAATGATTATCTAAAGAAAGCTGATAAAGCATTGATGCTAAGTCATGCCTGGTTTATACATGTATATATGCATATTTATGAAAACATATACAAATTCCTTTTAAACTTGCTTATTAGAATTTAGATCCTGTTATGTCATCTGTGGGTCTTTTTCTTTGGGCAGAATCTCCAAGATGATCTAGAAAAGCAGGAAAGGAGCTTACAGAAATTTGGTTCTATCACCAACCAATTATTGAAAGAGTGCCACCCGCCTGTGACAGAAACTCTTACCAATACACTGAAAGAAGTCAACATGAGGTATGGAGTATGTTAATTTTACACACTATTTATATCACAGCCTTATTATAAATAATGATATAATTAAAAATGACATTTTGAATTTGAGCTACATAGATTCTGTCCTTTAAAATTCTCTTTCACAACATGAATTTAAGGATAAATAAATGTAGTGAAGAGATTTAGAAAGAATTAGAAGTACTGTACACCCAAAGATTGCCATCATCCTCATTACCTACCCTGACACTATGAATATGAAACAGTAATTTTTATTATGTTAACTAGAAATGAGTATGTCTATATTCACATGAACTAGGATCATGAAAAATAAAATAGCAAATATCAACATTTGGTGAGAGGTGGTAATCTGCTCATGAGTGTTGATTATTATTTCCAGATGGAATAACTTGCTGGAAGAGATTGCTGAGCAGCTACACTCCAGCAAGGCCCTACTTCAGCTTTGGCAAAGATACAAGGACTACTCGAAACAGTGTGCTTCATCGGTTCAGCAGCAGGAGGATCGAACCAATGAGCTGTTGAAGGCAGCCACAAATAAGGACATCGCCGATGATGAGGTTGCTACATGGATTCAAGACTGCAACGTATGTTCAGGAGCTATCTTGTTTTCCCAACATGCCCTTCTTAGACTGCCCAAGTTTAGCTTTTGGTCTCTGTAAGCTTTAGTATGCTTCTCTATATGAGACAGTTATCCAAAAATAATTGTCTTAGGATCAAAGAGCCTGCCTGATTTTCAGAACACAGGTGCATATGCATCAGACTAAGAGGTCTCCTCCCTTTGTTTTATTTTTTAAAATGAGTAGTTTTCTATTTTTCCTAGTGGAATTTAGTCAGTGTGAAAAATTGAGGCTCTCTGTGTTTTCTGGGATGGTCAGTATAAGACATGACCATATGGGGAATAATGTTCTATCTTTAAAAAATCTTCTGTTCCAGATCTTGTCCATTTACATTCATTATCTCCTAGGTAAGCATCTACACAATAGTTTCATCTAAGATATTAATGGTAGAAAGAAGTCTTTCTCTCCTGATTTACTGTTATACTTCTTTTAATAGCTTTTTAATAATTATCTTTTTCATTATAGCTGCCAATAGCCTACTTAAGGGTTTAAGGAACAGCCCTTCTCTTGTTTCAAGCATTACATGGCTCTTACTATTTGTCCTTATTTGTCTTTATTTTTAAGAGCTTGTTACAAGGATCTTTTAATAAACTTTTCCAAATCAGTTTATTAGAATTAGGCAAGCTATAAAAACTACATAAATAAAAGCTTAACCTAGTCTAATATCTTCAACCTGAATAATCACTTTAAAGCTAAAGATGGATATTTGAAAATAAAGATAATACAGTACTTTTTTCATCCATATAATTTATATATACAAGAACTGTCATTTTCAATACTCCTGAATTGAAATATACGTTGTCTGTTGTCTGTGTCAAGCTTAAGGAGCCCTTTGTTTTTCTGTCTCTCACAGAAGTCACTGCCTAGGCATAGCATGACTGGGTGGGATACCAGCAACAAGTAGAAGAAGCAGTCGCTTATCATCTCTCAATGATAGGATAGAAAGCAGAAACAGGGAATTTCCATTGGCTCATGTTTTTTTAAACTGTAAGAGGGTCCCACACAAAGTGGAGGCAAAGAGATGCCATGGAAAAGAATGGGAATACAGGCTACTCTTACCCCCTGCTCACCAAAATCATCACTGCGTTCTGCACCCTACTGAGATAGGAGGTTGTTATACTTGCAATAACATGGCCACACATATAGAAGATACCACTGACAAATTCCTGAATTCCTGGTGTGTATAATAATAATAGAAAAAGGAAAAATATAACATTTTGTTTTCAATTTGATATGAATTACGTAGAGGCGGGAAAAAAACTGCCAAAATATTTCCAGTTATTGGCTCTACTCTTGGATCATGTTTTTCTTGTCATGTTTATGTATGTTTTTCTGCATTTCCCCAAGGTCCTATAATGAACCTACATAGCTTTTACTAACAAAAAAGTAATTACATATATATATCCGTAGGTTATATATATATAATGTATGTTTAAAATATTAATATGTATACATAGCATTTTTAAAAATTGCAGTGCTTGATCATTTTTCCACAGGTGAAGGTTATTTAGCATAATAATTTGATCAGTAGGAATTGTGTGTTTCTAGATGTATAGCCCTTTGCCAATTGCTGTTTATGTTTATGATAAGGAGTATAAACATGCTTCAGAGTGGGCATATTTTCACCTTTTATAGGACCTCCTCAAAGAACTGGGTACAGTTAAGGACTCCCTCTTTGTTCTCCATGAGCTGGGAGAGCAACTGAAGCAACAAGTGGATGCTTCAGCAGCATCAGCTATTCAATCGGATCAACTCTCTTTGAGTCAACACTTGTGTGCCCTAGAGCAGGCTCTCTGCAAACAGCAGACTTCGTTACAGGTACAGAGCTCCTGTTTAGTATCTTCTATAAATTGGGTCTTCTCTAATATCTGGGCATAAATACAGAAAAAGAATTCCTCATCCTTGCAACAATACCTCCTTCAAGACTAAAGAAAAAAACGAGTAAACAAACTTGGAAATTCTGGTGGGAACGATGAAGGTGGAAGTTTTGCGCTGTTCTCTGCAAAATAATTTAAAAATCGGTTTAAGATGCAAGTCCCTAAACCAATGCATGCCACCATGGTCTATTCAATTAATAAACACTAAGCGGCTTTAATATGAATATTCATGTTTATTTAACTTAGACTTTTACAAGAATCAGAAGACTTTTCAGACCTGTTGTTTGATCAGGTATTTAAAGAATACTTTTGATTGTTATTCACTTATGGTGCATAGAAATAATTCTAGTTTTTAGAAAAATTACATAAAGAAGATTTAAATTGTTATAGCTTTTTTTTTTAATAGGAATGATGTCTTGAGAATGGCAACGTGATACAAGAATATGAAAAATAATTTTAATATCCACTTGCCCTTTTACTAGACTTTATTAAAATACCATTTTTTTTTTAACTAAAATACCAATTTCTTTTGTGGAATAAAAGGCTGGAGTTCTTGATTATGAAACCTTTGCCAAGAGTTTAGAAGCTCTAGAGGCCTGGATAGTGGAAGCTGAAGAAATACTACAAGGGCAGGACCCTAGCCATTCATCTGACCTCTCCACAATCCAGGAAAGGATGGAAGAGCTTAAGGTAAGTGTGTTAATCTGAGTCCCAGATCTTTTACCATCTGTCGTCAAAATATTTTTTTGTTTTGTTTTGTTTTGAGATGGCGTCTCACTCTGTCACCCAGGCTGGAGTGCAGTGGCGTGATCTCGGCTCACTGCAACCTCCACTTCCCGGGTTCAAGCGATTCTCCTGCCTCAGCCTCCCGAGTAGCTGGGATTACAGGGGCACGCCACCACACCTGGCTAATTTTTGTATTTTTGGTAGAGATGAGGTTTCGATGGTCTTGAACTGATCACCTGAGGTCAGGCCTCCCAAAATGCTGGAATTACAGGCATGAGCAACCACTCCCAGCCCTGTTTTCAAAATCTTAGGGGAAACTAAAAACTGATGTAGACCCACTCTTTCTTTCAAGTGAGCTCCCAGTGAGACTTGCTATGGCAAACAGTGGACTGTGTGCTGGCAGTGGGTACAGGCTGATTTCCCAGCTCACTCCTGGAAACCAGCTCACTCCTCCCTCTTTCCACCGCTAGAAACCACCTCACTCCTCTCTCCCACTGCTGGGCCCTCTCCATGTTCCTGTGCCCAGTCCATCACCTCTCTATTAACTTTTGAACCTCTCCTCTCTGTTTCTAACGTCATCTACTCCTAGCTCAAGCTACTCCTATCTCTCTGAGACCCTACAGCCGCCTCCCACAGATCTGCATCCACCAACCCTACCTCCCCTCCTGGCTGTCAGAATGACCTTTTTTTTTTTCTTTTTAAGCATTTTACTTAATTAGCTTGATTTAATCATTCTACATTGTGTGAAAACATCATATCATACTCCATAAATATATATGATAATTTGTCCATTAAAAATAATTTAATACTTTTTTTTTTTTTTTTTGACACAGAGCCTTGCAGTCTTGCTCTGTTGCCCAGGCTGGAGTGCAGGGGCGTGATCTCAGCTCACT
>NW_012115389.1:2643994-2657450 GCF_000951035.1 Colobus angolensis palliatus
CCCAGGCTGGAGTGCAGGGGCGTGATCTCAGCTCACTGCAACCTCCGCCTCCCAGTTTCAAGCAATTCTCCTGCCTCAGCCTCCCAAGTAGCTGGGACTACAGGCACATGCCACCATGCCCAGCTAATTTTTGTATTTTTAGTAGAGATGGGGGGTTCACTATGTTGGCCAATCTGGTCTCAAACTCCTGACCTTGTGATTCGCCAGCCTTGGCCTCCCAAAGTGTTGGGATTACAGGCATGAGCCACTGTGCCCTGCCAATTGTGAATGATTTTAAACATTCAATCAAGTAAGCAAAATAATACAACAGACCTGAAAATTTTCTTGTGTTATTCCCTTGTTTAAAGCCCTCAAGGGTTCCCACTGCTCTTTGGGAAAAGACCATGTGGCTTCTCAAGGCGGCATCCTGGTTCCACCTTTCCTAAGGATCTTACTCTGCTGTGCCATAGCCCATCTCCCCCTCCAGCCACTCCAGCACCACTGTGCTTCCCAACATCTGTGCATGTGATATTTCCTGTCTCTGGATTTGTTTTCTTGTCCTCATCAGCTTACTCCTCATTAAAAAGAGTAAAGTCCTGGTCATTTTGTTCAATGTCACTCTCTTAGGAAAGTCTCCACTATCTGTCCAGGGCCAGGCCCCCCAGTGACACGTTTTCATAGCACACTGTTGTTTTTCTTCCATGCTGTATCACCTCATTTAATTATATTCCTGTGAGTAGGGGACTACTGTTGCACTTTCGACTACTAGAATAGTATCTTACTCCCTGTAAGTGCCATGAGGGGAAGGACTGTGTCGTGGCTATTTTGTCCATTGCTAATGTCTACCCATGGAAATTATGCCATTTAATAGTTATATTTTGGTTTCAATACTTGAGATTTATTCTTTCTTCAGAAAGCATGAGTCTTTTGCAGAACATGCCAAGAGAAGACACACATATAGCCAAAGGTGGCCTGACATTTTTTCCTTCCTGTAACTCATTTCCTAGATGGAGATAAGAACACCCGTGGGGAAACCAGAACCGACAAGGTTGTCCTGTGTTTGAAGGGAGAGAAGAGAGCTAAAAGAATAGATTGCCTTTTGGTTAAGTCTCACCAGCTGTGGGATTGGGGGTCAGAGATCTAAAACTGCAGCTCTTACGGCAGTGTGTGGTCACTTCATAGCTCAAGTGAAATTTTATTTTCTCTAGCAAGAACCCAAGGAGGTTCGTTTACCCTCTTCCATTTACTAGCTGGGTGGTCTGGAGCAATTTACTTAGTTTCTGTGCCTCCCTTTCCTCCCTTGCGAAGAGGGAGTAAGCAGCATGACTTATCTCAAGTGATCGTTTTGAGGATAAAATGAGTTACTACTTGTAAAGCTCTTAACAATGCTTGATTCGTAGTAAATGCTCAATAAAAGTTAGCTATCACTGTCACAACTTTTATTAGTTGTGAATAATAAAGGAGGAAATTAACATGAACAAATTAAACATAAATGGTAAAAAGTAAGGCCTTTTACTTATCAGCATAATTTTCATCCTTAAGCAGTTCTATCAAGAATTACGTATGAGTAAATAAATCAAGAAAACAATATGATGCATGTAATATAATTACATATGAGTAAATAAATCAAGTAAATAGTATATGTAATATAATATATGTAATAAAAATCAAAAAAAAATAGAATACATGTAAATAAAGTAAATAATATACTTGCATGTATAACCCATACAAGTAAATAATATAATACATGTAAGTAGTCAATAAAGGATAATGAGTAGCTTGAGTAGCAATAGCAGCAGCAGTTTAGACTGAATAGGAGATTCTTCTTTTTGCTATTTGTACCACTAGAGATTGTAAGTGGCCTAGAAATGCAGAGCCCACTAGACCGAAGACCAGCTACTTCCTGAAATCAGAAATTCACTGTGCACTTTGAAAAAGCTTTGCGTTTTTTGACCATGGTGCTAAACCTACTTTTAAATCTTCCTTCTAGGGACAGATGTTAAAATTCAGCAGCATGGCTCCAGATTTAGACCGTCTAAATGAGCTTGGATATAGATTACCCTTGAATGATAAAGAAATCAAAAGGATGCAGAATCTGAACCGCCATTGGTCTCTAATCTCCTCTCAGACTACAGAAAGATTCAGGTAGAGTAAACAAGAGATGTCTTGGTTGCTCCAGTCGTCTTAGTCTGGTTTGTGCTGCTATGTCAAAATACCACAGAATGCGTAATTTATAAAAAACAGAAATGTTTAACAGTCTCACAGTTCTGGAGACTGGGAAGTCCGTTGTCAAGGTGCTAGCAGATTCAGTTGTCTGGTGAGGGCTGCTCTCTGCTTTCAAGAGGGCACCTTTTTGCTGCATCCTCAGGAGGGGAGGGTTACTGTGTCCTCACACAGTGAAAGGCAGAAGGGTAATGGTGCTGAACGCTGTGTGAATCCTCTTTTATAAGACCCTTAATCCCATTCACAGAGGAGTCCTCATGGCCTAATCACCGTGTAAAGGCTCTGCCTCAGAATACTATGAACATTCACCATTAAGTTTCATCACCTGAATTATGGAAGGGACACGTTCACACCATAGCACCAGTGTGTCAATAGACTATAAGCCCATGACTTGTGTATGTTTCTAAATTCTGATCTTTCCCATAACACTGACAAAATTTGAACTAAAAGTGGGAAATTCAAATTGTAAGGTCGTTTCTCATGTTTAATGTACTAAATAGCACTTTAATCAAAAAACTCTTTTAAGTAAGAATATTAAAAGTATATACATAACTTTTATCATTTTTAAAAAGGTACATTTTAAACTTTACATTTTTTCAACTGTCTTTCTTCTTCTTCTTCTTTTTTTTTTTTTTTTTTTTTTGTGATGGAGTTTCACTCTTGTCACCCAGGCTGGAGTGCAAAGGCGCAACCTCGACTCACTGCAACATCCGCCTCCCGGGTTTAAGCAGTTCTCTGTCTCAGCATCCCAAGTAGCTGGGATTACAGGCATGCGCCACTGCACCCGGCTAATTTTTGTATTTTTAGTAGAGATGGGGTTTCAGCATGTTGACCAGGCTGGTCTTGAACTCCTGACCTCAGGTGATCTGTGCTCCTCGGCCTCCCAAAGTGCTGGGATTACAGGCATGAGCCACCATAACCGGCCTCTTTCTTCATTTTTAAAAAAAATTTTACCACCTAACATGAAAGCTTTGTGGTAGTCCAATGAGAATTGAGTACAGAGATTATTTAATCTAGTTTTATATGCTAGAGATATAAGAATAAGCAGCAAAATAACCATTGTTCTTTGCCCTTTGTTTTTTCAGCAAGTTGCAGTCATTTTTGCTACAACATCAGACTTTCTTGGAAAAATGTGAAACATGGATGGAGTTCCTAGTTCAGACAGAACAAAAGTTAGCAGTAGAGATTTCAGGAAATTATCAGCATCTTTTGGAACAGCAGAGAGCACATGAGGTAAGTTGTATCAGTAGATTTGAGGGTAAGAAGAAATTTGTAGGCCCTTGGAAGATGCTATAAAATGCTGTGTGGGAGAATTAAAATCATGCCCTTTACCCCGAGTGTCCAAATGCATGCATCATTTTGCCTTCTTTCTTAAGCTTGAGGTTTTGATAACTTAACTATAAAAATGTAGTCCTGTTTGCTGCTCTGATTGGGTATAAGCACATGTCAGCCTTCGGTTCCTTGTAAAGTATAATGCCAGAGTTGTGGTTAAAGGTTACTTACTCAAGACAGGCAAAGTTGGTGGAAAGTGTATAGATCGTTAGAAAATTTTCAGTTGGGTTAGAGACTACTTTAGTATTGCCGAGGTCAATTGCTTAAGAGACTATGCTTTGATCAAAAGTCTTTAAAAATGTTGTGATCTTCAAAGAGCATATATGAATTTTATACCAGGAAATCAATCTATCAAATGTCTCTCCAGGTGTACCTCTTGATTAAATTGCATTATAATTATTTCTTAAGAAACAAAGAGGGAGAAGAACTATATACAAAAAGTATATTAATAAATTTGCCCACTGTTAGTCCTTATGTTGCTGTTTACTGGTGTAACTAAGTTGGTCTGTGTGTTTATGAATTATATGCACATGGAGAGATGAGTCTTACCTAAGAGAAAAGAAAAACAATTCAGAAGTTTTTAAATAGAGAATTTAAAGATATCTAAGGTATTTTTAAATCCAGTTTTATTGAGTTGACAGATGATGAAATA
The DNA here is from genome assembly GCF_000951035.1 of Colobus angolensis palliatus. NCBI lineage: Eukaryota > Metazoa > Chordata > Mammalia > Primates > Cercopithecidae > Colobus > Colobus angolensis. The sequence goes on from NW_012115389.1 coordinate 2,648,181, forward strand.
ATAGAAAAAAACAGCAATGAGGTTGCATCTCACTCCCACAAGGATGACTGTAATGAAAAAATAGCAAATGTTGGTGAAGGTGTAAAGAAACTGGAACCCTAATACATTGCTGGTGGGAATGTAAAACGGTGAAGCTGCTTTGGAAAACAGTTAACATAGAGTTACCATATAGAGTTACATAGAGTTAAATAGCATAATCATATAACCCAGCAATTCCCAGTATATCCTAGGTATATACTCAAGATGAATGAAAATATGTGTCCACACAAAAACTTGTATAAGTACATTGTTTATAGGAGCATTAGTCATAATAGCCAAAAGGTGGAAACAACCCAAATGTCCATCAGCTGATAAATGGATAAATAAAATGTGATATGTCTATGTAATAGAATACTATTCACAATGAAAAGAAATAAAGTACTGATATATGTTGCAACATGTATGAACCTTGGAAACATTATGCCAAGGGGAAGAAACCAGTCACAAAAGACTACATATTGCAAGATTCCATTTATATGAAATGTCCAGAACAAGTAATCCATAGAGACATAAAATAGATTAATGGTTGCTGAAGGCTGGAGGATTGGGAGGAAATGGGGGATGATTGCTAATGAGGATGGACTTTCTTTTTGGGGTGATGAAAATTCTAAAATTGATTGTGGTAATGATTTTAAAGTCTGTAAATATAATAAACACCACTAGATTGAACATTTTAAATGAGTGAACTGTATGGTATGTAATTGTTGCTCGATAAAGCTGTTTAAAAAACAGTAGAAATAATTAGAAGGACCTGCTGTTGAGTTTTTTTAAATAGTGAAATAAATTTATTAACCTGACTGAAACTTAAAAACAGTGAGTTTTAAAAGACAGAAAAAGACTAGGCTATTTTTTTTTTCTTTGACTTCTTTAAAGGCCCTAAGCTATTCTCTTAAGTTTTGAATATGGACCATATTTTATACACAAATTAAACCAAAAAACAAATTGTCTGTTAACTTACTTTATTAGGTGTTTTTGAAAGAAAGAAGAGAAATATAATTCTACTTTTAGTCACCTAGTTTTAGTAAACCAAACACTAAACTTTATCTTTGAGTGTATCTTAATTGATAATTTTAAAATAAATGATTCCTAAACTGCAGGATTTCACACATTTTCTGATTCAGCTGGTGATAGCTTTCATAGTCTTGCTAACACTGGAATATTTGGAAAGTTATCAGAGAACCGGTCACTAAAATTAGGAACTCTAAAGTATGTTCTTCTTTTTTTAAAATTATAGTTGTTTCAAGCCGAGATGTTCAGTCGTCAGCAGATTTTGCACTCAATCATTATTGATGGGCAGCGTCTTCTAGAACAAGGTCAAGTTGATGACAGGTAAGATCTTTGATAAATTATTATAAAAGAAAGGTTCCAGTAAATTAATCATTTTCTTTTTAATGAGCAGATTAGAGGGCATATATCCAATCTTCCTGAGGCGATTGAACTGTAGTGGAGCCTCAGTAATTGGAGGAGAAGCTTGTCTCAATCTCTGAAATGACTGAGTATTGAATCTTTTTAGAGAACTGCTATTATATTATATGAAGGGCATAGAGTAATTGGAAATCACCTAGCCAACCTTCACTAGTCATCTGTAGGAAATGGAATTAATGAATAGATCAGCATGAGCCATATCAATGACCTGTCAATGGTTTGTAAACAGATGCTTCTAATATTCTCACATAATTACAGAATTTTTTTTTTTATAAAAGGAGCATAGAGATCACTAGCCCATCTTTCTTACTTATAGATGAAAAACCTGAAATCCACAAATGTGAGCAGATTTGACCAAGGTCACAGAACTAAGTAGCAGCAGAATCAGGCCTGGAGCTCATGTCTGGTTTTCAGTCAGTACTGGATCATACCAGTCAGCTTTCTCATGCCATGAGAATTCTTCTGTGTTTGAAAATGGTTTGCTACCTTAAGTCAGATTACATGCCGCCTGAAATCTTTCTTCCTGTTCATATACAATAGAAAATTATCTCTTTATTAAAATTAGAGAGGTAAAAATTTATCTTCTCCCCAGATTTATGGCAAGTGAAATGACAATTTCATACTATATTTATATTTCCTAGAAACAATATTTACTTTATCTAATCTACTTTCCATGGTGATATTTGAGTATTAGCCTCATGTATTCTATTACATATGTATACCTTTCTCGTATTTAGGAACCAGTAGTTGTGACTATAATTAACTTGATACTTTTTCAAAAAATAAAAAATAAATTATGTTTATTGAGAGTTTCGTCTTTAATGTTGTAGAAGCAATTTCAGTTTTAAGTGGATATTTCTTTGGAAGTGCATAAAAGATCTTCATGGTTAAGCTTGGAACAACAAAATGTGATATCATATTTATTCTATTTTAAGTAAGCCAAACTTAAATATGAGCTTTCCTGAGAATTTAAGGCCTTGAAAATAAAACAAATACAAATACAATTAACTTTTATCTTTTGCTTTATCATTTCCTAGCCAACTCTCTAACAATATTATAAATGTTTGAGTCATTAAGTAAAATAAAAATTAAATACTCACATGCAAGCCAGCATCTACTAAATTTTAAATACTAACATTTAGGGAAAATACACCAAAGAGATGAAAATGGGAGGTTAGACTTGAGGATAAAGAATTTTGAAAGTTGAAGGAAAAAAAATCAGATTAGAACCTACTGACAATAAGAAGGCCCCAGATTGCAAGTGTATTGTGTTCTGAAAGTTAATTTGTGAGTTATGTTTTTTAGAGCTTCAAGTTCGGCACAGGGAACAATGTCATGTTTTAAGTAATTCCTCATGCTGGCAGGTAGTTTGGGACAGCTTGGTTGTATCAAGAGAGGGTGGGGAATCCTAGGAGGCCTTGGATGGTTACCTGATAGGGAAAGCAGGATTATATGGTATTCTCAAGTCCTGGAGTTGTACATTTTCTGCAATGACAGGTGCTTGTAACTTTTAGGGAAGTATCATGAACCTAATTCATCACAATTGAATGCTACTGCATTGATTATATACAGCAGAATTTCCTTTCAAAAACAGAAGTCATCATCAAAATCTAAGTAGCTATCACATGAATTTATTTTTATTTTTATTTATTTTTTTTTGATACAGTGTCTTACTCTTTCACTCAGGCTAGAGTGAAGTGGTGCTATCTCAGCTCACTGCAACCTCCGCCTTCTGGGTTCAAGTGATTCTCCTACCTCAGCCTCCCGAGTAGCTGGGATTACAGACACGTACCACCACACACCCGGCTAATTTTTGTGTTTTTAAGAGAGACGAGATTTCACTATGTTGGTCAGGCTGGTCTCAAACTCATGACCTCAGGCCGAGACAAGTGGATCACGAGGTCAGGAGATCGAGACCATCCTGCCTAACCCGGTGAAACTCCGTCTCTACTAAAAAGTACAAAAAACTAGCTGGGCGAGGTGACGGGTGCCTGTAGTCCCAGCTACTCAGGAGGCTGAGGCAGGAGAATGGCGTAAACCTGGGAGGCGGAGCTTGCAGTGAGCTGAGATCAGGCCACTGCACTCCAGCCTGGGGGACAGAGCGAGACTCCGTCTCAAAAAAAAAAAAAAAAAAAAACTCCTGACCTCAAGTGATCCACCCACCTTGGCCTCCCAAGGTGCTAGGATTAAAGGCATGAGCCACCGGGCCCGGCCCTTTATGGATCTATTTTTAAAATGAGAGGGCATACGAAATTTTTTGCAGGGGCTTTATTTAGTACATTTTATTTTTAATACTCGCTTTCTTGATGTTAACTGTATATTCATCTTTTGTTTCAGTTGAGTCATTAAATAAGTTTCTAGGACTAACAGCATATTTGGTTACAAAAATCAAAGTTTATAGTTGTTCTGGATGATAGGAAGTTTCGAGAAGATACAAGTTCAGAATAGTAAGTCCAATTCAAAGTTGCTTCTACCCTCAAGAGAAGAGGATAAACGCAAAACTATTATAGTAGAGAAGTGCAAGCATTTAGTATTTAGTATTAAAGTACAATATTACTTGCACTTTATGTGTGAATAACACTGTAATCTACATAGAAACTCATTCTGTTTGATATAGGACAAACCCTTACTAGCCAGTTCTAGAGCCATAAGTTAAATATTAAATAAAACTTAATAAAGAACTACCTATATTTTTTTAAAGCTAGAAAACAGAGAGGTAAGAACACGTTAGAAGATCTGATATTCTTTAGCTTGAACTTGAGAAATCTTAAGGAAAATTTATTATTTCTAAATATATTAATGACATTTATATAGACTATGATAACAGGTTTTCATTTTTCTAAGAATAAAGGGAAGTCAGCCTACAATGTAGAAGAGAGAATTCAGATGAATGTGTGGAATGATTTGCTAAAAGTTGGGGCTGTTTATTATGAGGGAATACTGAGAGAGTTTATGGAGCACAGTTTTTAAAAAATCTTTTTAAAACACATAGTTTGATTCCAGTGGCTTATGATTCGAACTGAAGACAGAGGTTCTATCTAAGCCTTGTTCCACATGTTTTCCTGCAGTGTGGCCCACAAGACGGCATCACCATCACCGGCTGCACGCGTTGCTATGGAGCTGCGTAGGATTTGCAGCTATTCCCATTGCACCTGCAGCTGTCCACTCCTCCCCTTTCATGCTTTCAGGGAGAGGGAGTGAAGGACAATGACCTTATTGTATATTTGCCTTCAACCTATGCTGAGACATGAAAACACTCACCATTTGCAAACATCGGTAGTTTAATTTAAAAAATTAATTACAATAGACCCAATAACCCAATAATAGATCATGGCATGATATCTGAAAACCAGCACCCTAGATCACTTCTCAGGGCTTAGGGTTGTTGACAATGCATACATTGGCTGATTGCATAACTGCATCCAAGATAACAGTGTTTTTTACCATGTAATTATTTCTTCACTAGGGATGAATTCAACCTGAAATTGACACTCCTCAGTAATCAGTGGCAGGGAGTGATTCGCAGGGCCCAGCAGAGGCGGGGGATCATTGACAGCCAGATTCGCCAGTGGCAACGCTATAGGGAGATGGCAGAAAAGCTTCGTAAATGGTTGGTTGAAGTGTCCTACCTCCCCATGAGTGGTCTCGGAAGTGTTCCTATACCACTGCAACAAGCAAGGACCCTCTTTGATGAAGTGCAGGTAAGATGCAAAACACAGTGTTCTCACACCTCTTAGGCATTTCCACCGCACTCTTTACCTTCGCCTCGGTTTTTCAAAAGGACTCTAGAGTGACATTGCAACTGGGACAAACATTGTTCTCAAATGTCAACAGAAATATACAAAATGATTGCAATACAAAGCCCATATCTAATGGTGAAATGATAGTAAGCCCCAGCCTCTCAGAAAAGCTTCTCACACTTCACACATTATGGCCTGCCACAGCTCACTAAATCCCAGCGGGGATGAAAAGGTAATGGCAAGGAAAGAAAAACTTTATGTTGCTTGCATACATTTTATTCTTGAGCAATTTAAACACATAACTTAAGTACTCCAAAGAAGACAGGAAGCCCTGTCCTGTTTGAGTTATTTGTTCATTTCCAGGTTGCCCCTTACCTTTGGGCTTCTAGCTTCTTAGACTGATACCTCCTATCATTCTAGTGAGTTCTTCCCAGTGTATCCAATGTACCCAGTCAGTGTACCCAGTCAGTGTACCCAGTGACTCTTCCTTTAAAGTCACTGTTCTTTGGTTCCTTTCTCCTCCAGATTTCTCTGGGAGCCCTCATCTGCAGACATGACTTCAACTGCCCCCTGGCAGCAGAGAAGGGGCATATCGGTATCTTCTGGTCATACTTACCTGCTGTACTTTCGACTCGTGTTTCCAACCACCTTTTGGGTTTATGTCTATGTGCATCACAGATGCCTTGTACCCTGTGGATCCCAGCAGAACCTGTGATCTCTGGACCGACTATTCTCCCTTTCCCATCACACTTCCAGGAAGTGTCATCAGTCTAGGAATCCTAGAATAATTTGAGAGCTATACTTGCTATACTTCTCCTTGTCAATCACCCCCTTATCTAGTCTCTCCAACTCTATATCCCTGCTGCCACTGCCTTGGTTAGGTGCTCGTGATTTCTTGCCCAGGTAGACAATAACTTCCTAATCTTAGTATATCCAACACATATCCGTCTTCCATTCTATTTTTACTTGATTCCTGAGTGCTTTTATTAAAACTTTAATCCAAACATCAGTATTCTTCTGTGAACCCCAGTCACTTTTAGTATGAAAACCAAATTTCTGCAAGATGTGGTCTGGCCTCATCTCCTACCAGTCTCTCACGTGCCGTCCACACTCCAGCCACTGAAAACCATACTTAGTTTCCTGAATCTATCGTATTTTTCTCATATAGTGAATGTGCACATCCTCATTTCTCTGTGAGAAGGTGTCCTCTCCTCCACTCCTGATCACACTCATCTCACCGCACCAGGTCCTTCTTAATCTGGTGAAGTTCGTGTCTCGCAAGACTCATTCAGCCTTTACTGCTTTGAGGAAGCCTCTCTGCCTCTTGGTGCTCCCCCTGCTGGGTCAGATGTCCTTCTGTATTCCCAGGCATCAGTCTTAGAGAGTGGTTCTTATTGCATCAATTGTACTTACCTTGGAGACAGAAACTAAGCCTGTCTCTATTGTATTCTCACTCATTTATTCACTGGTGCGTGCGTGTGCGAAGCACCACCACAATAAATGCTTGCTGGATGAGAGAGGGCATGCTATGCTCAGTTAGGGCCATTTAAAAAGCCTTATAGGAAGGAAACGATGAAAGAAAGAATGAGAAAATAAAGAGCTATGGTTCCTTTCAGTTCAAAGAAAAGGTGTTCCTGCGGCAACAAGGCAGCTACATCCTGACTGTGGAGGCTGGCAAGCAACTCCTTCTCTCTGCGGATAGTGGCGCTGAGGCCGCCTTGCAGGCCGAACTCACTGAAATCCAAGAGAAATGGAAATCAGCCAGCATGCGGCTGGAAGAACAGAAGAAAAAACTAGCCTTCTTGTTGAAAGTAAGTTCGGTTAGAAAAAATCGAACCAAAAAACTCTTTTAGTCGTTGTACTACTTCCTACTATTGTTATTCTGCAAATCAAATAGTGAAATTATGAAATAATACCCTGCAGCATTTTGATCCTCAGTATTTTATTTAAGACTTTGTCTTATCTTGAACAAACTGGAAAAGTTTCCCAATTTTCAGCATTTAATTTTTCAGGACAACCTCCCAACAAAGTAAAGTCTAATAAGACTGTCTAAGCCATGAATTCTGATTAATGGCCAGTGTGAAACCTTAGCCATGTGATGACTTTATAAATCCATACAGAAATTCAAAGGGTAGGTTCCACTCCCTAATCTGAGACTCTAAAGTGGTTTTCAAGATTGATATCTCTTCTTTTATGGAAGGGAAAAACCAATCCAGAAAGATAGTCTTGATTTATCTTAGCTGATCCAAGCAAGTTGCCATGAGATAAAATCTCCAGGAGGTGTATTAAGCCCTTAGGTGGATGCAGATCACATACTGATCACACAGTAAGTTTTGGAAAATGTAGATTTATCCGGACCTCCCACAATATACTTTTCTCTCTCACTCTCCAATTGCATGTATAATGCATAATTAAATGAGCAGTTTCAAAAGGACAGGGCCTCTAAAATAAGATAATCTCAAATTAAAATCATGGTAAACCAAATGACCTGGTTAACTTATCCTATCTAAGCCTCAGTTTCCTCATCTGTAGAGTGGGTGTATAATTTCACCATCTCCATGTGGCCATTGTGAGCACTTCATGAAATAATGACAGTGAATCATGTGGTACCTTATACCTGGCTCACACTGAGCACTAAATGAATGATAGTGATATCATAGTTGATGTTATTATGATCTTCAAAAGTAAAGACACCTAAATGTTATGGTCCTGTATATGTTGATAATTACCAACACTTGAATGAGCGTATCTATTAAATTGGGCCTGTCACATGTTTGTATCGAAGGTAATGACTAAGATTTTGTTTTTTGTTTTTTTTTAATACTTAAAAGTGTGCACACCCACTGGATTTATATTGAATTTTATTTAATAAAATATTGCCTTCTGTGTAGGAAGCAATCCATCAAAAATGCCACTGAACATCTATAAAGAGCTATTATTTGCACACAGCACAATTTCATCAGTAACATAATATGCCGAGTTCATTTTCTTCCTTTTGCTTTTAGGAAAGGATTTAAAACGTTGTAACTCATCCTGTAGAGAACATGTTAATCATTTTTTTTTTTAATTTGTGATGTGATTTTTGGAGATGTTTCCAAGACTTAATAAGGCATGATGTCTGAGTCACTACATTTGCTTTTCTTGTCTGTCTGTTTGTTGGTGTAGAAAACATCCACTTTAAGAGATATTTGCAGGCTCATGACATTACGTTATTTCCTTATAATTCATGTCATAAAAGGACTTGGTTATAGATTTAGAATCTAAGTCATCCTTGAAAAGAGGAATCCCTCTTCTCTTCTTGTTAAAGTTTATTTTATTTTGACTCTTAACACTACATCTTGTTTGCCTAAGAAGGAATTTATGAATCTACATTTTATTGTTTATATACCCTCATTTTAGTGTATTTTTTTACCACAGCTATAATATTTAGCTTTTAATACTGTTAGTAAGCATGCCAAAAATAGACATTATAATTTCACATTCTGTATGTTCACCTTCTTCACTATCATCTCTTAATTTTGTTCTGAAAAGTAAGAAGCTGGTCTTTCTTTCTTTCTTGTTTTTTTAATTTTTGTTTTTGTTTTTTGTTTTTGACACAGAGTCTCACTCTGTCACCCAGGCTGGAGTGCTGTGGTGCAATCTTGGCTAACTGCAATCTCCACCTCCTGGGTTCAAGTGATTCTTCTGCATCAGCCTCTCAAGGAAGTGGGATTACAGGTGCACGCCACCACGCCTGGATAATTTTTGTATTTTTAGTAGAGATGGGTTTTCACCATGTTGACCAGGCTGGTCTCGAACTCCTGGACTCAAGTAATCTGCCCTCCTTGGCCTCCCAGAGTGCTAGGATTATAGGTGTGGGTCGTGGCACCTGTGATGATCTTATCTCTTTTAGATCAATAAACCTTTGTCAACTGCATGTTGATTGAATTCAGGGTGTTTGATAGTTTTATTGAGAATGTTATTTAATTTAAGCAGAAAGAGAATCTTTTTGTCTACTCTCACTATGGTTAGCATCGATGAGCTAATTGTAGCCTGGGAACACAAAGATATATATATATATATATAT
>NW_012115389.1:2657865-2691968 GCF_000951035.1 Colobus angolensis palliatus
TAAAGAGAAATGAGACTTGTGCCAAATTCTCAGTTCAGTTTTTTGAATAAAGATATTTTGAGTAAGGAGGCGCTTTAGTCAACACTGCTTCCAGAAGATAGTTGTGGTAATAACACCTCCGGGTTGTTATGCTCAGACTAAGGTGTCAGGAGAGAAGTAGAAAGAATCCAGATAAGAAAAGACTGCTGATAATGAAAGAGATATTGTGAAGGAAGATGGAACATGATTTGACACCATATTGACAACTAAAAATGATTCTAGCCATGATTCTAGTTGTCTTGCTTTGGAATTCTGTAATTCATGGTGTAGGGAGTGGCCACTGGGGAGATGAGTGGGGAGCGGAAAGGCCTGGATTGGAGAGTTTGGCAAACGGGCAGTGTTGGACAACCTGAAGGAGACTTGTTTAGTTAAGTTTAATTTTCACTGGCACTAAGAAACCGGATATGAGTTAATATGTAGATAAGGTGCTATAAAAAAAATCAAGCTCCGCTTTGGTTCCTGTCATTTTTTAAAATTTCAATTTTTTATTACAAAAAAATTACATGTGTCTGATTTTTAAAAATTAGGTAATAATTGAAGTATGCAGAGTAAAAAATGAAATTTCCCTTATCATATCATCCAAATTCTCCTATCTTCTCGAGAGGTAACCATTGTTACCAGTTTGCTGTGTAACCTTTCAAAACATAAGCACACAATAGATGTTTTATTTTGTCAGTACATAGAGATCTACCTCATTCTATCCTGCTAATCTCTACCATCTGTCCTGGCCTATTCCTCTCCAGAGCACTTACCGCTACTTTGCATATTAGATATAGAGTTCTTAAATTGTGCATTATCTCTCTTCTTCTACATCTTAATTTATATGGGTTTTTATGTATTACACATTTAATCCTTTGCTGTGTATGTTTCAGCATGAACAAGATAAAACCAGTCAAAAATGCCTTGCTTTTGTAGTGTGTGTTTCTCTCTCTATAAGACATTCCATATCCTCTTTTTTTTTAATCCCTTATAGTACATTTGGGAAAGGGTAGATATTGGGTGCAGTTATGGATGGAGTTAAGAAAGAGACAAGGTACTGAGATTATAGTCCTACCTCTGCAGAGATAGATTTGGATTCAGATAACATTTTTGGGTACCTATAATATTCTGGTCATTGTGCTTGATGCCTTGACACTTATTGCTTCCTTTGGGCTCCAATAAATGTGGAGAGTTTGTATTTTTTGCATTTTCATAGGGAAAATGGAAACATAGAGCATTATCTGCTTAAAGCCACCCAGATAATCAGTAACAGAGTCAGTTTTCAACTCAGCTCTTCAGATGACAAGAGCATGTTGCCTTCCCTGGCAATGAGTGTGGGCCTACCTTCATATTGTTCATCGGGCAACTTCCTTTTTTTTCTTTTGAGACGGAGTCTCACTCTGTCGCCCAGGCTGGAGTTCAGTGACGTGATATTGGCTCACTGCAACCTCTGCCTCCCGGGTTCAAGCAATTCTCCTGCCTCAGCCTTCCAAGTAGCTGGGATTATAGGAGCCTGCCACCATGCCCGGCTAATTTTTGTGTTTTTAGTAGAGATGGGGTTTCACCATGTTGGCCAGGCTGGTTACAAACTCCTGACCTCAAGTGATCCACCCGCCTTGGCCTCCCAAAGTGCTGGGATTACAGGGGGGAGCCACCACACCCAGCCATCTGTGTAACTTTCATTCTTTCTCTGGGAATGAAGAAGAGTGTATCTTTTCTTTTTCCCCCAGCTTCCTACATCAAAAACATCTATGCTATTTGTTTTTATTCACATGATAGGACTGGGAAAAATGTGAGAAAGGAATAGCAGATTCCCTGGAGAAACTACGAACTTTCAAAAAGAAGCTTTCCCAGTGTCTACCAGATCACCACGAAGAGCTCCATGCAGAACAAATGCGTTGCAAGGTAAATTACTGAACTGCGATTTGCACTGTCATCTATCTGTGTGCCTCTGCTGAAATAATGTCTTTGAGGCTATATTCCAGTCAAACTCCTAGGTTGCCTACATGCAGATACAAGATCCTAGTGTATGACATAAGGGCAGGCAACTCAGGTGAACCTTGTATGGCTGATTTATTGCAGTTCTTGAAATTATAGACTAGTTTATGGATTACTCCAAGGAAGCAAATGAAAGTTTAAAACACATTAAAATATATTTAAAAGCTGAGTCAAGAGCAATAAAGTCATCTTTTAAAAGCATCCACACTGGAGAGTCATTCTACCAGAAGAATCTAGTCTACAAGAAGGGAGAAAAAAAGGATCAACAGCCTGGAAAATCTGCAGACAGCAGCCCTCCAAGGAATACACCCTGCCCTCCAGACCATTATGCAAGAAAAGGGGGAAAAATAGCTTATCTCAGTGACTGTATAGAGACACACAATCCTTAAATTGCTCAGGGTTCTAAGTACTTAAAGATTATGATCAACACCTCAAATGGTACTTGAAAGCAAGTCAGTAGCTAATAATACAGACCACTCCCTGGATTATGAGCTCTCAGAGACCAACACAAGATTCATGCCTTTCACATCTTTGTAGCCAAGTGAAATGCCTAAACAGCAGTTCTTTGCTGAGCAATAGGCTGATCCTATCAAAAGTACCTTTAAAAAGGTTTTTCTTTCAAATTAAAAGTGCCCTTATGTTCCCCAGTCATTTGCAAATTATTGCTCTAGGGTAATTCTGTTAAAAATTCGCGTATACTGAAATGACTTGGGTTTCAATTAGAAATTCTCTGCTTCGCTTTGGCAAAGAAATCCCAAGCATTTAAGAGATGATAATTGTTAAAGAGGTCTAGAAATCATGAAAAGTGCAGCTATAAGAATTTTTTCGTCAGTTGTAAAATCTAAGGATATTATTTGAAACTTGAAAAAGGCAAATTAAGGAAAATTAAAAGGTAATATATTTTACATCACGGATAGAAAGTGAAAGAAGTACTATCATGAGCTGTTACATTAAGAAGTATGCAATGGTTACAAAGATTAAAAAGTGCATTTTAAACCTGTGATTATAAATTTATTAAAAATAATTAAAGAAGCCAGGTGTGGTGGATCATGCCTGTAATCCCAGCACTTTGGGAAGCCAAGGCAAACAGATCATTTGAAACCAGAAGTTCAAGATCAGCCTGGGCAATATAGCAAGACCCCATATCTAAAGAAATTTAAAAATTAACCAGAGTGGTGCTGCTTGCCTGTAGTCCTAGCTACTGGGGAGGCTGAGGCAGGAGGATCACTTAGGAGTTTGAGGCTGCAGTGAGCTATGATCACACCACTGCATCCAGCGTGACTGACAGAGTGAGACCCTGTCTCTGAAAAAATAAAATAAAATAAAATAATTAAAGAAAACTTCTGCAAAGCAGGAATGGGCATTTATGAGGGGCTGTGACTATATTGATGTTATCTCAGTTGGCATTAACACCAGCTCATGAAAATATTTATTATTGCCCCTTTTCAGATGGGAAGACTGAGGCTTCTGGAAATTTAATAACTTTTCAAAGTCAATAAATATCTGGGTTGCCTGTATCTACAGGCTATATTTTTGCCATACTGACTTATTTAATGGGTTGGTATACTGTGCATCTGAAACAGTTGGTTTTTGGTGGTGGTGTTATTATGTATTTTTTTTTTAAATCCATATACAAATCTGATGCTCGAGTTGGGGGGGTAGAAATTGGTGTGAAAAATGGAAAACCTTTCCAGTGGTGTAACAATTGAATATGTTTAGGAATATTAGCAGAAATGTTGCATATTTAATTAACCTAGATGGTTTGGTCTTTCAGCCAAATACTGTTGCCATGGGGCATCATTTTTTTATCTCCCAAAATACATGACAGTTACAAACACATGCTGCTATTGAGTGTGTGGATTTAAAAAATGTATTTTAGTCTAATCCTGCTACTCTTCCCCAAACTGCCCTTAGCAGCAAAACAAGGCAATTACCTGGAAAATTCAGGCTAAAATCTTGTTTGCCTAAATTGCCTGGGAAGTTAGCCTCAGACAGCACCACTAATTGCCATTGCCTTTGGAAACCTTTCTACCGTGTAAAGACACATAAAGGGAGGGGAAAAGGCATGTGAAATACTCTATTTATACACCAAACTAGCTGGAATCTAAAAACAACAGCTGGTTATACAAATTGCAAAACTGGTAATTGGTCAAAATATTGTAAGAACTATTGTCAACTCATTCAAATATTGCTATATGAATTTTTTTTTTTAAATCATTCCCCTAAAAGACGGGGTACATAATCTTTTTTTTAGTGACTTAACGAAATGTCTGATCCTGCAGAAAATGCATTCAGTGCATTGTTTTAAATTGAGTAGTAACAGCAACAGATCTTCTCAACTATTACATTATAAGTATAGATCACAGAATGTAGCAACTCTATAGTGTTTGAAAATGAAAGTTAAATTTAGGTGTCTGTTTTTAAAAATATTTCATCAGTGTGATCAGCAATTCAGGACAATAAGAAAGGATAAGATGGAGGTTTATGAAGTCAGTCTAAAGTAAAGAAAATCAATGCAGTGATTAAACTTCAATTTAGGAAAAAAAATTTTTTTAATCAATAAAATGATAAGTAGATGGCAGAAAGATTCTTCAAGCAATCGTACTTTATCAGAAGGACTTGCAATTTCTCAGATTATGTGAAAGCAAACGAAATACGGGCAAACCTCATTCTATTGAACTTTGTTTTAGTGTGTTTCACAGACACTATGTTTTGCTTTTTGTTTCTCGGGTTTTTTTTGTTTTTGTTTTTTTTTACAAATTGAAGGTTGTGGCAATGCTGCATAGAACAAGTCTACCAGCACCATTTTTTCCAACAGCATATGCTTTCTTCCTATGTCTGCATAATTTTGGTAATTCTCACAATATTCCAAACTTTTTCTTTACTGTTACATTTGTTATAGTGATCTACAATCACTGCGATCTCTGATGATAATATTGTAATTAGTGGCACCACACACTATGCCCATAGAAGTCAGCAAACTTAATTCATAAATGTAGCATGTGTTCTGATTGCTCCACCAACAATGTTCCCAATCTCTCTCCTTCTCCTCTGGCCTCCTTATTTGCTGAGACACAGCAATATTGAAATCAGGCCAATTAATACAGTGGCCTCTAAGTGTTCAATTGAAAAAAATCTCATGTCTCTCACTTTAAATCAAAAGCTAGAAATGACTAAGCTTAGTGAGGAAGACATGTCAAAAGCTGGAATAACCCAAAAGCTAGGCCTCTTGTGCCAAACAGCCAGGTTGTGAATGCAAAGGAAAAGTTCTGAAAGGAAATGAAAAGTGATACTCCAGTAAATGCATGGATGAGAAGAAAGCAAAACGTCCTTATTGCTGGTACAGAGAAACTTTGAGTGGTCTGAATAGAAGATCCAACCAGCCACAACATTCCCTTAAGCCAAAGCCTAACCCGGTGCAAGGTCCTAACTCCCTTTAACTATGTGAAGGCTGAGAGAGGAGAAGTAACTGCAGAAGAGAAGTTGGAAGTGAGCAGAGGTTGGTTCATGAGTTTTAAGGAAAGAAACCATCTCTGTAACATAAAAGTGCAAGGTAAAGCAGCAAGTGCTGATGTAGAAGCTGCAGTAAGTTATGCAGAAGATCTAGCTAAGATCATTGAGGGAGGTGGCTACTCTCCCTCCCTCTCTCCTTTCGTTTCTTCCTGTTTCCTTCCTTCCCTCTTTCTTTACGTCTTTCCTTTTATCCTTCCTTCCTTCTCCCCTCCCCTCCCCTCCTCTCCCCTTCCTGACAGAGTTTTGCTCTTGTTGCCCAGGCTGGAGGTAGATCAAACAGCCCTATGCTGGAAGAAGATGCCATTGAGAACTTTTATAGCTTAAAAGAAGTCAATACCTGGCTCAAAAGCTTCAGAGAAAAGGCTGACTCTCTTCTTAGGGGCAAATGGAGCTGAGTGACTTAAAGTTAAAGTCAGTGTTCATTTACCATTCTGAAAATCCTAAGGCCTTTAAGAATTATGCTAAATCTCTCTACTAAAAAAATACAAAAAAACTATCTGGGCGAGGTGGCGGGCACCTGTAATCCCAGCTACTCGGGAGGCTGAGGCAGGAGAATGGCGTAAACCTGGGAGGTGGAGCTTGCAGTGAGCTGAGATCCGGCCATTGCACTCCAGCCTGGGCGACAGAGCAAGACTCCGTCCCAAAAAAAAAAAAAAAAAAATTATGCTAAATCTGCCTGTGCTCTATAAATAGAACAACAAAACTCCAAGGGCATCATATCTGTTTATAGTACAGTTTTCACCAAAATTTTAAGCCCACTTTTGAGACCCACTGCTCAGAAAAGAAAGGCTTTCTTTCAAAGTATTACCACTTCTTGATAATGCACATAGTCTCCCTAGATATCTGATGGAGATGGAGATGTACAAGACTAATGTTGTTTTCATGCCTGCTAAGCACTGTATCTATCCTGTAACCCATGGATCAAGGAATAATTTCAACTTCCAAGTCTTATTATTTAAGAAATACACTTTGTGAGGCTATAACTGCCATAGATAGTGATTCCTGTGATGGATCTGGGCAAAGTAAATGGAGAGCCCCGTAGAAAGGATTCATCATTTCAGATGGCAATAAGAACATCCATGATTTGACCTGAGGAAGCAGAACAAAATGGCCAAATAGAGTTCTCTACTGATTGTTCTCCCTGCAGGACCACCAAATGTAACAACTACCTATATAAGAAAGTGCCTTCATAAGAATAAAAAATCAGGTGAGTAATCACATTACCTGGTTTTAACTTCGTACTGCAGAAAGAGGCAATGAAGAGGGTAGGAAACACAGCTTTGAGTTGCCCACATCACTTCTTCTTTTCTATGCCCCAGCGACAGCCACACGGCACAGAGAGAGAATCTGTGCATGTCAAGGAGGGAGAGCCCAGCAATTGCTCTGCATTGCATTGGAGCTCAGTGCTGCCAACACCAGGCAGAACTCAGCTGATGCCCATGGAGGGAGCATTTAGACAAGACCTAGCCAAACGGGAAGCTCCCATCCCAGCTGACAGAATCTGAGTTTTGACAACCACTTGCCACCATGGACTAAAATGCTCTGGGGTCCTACATAAATTTGAAAGGCTGTTTAGGCCACAAGTACTACACTCCTAGGCGGGGCCCAATGCTGAACTGCGCTTGGAGCCAGTGGACTTGGGGGCACATGACCCAGTGACACACCAGCAAGACAGCTAAAAGAGTTGTGCCAATCCTCCCCCAACCCCAGGCAACACAGCTTGCAGCTCCAAAAGATACCCCTTCCTTCTGCTTGAGAAAAGAGGAAAGAGTAAAGAGGACTTTGTTTTGCAACTTGGATACCAACTCAATTACAGTAAGAAAGGGCACTAGGCAGAGTCATGAAGGCATAATTCCATGCCCTGGTTTCCAGACATAACTAGACACACCCTTGGCCAGAAGAGAGCCTGCTGCATTGAAGGAAAGGAGCTAGTCATGGCAGGACCCATCACCAGCTGACTAAAGAGCCCATGGGCCCTGAATAATCAGCAGTGTAACCAGGTAGTACACACTATGGGCCTTGGGTCAGATTCAGAGACATGCTGGCTTCAGGTATGACCTAGCACATTCACAGCTGTGGTGGCTATAAGGAGAGTCCTCTTCTGCTTATGAAAAAGGAGGCAAGAACAAAAGGGACTTTGTCTTGTAACTTAGGAACCAGCATAGCAACAATAGGGAAGAGCACCAAAGAGGCCCCAGGGGTGCTCAATTCCAGGCCTTGGCTCTCCAGTGGCATTTCTGAATCTACCTTGGGCCAGAGGGGAGCCCACTGCCCTGAAGGGTAAGTTCCAGGCCTGGCAGCATTTACCACAAGCTGAGTTGAAGAGCCCTTGGGCCTAATGTAAACATCAGCAATGGCCTGGCAGCATTCGCATGGTTCTCTTGTGGCGGTGGACGTGGGGAGGGACTTCTCAGCCTGGGACAGGGAAGGGAAGAGTGGAAAGGACTTTTTCTTATGGTTTTGGTACCAGCTTTTCCACAGTAGAACAGAGTACCACGTAGATTTCTAAGGTTTCCAACTCCAAGCCCTGGCATCGCTGGACCACCTGGGGCCAGGGGGAGCTCACTGCCCTGAAAAGAACACAAGCCTGTGTGGCTTCGTCACCTGCTGATTGTAGAGTTCTAGGACATTGAGCAAACATAGGCAGTAGCCAAGTAGTGGTTACAGGGGGCCTTGGGAGAGATCCAGTGCTGTGCTGGCTTCAGGCCTAACCCAGTACAGTCCCAGTAGTGGTAGAGGATCCACAGGGATACTTGTAACTCTCCTCCCCACAGCACCAGGCAATTCAGCACAGAAAAAGAGAATAGCCTGTTTGGGAGAAAATAAGAAAAGAGAACAAGAATCTCTGCCTGGTAATCTAGATAATTCTTCCAGGTCTTATCCAAGACCACCAAGGTAGTTCCTCTATCAGTCTGCAAGAACCACAGTGTTAGTGGGCTTGGAGTGGCCCCTAATGCAGATTTGATTGCAGTGACTAAGAACTTAGATCACAACACCCAAGTTCCTTGGAATACCTGGAAAACCTTCCCAAGAAGGGTAAATATAAACAAGTCATGACTACAACTACAATAAATACCTAATTATTCAATACCAAGACACCAGCAAACATCTGCAAGCGTCAAGACCATCCAGGAAAACATGACCTAACCCAACAAACACCAATAAATAAGATACCAGGGACCAATCCTGGAGAGACAGGTATATGCGACCTTTCAGAGAGATAATTCGAAATAACTCTTTTGGGCTGGGTGCAGTGGCTCACACCTGTAATCCCAGAACTTTGGGAGGCCGAGGTGGGTGGATCACCTGAGGTCAGGACTTTGAGACCAGCCCGGCCAACATGTA
The DNA here is from genome assembly GCF_000951035.1 of Colobus angolensis palliatus. Classification (NCBI taxonomy): domain Eukaryota; kingdom Metazoa; phylum Chordata; class Mammalia; order Primates; family Cercopithecidae; genus Colobus; species Colobus angolensis. Next base: position 2,666,740 of record NW_012115389.1, read on the forward strand.
GAAACCCTGTCTCTACTAAAAATACAAAAATTAGCCAGGCATGGTGGCACATGTGTGTAATCCAAGCTGCTCAGGAGACTGAAGCATGAGAATTGTTTGAACCCAGGAGGTGGAGGTTGCAGTGAGCTGAGATTGCACCACTGCGCTCCGGCCTGGGTGACAGAGCTGTGTAAGATAACACAGAATGAATTCAGACTCATATCAGATAAATTTAACAAAGAAATTGAAATAATTAAAAGGAATCAAGCAGACATTCTGAAGTTGAAAAAGGTAATTGACATGCTGAAGAATGCATCAGAGCCTCTTAATAGCAGAATTGATCAAGCAGAGGAAAGAATTCATGAGCCTGAAGGAAGCTACACAGTCAGAGGAGACAAATGAAGAAGAATAAAAAACAATGAAATATGCCTATGGGATCTAGAAAATAGCCTCAAAAGGGCAAATCTAAGACTTATTGGCCTTCAAAAGGAGGTAGAAAGAGAGATGGGGATAAAAAGTTCATTCAAAGGGATAACAGAGAACTAGCCAAACCTAGGGAAAGATGTCAATATCCAAGTACAAGAAGGTTATAGAACACCAAGTAGATTTAACCCGAAGAAGATTACCTCAAGACATTTAATAATTAAACTCTCAAAGGTCAAAAATAAAGAAGGATCCTAAAAACAGCAAGAGAAAAGAAACAACATAAAATGGAGCTTCAGTACATCTGGCAGCAGCCTCTTCAGTGGAAACCTTACTGAACAGGAGAAAGTGAAGTGACATTTTTAAGGTGCTGAAGAAAAAAACCTTTTACCCTAGAATAGTATACCCAGTGAAAACATCTTTCAATCATGAAGGAGAAATAGACTTTTTCAAACAAACAAAAGCTAAGGGATTTCATTAACATCAGACCTGACCTACAAGAAATACTAAAGGGAGTTTTTCAATCTGAAAGAAAAGAATGTTAATGAGCAATAGGAAAGCATGTGAAGGTGAGAACTCACTGGTAATAGTAAACACACAGAAAAGCACAGAATATTATAACATTGCAATTGTGTTGTATAAACTATATCTTTTTTTTTTGAAACAGAGTCTCACTCTGCCACCCAGGCTGGAGTGCAGTGGCGCGATCTTGGCTCACTGCAAGCTCCGCCTCCCAGGTTCACACCATTCTCCTGCCTCAGCCTCCCAAGTAGCTGGGACTACAGCCACCTGCCACCACGCCTGGCTAATTTTTTGTATTTTTTTAGTACAGACAGGGTTTCACCGTGTTAGCCAGAATGGTCTCCATCTACTGACCTCACGATCCACCCCCCTCGGCCTCCCAGAGTGTTGGGATTACAGGCATGAGCCACTGCACCCGGCCTGTATAAACTATATCTTAAGTAGAAAGATGAAAAGATGAGCTGATCAATAATAACTATGACAACTTTTCAATATATAGACAAGTATGATAAGATATAAATAAGAAACAACATGGCTGGGCATAGTGGCTCACACCTGTAATCCCAGCACTTTAGAAAGCCAAGGTGGGGGGAACACTTGAGGCCAGGAGTTTGAGACCAGCCTGGTCAACATGGTGAAACCCTGTCTCTAATAAAGTTACAAAAATTAACCAGGTGGAATGGCATGTGCCTCTAGTCCCAGCTACTCAGGAGGCTGAAGCACGAGAATTGCTTGAATCTGGGAGGCAAAGGTTGCAGTGAGCTGACAAAATTAAAGTGTAAGAGTTTTTACTCATTTCCATTTTGCTTATTTGTTAGTTTGCTGATTTGTGCAATCAGTATTAAGTTGTCATCAGTTTAAAATAATGTGTATTAGGATATTATTTGAAAGCATCATGGTAACCTCAAATCTGAAAACATTCAGTGGATACACAAAAAATAAAAAGCAAAAAATTAAAACATACCAACAGTGAAATCACTTTCATTGAAAGGAAGACAGGAAGGAAAGAAGGGAGAGAAGACCATATAAACAACCAGAAAAAACAAATAATAAAATGGCAGTAGTAAGTCCTTACTTATCAATAACAGCATTTAGTATAAATGAACAAAACTCAGAAGACATTGAGTAACTGAATGAATTAAAAATCATAAGACCCAATGACCTGTTGCCTACAGGAAGCACACTTCATCTATAAAGACACCCATAGACTGAAAATAAAGGGATGGAAAAAGATATTCTATGCAAATGGAAAGCAAAAAGGGCAGGAATAGCTATACTTCAATCAGACAAAATCGGTTTCAGGACAAAAACTATAAAAAGACACAAAGAAGGTCATTATATGATGAAAAAGAGGTTAATTCAACCAGAGGATATAGCAGAGGTTATAACATTTGTAAATATATATACACCCAACACTGGACCACCCAGATAAATATATAATATACATTTATATGTTCGAGACCAGCCTGGTCAACATGGTGAAACCCCATCTCTACTAAAAATACAAAAAAATTAGTCAGTTATGGTGGTGCACTCCTGCAGTTCCAGCTACTTGGGAGGCTGAAGAGGGAGAATTGCTTGAATCAGGGAGGTGGACATTACAATGAGCCAAGATCACACCACTGCACTCCAGCCTGGGTGACAGAGTGAGACTGTGTCTCAAATAATAATAATAATATACATTTACTTTTTTTCCTTGGGTTTCTGTCACTATACACACTCATGTATCCAGATATCTAAAGCAAATATTATTGGAGCTAAAGAGAGACATAGACCCAAATACAATAATAGCTGCAGTCTTCAACACCCTACTTTTAACATTGGACAGAGTATCCAGACAGAAAATCAACAAAAAAAACACTAGAGTTAATCTGCACTAAAGACCAAATGTACCTAATAGATATTTACAGAACATTCATCTAACAGCTACAAAATACACATTCTTCTCCCCAGCACATGGATCATTCTCAAGGATAGACCATATGTTAGGTCACAAAACAAGTCTTAAAACATTCCAACAAAAGTGAAACTGTATCAAGTATCTTCTCTGATCATAATAAATGAAGTTAGAAATCAATAGCAAAAGGAATTTTGGAAACTATACAAACACATAGAAGTTAAACAATATGTTTCTGAATGACTAGTGAGTAAATGAAGAGATTAAAAAGGAAATAGAAAAATGTCTTGAAACAAATGATAATGGAACACAATATACCAAAACCTACGGGATAAAGTGAAAGCAGTACTGAGATGGAAGTTTATAGATTCAAACACCTACATCAAAAAAGAAAAACTTCAAATAAACAACCTAACAATGCATCTTAAAGAATTAAAAAAGCAAGAGCAAACCAAACTCAAAGTTAGTAGAAGAAATAACAGAGCTTAAAGCAGAAGTAAATGAAATGGAAATGAAGAAAACAATACAAAAGATCAACAAAATGCAAAGTTTATTTTTTGAAAAGATAAACAAAATTGACAAACCATTAGCCAGACTAAGAAGAAAAGAGAAGATCTAAATGAAAAAGGAGACATTGCAACCAATACCGCAGAAATTTAAAGGATCATTAGCGCTATTGTGAGCAGCTATATGCCAATAAATTGGAAAACCGAGACGAAATGGATGATTTCCTAGACACATACAACCTGCCAAGATTGAACCATGAAGAAATCCAAAAGCAGACCAATAGCAAGTAACAAGATTGAAGCCGTAATACAAAGTCTCCCAGCAAAGAAGCCCAGGACCTGATGGCTTCACTGCTGAATTTTACCAAACATTTAAAGAAGAATTAATACCAATCCTACTCAATCTATTCTGAAAAATAGAGGAGGAGGGAATACTTCTGAATTCATTCTACGAGGCTGTTACCCTGATAACAAAACCAGACAAAGACACATCAAAAAAAAAAAGAAGAAAAAAATTATAGAACAATATATCTGATGAACATTGATGTAAAAATGTTCATTAAAATACTGACAAACTGAATTTAACTGTGCTTTAAAGAGATCATTTATCGTGACCAAGTAGAATTTATCCCAGGGATGCAATGATGGTTGAACATTTTCAAACCAATCAGTGTGTACATCAGATCAACAGAGTGAAAGACAAAAGTTATATGATCATTTCTATTGATGCTGAAAAGCATTTGATAAAATTCAACGTTTCCTGATAAAAACCCTTAAAAAACTGAGCATAGAAGAAGCATAAGTCAACATAGTAAAAGCCATATATGGCAGACCCACAGCTAGCATCATACTGAATAAGATGAAAAAGGAGACATTGCAACCAATACCGCAGAAATTTAAAGGATCATTAGAGGCTATTATGAGCAACTATGTGCCAATAAATTGGAAAACCAAGAAGAAACAGATGATTTCCTAGACACATACAACCTGCCAAGATTGAATACTGAATACTCTAAGATCTGGAACACAACAGGATGTCCACTTTCGCCACTGTAATTCAACATGTTTTCCACTTAATGTGTGGGAGTTCAAAATTAAAACAGCTGAACTCATGGAGATAGAGAGTAGAAAGATGGTTCCCAGAGCTTGGGAGGGTACCTGAGGGCTGCAGGGGTGACGAGGATGGTTAATGGTTACCAAAAATAGAAAGGATAAGATCTAGTATTTGATAGAACAACATGGTGAATATATCCAATAATAGTTTAATCATACATTTTTAAATAAATAAAAGAGTATAATTGGATTGTTTGTAACACAAAGGATAAATGCTTGAGGTGATGAATACCGTATTTACCTTGCTGTGATTTTTACACATCGTCTATTAAAATATCTTGTATACCCCATAAATATATACACCTACTGTATATCCACAAAAATTAAAAACAATTTTTTTTTTTTTACAAAAGCAACATTCATGATTCATGGGAGGAGGTCAAAATGTCAACATTAACAGGAGTTTGGAAGAAGTTGATTCCAGCTGTCGTGGATGACTTTGAGGGGGTTCAAGACTTCAGTGGGGGAGGGAGTAACTCCAGATGGGGTGGAAACAGCAAGAGAACTAGAATTGGAAATGGAACCTGAAGATGTGATTGAGTTTCTGCAATCTCATGATAAAACTTGAGTGGATAAGGAGTTGCTTCTTATGGATCAATAAAAAAAGTGGTTTCTTCCAAGATCAGATGAGATTGGGCACAGTTAGGGTGGTATGGCCGTCAACAAGAAAGTGGCTTCTTGAAATGGAATCTACTCCTGGTAAAAATTCTGTGGATATTGTTGAAATGACAACAAAGGATTTCAAGTATTACATAAACTTAGTTGATAAAGTAGCAGTAGGGTTTGAGAGGATGACTCAAATTTTGAAAAAAGTTCTGTGAGTACAATGCTCTCAAACAGCATCACATGCTACAAAGAAACCTTTTGTAAAAGAAAGAGTCATTGATGCTGCTTAAACTTCCTTGTCTTATTTTAAGAAATTGCCACAGCCACCCCAGACTTCATCAATCACCACTGGATCAGTCAACAGCCTTTCATATTGAGTCAAGACCTTCTACCAGCAAGATTATGACTTGCTGAGGCCTAAGATGATCATTAGCATTTTTTAGAAATAAAGTATTTTTAAATTAAGGTATGCAGATTGTTTTTTTTTAGACATATGCTATTGCACATTTTATCCACAATAGTATAGTGTAAATATAACTTTTATATGTACTGGGAAACCAAAACATTTGTGATTCACTTTATTGTGATATATACTTTATTTCGGCAGTCTGGAACCAAATCTGTAATATCACCATGATATGCCTCCAGATCCCAAGTTATATATTTAAATTGAAGGCTATACAAAGGAGATTCTATCAAGAGGGGATTCAAAAACACTTCAGAAATCATTGGCAAGAGATGTCCATGGGTATTCAAGTTTTTTGTTTTTTTTTTTTAATTTAGGAATTAGAAAATGCAATTGGGAGCTGGACAGATGACTTGACCCAGTTGACCCTGCTGAAGGACACCCTCTCTGCCTACATCAGTGCTGATGATGTCTCCATTCTTAATGAACGCATAGAGCTTCTGCAAAGGCAGTGGGAAGAACTATGCCACCAGGTAAGACAAGTTCTAAAAATGGAATTATCTTGATGATGGAAAACTGGGAGATGAATTTGAATGTCACATGGCTTAACCCACATGTGGACCCATCCCATCATTCTTAGTATGGACAAAGGAAGAACACTGTGGTTACTACCAGAACATTTCAGATGAATATATTTATATTTTGCCACATTTTAGAACAACTTAAACTAGATTCTTTTCCTTTCACTTTCGCTGGCTGGCATAATATTCTTAAGAGAAAGCACCATGTTATGGTTCACATTTGTGATTTTGCTGGGTGGATATACTTGAAACATGAAAAACTGTTGTTGCATTTGTAATATTAGCTAATACTGTGGAGCTGGCTTTGTACAGGGAATATTTATTATCACTCTTAATTTACTGTAGTTGTTTCCTGGTAGTTAATATTCATTTATTTTTAGTCATACTTTATTCATTTATTAAATACCTTCTATGTGCACAACATCTTAAAAAAGATTCCAGATTGACTTTGAGTTGGAAATGAAAGGGAAAGAAAGACATCCTAGGCAAAGAGGAATAACAGATTCAAAGGCTCATAATGAACAGACCCAAATGCCTTGAGGTTATGCTCTTCAGAAAGTGGTGCCTTGTCTGTGTTGTTACTTCTGTACCCCAGATGCCCCTGCCTGGCACAGAATAGGCTGTGATGTATCTCTGTTAAATGGATCAGTCATCTTAATTATTGTGATGTTAACAAACTGTAATAAATGTCCCTACCATCAAGTTTAAACTTGATCTGAGACTAAAATCAGTCTAGGAGAATGTGTATGGTTAAGAAGAAAACCAGGCATAAACAGGTCAAAACAATGTATAAAACTGTATAAAGGACCCAGGTGCGGTGGCTCATGTCTGTCCTCCCAGCACTTTGGGAGGCTAAGGCGGGTGGATCACCTGAGGTCAGGAGTTCAAGACCAGCCTGGCCAACAAGGTGAAACGCCATCTCTACTAAAAATACAAAAATTAGCCGTGCATGGTGGTGGGCGCCTGTAATCCCAGCTACTTGGTAGGCTGAGGCAGGAGAATCGCTTGAACCCGGGAGCTGGAGGTTGCAGTGAGCTGAGATCGCGCCATTGCACTCCATCCTGGGCGACAAGAGCAAAACTCCATCACACACACACACACACACACACACATACACACAGAAAAAAAACTGTATAAAGATGTAAGCAAGCTAAGGTTACTGTGGATGGCAAAGAATAAAGGAAATGTTTCTTGAGATGGATAAATTTTGAATTGAGTTTTGAGAAGGGGAGTGGAGGAGATAGATTGAGGGGAGGAAGCAAATGATCACGCTGACAAGGTGGCAGCTGGGCAGAGGGCCTGGCTGGAAGAAGCTGCTGTGGGAAGACTGAGGAAGGGGCTGTTGAGAGGGGACTCTTACGTCCCTACTCTTATGTCCCTGCCAATTGTACTACCCTGGGATCTCTTTTGTCTCCCATCCTCCACATTTTCTCTAACTTAGGGATGCTTATCCTCATCCTTCAGGAACCATTAAACAGAATTTAAGAGGCTCAGAGCCTCTTGATTTATGTGATATTAACAAGAAGTGTGTTTTCAGGAAAATTTCTCTCTGTATATTTAGGTGAAAACCCAGGTTTTTCTCAGTCCATGGACTAACAGAAAGCTCTGGAGCACACATGGTAGATGTGTGAGCAGTTTCCTATGAATATATACTTTTTAAAAAGGAGGACACATATAAGAGATGGCTTTCACCAACATGTTAATGGTTTGAGTTCAAAATGAATTTAGCTACTTTCACAAAGCTTCATTTTTTCAGTGAACACAATGAGAAATTTACATGGAGCTACTCATAGAGGGTAGTAATGTTCATCACAACGCTTGATTCATTTCTGCATTCTTCAAACTGAAAGCAATACCTTACCATACAGTAAGTCATCCTACAATTTTGCAATGTAAAGACTTTATCATGATGTATCAAAATGAAAGATATTTGGTGGGAAAAATTGTGGGAAATTATCACAGCAACCTTCAGTTACCTTTGTGAGCCCATTCATCTGTTTTTCTTAATTTTAAGAAAAGTCTAGCACTACCTGCTCTCTTAATATTTTTTAGCATGTTGGATGAATTGGATTAGACCAGATATATTGCTTTAGCTAAATGATGCCTATGAAGCCTTCAGAGAGATATTTTAGAGATTGGATCCTATTTGCTTCAAACCTGCCATTAACTTCCCTCCCCAAAGACCTGAATTATGCCACTCTTCCTGCCGACATTGTTTCTTCCCTTCTAATTTTCCTCTTCTTCTTCTTCTTCTTCTTCTTTTGTTTTTTATTTTTTTGATACGGAGCTTCACTCTTACTGCCCAGGCTGGAGTGCAATGGCATGATCTCGGCTCACCGCAAACTCTGCCTCCCAGGTTCAAGCCGTTTTCCTGCCTCAGCCTCCCGAGTAGCTGGGATTATAGGCATGCACCACCAGATCCTGCTAATTTTGCATTTTTAGTAGAGAAGGGGTTTCTCCATGTTGGTCAGGCTGGTCTTGAATTCCCGACCTCAGGTGAGCCACCCGCCTCAGCCTCCCAAAGTGCTGGGGTGACAGACGTGAGCCACCACACCTGTCCTTCCCTTCTAATTTTCTAACCTGTTTTCTTTTACATCCTGCAACCCCTGCAATGTCATTTATGAAATTCTCGGCCCTCAGTATGTTCTTGGTCCTCTGAACTCTCATTTCTCTTTTGGTTGTGCCATAATGTGGCATTGTATTATTATTCTTTTTAATGTTTGTGAGCTCATTACAAGAATATGAGGACTTTGATATACAAAGGCCATTTCTTTATATCTCCACGTCTACAGTAGCTAAGTGTTCATGATGTGTTGTTTATAGTTAAGATGTTAGGGCAATAATGACAAGATTTTGAATATTTTGGAGGTTAAGAAGATTATGGTTATGCAATACTTTTTGATTTAGGAAAACCATTTCATAAAAATGTCATGGAATTATTGTCATTATTAATTGCTAAGTTAGTCATTCATGTGTTGTAAAATTGTTCTTCAGACTTAGATGTATCTAGACAGCTGTCTGAAAATATATTTCGAAAGCTGATGTTGATCATGCGATATGCTGTAAATAGATTAATACCCTGCACCTGTGAGTAGACTAAGAAGTTAAAAAGAAACAGCAAACGGAATACATAGTGATTTTAGAATCTTTCCATGTTGAAGTGTCTTAATGCTTGAAGCTAAAGCATACTTATCTCATATTATTAACACTTCTCTCTGAAAAATATTATTTAAACCATTGAGAGTTTAGTCATGGGTTTGATCAAGGTGCCAGGATGTAACTCTAAGGGGGACATAGATTGGTTTCTAGTTCTTGAGTTAGTTGTTTCTGGTGAATTTCTGTCAAGTATGAAACCACAAAAGGAAATGAGCTTGCGCCTATGTCTCGTTGTAAAAGTCAAAACTTGAGTTCAACCTAACATTATCCCTACTAAGGAGCAAGTAGTCTGTTCCTATTCTGACCGAAGCAATTGACGAGGAGTCTGGAGTACCTGGGACTGGCAATGAGAATGAGGGAGAGAGGCCGTGAGTAAACATTGCAGGGCAGAGTTAATATATTAAAGTATCTGTTTTCAAGTAGATACCCCAAATGTTTTGTTGTGCCTGTGTACAGCCAGAGCTTCTACTTGTTTTTATTCCTGTTTTGGTTTGTAGATTTGTGTGTAATTCTAGCTGAAATATAAGTATATGTCATCATTGTAATTGCTCGTTGTTTTGTCAAAACATCATGGTAAAAATATTTCAACCAGAAAAGGATGTATTTCCTGTTGAGCTACTGCACACTCTGAAGGTTTTAGCTGGTGCTTCTCAACTGTTGGCAATGCAATGTATTTGTGCCCTTGCAAAAACATAAATATGTGCTAAGCTGATAAATAATTTAACAGTTTCATTTTAATCCAAAGAAAGGGATGGTAATGTTTACTTTATATTTAGTATAATATAGTAATGTTTACTATATATTTAGTTTAATATTTAGTATATAGACTAAATATTAGATGTACAAACCAGAAGGACGATGACATTGCCCTTATGAATGCACATCTTTTGAAAAGCATTTGGCCTTGGTTTGCACCCAGTGCTTGTAACCTCACTGTGTCTTTTTTAAGGTATAACTCCGTGGTAAGAAAATGAAAGCAACATTTTCATGGTGTGTGATAAACACTAGGGATATAATATATGTTTTATGTATCTATCTATATCTGTCTATCTATCTATCTATCTATCTATCTATCTATCTATCTATCTATCTATGTATAGTCCAGCTGCTTAGTGGGGATATTGAATACATGAGTGTCAAGGGAAGAAAAAAAATTTTAAACTTAATTGATGCCCTGTAGTCATGTATAATAGTACTAGTAGCTGCAGCACAGTAATGGCCAGCTGTTGTCAGGTCTTTAGTATATATCAGTCAATGTATTTTTTTTTTTCCTTTTGAGACAGAGTTGCACTCTTGATGCCCAGGCTGGAGTGCAATGGTGCGATCTTGGCTCACTGCAACCTGTACCTCCTGGGTTCAAGCAGTTCTCCTGCCTCAGCCTTCTGAGTAGCTGGGATTACAGGCATGCGCCACCACACCCGGCTAATTTTGTATTTTTTAGTGGTGATGTGGTTTCACCATGTTGGCCAGGCTAGTCTCAAACTCCTGAGCTCAAGTGATCCGCCCGTTTCAGTCTCCCAAAGTGCTGGGATAACAGGCGTGAGCCAGCGCGCCTGGCCTTATCAGTCAATTTCTTAAATTACTCTCTTGTTTGTATAATGTTACCATATTGATAGGACAGTACTGGGGACAAAGAGACACTTGTTTACTACAGACTAATGAATTTTTGGAGCAAACATAGGAATAATTTCCAAATGAAAGGAGTAAGTTGTAGAGAAAATGAGGGACCTTGTCCTGATCGTGCAGTTAGTCAGTGATGGATGAACTATTTTTGAATCTCAGCTGCCTCTGGATATTTAATCATATTTGCACCCCATATCAAACACTCAAACTTTGCTGCTCTTATCTTGTACTGATTCTAAACGAGTACCCCAAATTTGTCCGGCTTTCACATTCCTTGTCTCTGAAATGGGGATAATATTACCTACCTATGAAAGTAATAAGTAATATTTTTCTATTATGTGGCCATCCTCCCTGCAGATATTGGTGAGTAAAGGCCTAGAGTTCATTCTTGGCTTATGGCCAAGATTTGGGGGAAGTGTGAGGAGTTACTTGTTCATCTTCAGTCTGAAGGGCAGGAGTTTCGATTCTTTTTTTTTTTTTTTGTCTTCTCACTCTCTCACCCAAGCTGTAGTGCAGTGGCATGATCTTGGCTCACTGCAATCTCCGCCTTCTGGGCTCAAGCGATTCTCCTGCCTCAGCCTCCCGAGTAGATGAGATTACAGATGCCTGCCACCACATCTGGCTAATTTTTGTTTTTTAGTAGAGATGGAGTTTCACTGTGTTGGCCAGGCTGGTCTTGAACTCCTGGTTCCCGTGATCTGCCCACCTCGGCCTCCCAAAGTGCTGGGATTACAGGCATGTGCCACCATGCCCAGCCTTGATTCTTAGACAATGATTACTTTGGGCAGTCCAAATACTAAAAGTATAGTTTAGTTTGGCCATCAATTGAACCAGGACTTTAATTACCAGCCAGACTCCTGACTCTTGCTGCTCTGTGTGAATGAAAGGGAAAAGGCTGTATTCACCAAAGAGTTCTCAATCTGAGAGATCCAGCAGAAGATAAGAGTGCACGCGGCCCTCAGAACTAGAGGGGTAAGGGGTGCTGGAAGGATTGTGTTCTTCGGTGCTGTTTGGGGTACGGTGTAAAGTGACAAAATTTGTCTCCAAAACTGTTAAATCTGTGTTTCCTTAGCTTTTTCCATTTCTAGTAGGACCTATCCCAAGTGAGTTCACTGCCGTTTGACTGTTCTGTATTATTCTACCTCCAAAAACCTCAATGAGAAGCTAAATTATACTAATGGGGAAATACTTAGTATGTTCACCAGTGTCACTGAACTCAGAAAAACTTTTATTTTAAAAGATCAGAATTGAATCAAAAGAATAAATCTCTTGTGGTTGCCTTTCAAAATTTATGGTAGGTTTTGGGGCTCACTCTGTAGGCAACTCACTACGCCTAAGGCTGGCCTTGGGATACGTATCCTGGGCTCCTGGACTAGTTTACAAGGATGTAGAATCATAGATATTTAGGTTTGTGTTATCTGTCTAATCATTAACAGAGCCAATCCAAGGCAGAATTAATAACTAGAAAGTGTGTAATACCTTAGAAATATTTTCATTTTCATTTTAAAAAGGAAATTTGTTTGAAATACGTAAAAAGTAAACGTATTAAGGAAGGAAAATGTCTTAAAACAAAGCATAGCAAAATGTTAACTGTTTGAGCCCAGGTAGTATATAATGAGTGCTTACCAAACAATTCTTTCAGCTTTTCTGTGTCAGAAATGTTTTGTAATAAAAGATTGGGGGTAAAATAAAATCGATAGGGACATGTTTAGTGCTGTGGAATGAATAGCGGAATAGCTAGCATTATGACAAAACTGTGGAAGAACATCTTCAAACCTTCTTACCAAATCATATTATGTTTTACCAACATGTAGTTTAGCTCAACTAGAAACATTCCTTAGTATTTCAACCAGCACTGTGAACACAAGAGTATTATATTTTGAAATCAGAAAATTTTAGAATTCTGGAAAGGATAATTCTAGACCTAGAGATAGGAAAACAAGCCCGTTGTATATGTAATGTATAAGAAACTCTCAGAACTCAGTAATAAAAAGGCAATCTAATTAAAAAAACAGACAAAGGATTTGAGTAGATAATTCTCCAAAGGAGATTTGCAAATGGCTAAGAAAGGTGAAGAGTCTCAGTATTGTTAACCTTCAGGGAAATGCAAATCAAAACCATCATCAGATACCACTTCTCATCCATTAGGATAACTGTAGTCAAAAGTGTCGGTGAAGATGTAGAGAAACTGGAATCCTACTGCTGGTGGGAATATGAAATGGGCAGCCACTTTGGAAAACAATCTATAGTGTTTCCTTATGACCGAGAGATTCTACTCCTAGATAAATACCTAAGAGAAATGAAAACATGTATTCATACAAACACTTTTGCACAAAATGTTTATAACAGCATTATTCAGAATAGGCAAAAAATGGAAACAACCCAAATAAGATGAGTTGATAAATACAATGTGGTATATTCATACAATGGAATATAGTCAGCAATAAAAGGAATGAAGTATTGGTACATGCTACAATACAGATAAATCTTTAAAATATGCTAAGTGAAAGAAGTCATAGAAGACTGCATATTGTATGATTCCATGTATATGAAATGTCCAGAACAGGCAAATCCATAGGGACAGAAGGGAGATTAGAACTGTGAGGTAAGTGAGGAGGAGCAGTGGAATAGCTGTTGATGGCTACAAGGTTTTCGTTGTGGTGGTAGTGTTGGTTGTTTGAGGCGGAGTCTTGCTCTGTCACCCAGGGTGGAACATAGTGGCACAATCTCGGCTTACTGCAACCTCTGCCTCCTGGGTTCAAGCAGCTCTCCTGCCTCAGCTACCCAAGTAGCTGTGATTACAGGTGTGCACCACCGTGCCTGGCTAATTTTTGTATTTTTAATAGAGACAGGGATTCACCATGTTGGCCATGCAAGTTTCGAACTCCTGACCTCTAGGGATCCGCCCGCCTTGGCCTCCCAAAGTGTTAGGATTACAGGCGTGAGCCACCACACCTGGCTTTTTTTTTTGGAATGATGAAAATATCCTTGATTGATATTGATTATGATGATGATTGCACAAATGCTGTGAATATACTAAAAAGCACTAAATTGTACATTTTTAAACAGGTGATTTTGTATGATATGTGAAATATATCTTAAAGCTATCATGCAAAGAAAAAAAAAAGAAGGAAAAGAAACAAAAATAAATAATGAAAACTGCAGAGAAGTAGAGAAACTTGCCTGGAGTTCACGTGTCAGTATGGAGCTGAGCCTCAGGACACCTGCCCCCACTTCAGGCCGCTTCGCTTCAATGCTGCCCTCTCCCTCACTCTCCAGATACCCGAGGCTCATTCTTCCGTCCCTTCTTTTCTTCCTTTCCTTCTTCCTTCCCTATGTTTACTCTTTTCTTTCATCTTTCTATTCTTTTTTCTTTCTTTCCTTTGTTTTCCTCCCTTCTTTACCATCTGTCTTTCCTTTTACTTCCCTTCTTTCCTTTCTTCTTTCCCAACTCTTTTCCATTTCTTCTTTCTTTCTTACATTCACCGGTCGTGTATCCTATCTATCCTGAACCAACTGTGTGAAGTTACATTATCCAGAACCTTTAATAAGCTAATGTGTATGTGAACCTTCAGGAAACAACTAGAGGATTCAATGTCTCCCACTTGTATAATAGGAAGTCCTGGACTTCAGGAAACAGTGGACTAAAAAGATGTATGACAATCATTCATTTTAGTCCTAGTTTATTTGCTATTTTCCTTGGGGTGTAGGCTGCTCTCCGATAATCATTTTGCCTATTCTCCTGTTTTAAACTTTTCAGCTCTCCTTAAGGCGGCAGCAAATAGGTGAAAGATTGAACGAATGGGCAGTCTTCAGTGAAAAGAACAAGGAACTCTGTGAGTGGTTGACTCAAATGGAAAGCAAGGTTTCTCAGAATGGAGACATTCTCATTGAAGAAATGATAGAGAAGCTCAAGAAGGTATGGAGTGCATGGCTACTTAGGTTTTCATTCTTCGTAAGGCTTATGTATACTTCTCACAGGTACAGAGGGTGACTTTACTCACAATTACCTTCCTGTCAAAGGAGCAGTATATTTTAAATATTTTATCTTTTTAATATAAAATAAATTTGCAGCCAGGTGCGGTGGCTCACGCCTATAATCCCAGCACTTTGGGAGGCTGAGGAGGGTGGACCATGAAGTCAGGATTCGAGACCATCCTGGCCAACATGGTGAAACCCTGTCTCTACTAAAATACAAAACATTAGCTGGGCGCGGTGGTGCTCGCCTGTAGTCCCAGCTACTCTAGAGGCTGATGCAGGGGAATCACTTGAACCTGGGAGGTGGAGATTGCAGTGAGCAGAGATTGCGCCACTGCACTCCAGCCTGGCGACAGAGTGGGACTCTGTCTCAAAAAAAAAGTATCCAGCATAAAATAAACTTGCATGAAAAGACTTGCTTTACATGTAAAATATATAGGATACTTGCAATTTGTGATGAAATAGAGCATCTACTATTCAGTTCAGTATTTGGGGCTCTTAGCTCTGCAACCTCTGCCTCCCAGGTTCAAGCAATTCTCTTGCCTCAGCCTCCCAGTCGCTGGGATTTCAGGCACACTACCACACCTGGCTAATTTTTGTATTTTTAGTAGAGATGGGGTTTCACCATGTTGGCCAGGCTAGTCTCAAACTCCTGACCTCAGGTGAGCCACCCGCCTCGGCCTCGTGAAGTGGTGGGATTACAGGTGTGAGCCACTGCACCCGGCGTCAGCTTTTTAAATGTTTAACCATAGCACTGATACAACTAACATTTATTGAACACTTTGCTGGTTCCAATGACCACGCTGCAGGTTTCATATGCATCTTTTCATATGTTCACAATGTCCTTTGAGGTGACCTTATCATCATTTGGATCCAAAACATTTCTGATGTCTGTATAAAGCTGATCAAATTTACTAGCATTTTAAAATTTTTGATGATTTCAGCTGGGTGCGGTGGCTCATGCCTGTAATCCCAGCACTTTGAGAGGCAGGACAGGCAGATTACCACAGGTCAGGAGTTCAAGACCAGCCTGACCAACACAGTGAACCCCATCTCTACTAAAACTACAAAATATTAGCCGGGCATGATGGCACATGCCTGTAGTCCTGGCTACTCAGGGGGCTAAGGCGAGAGAATCACTTGAACCCAGGAGGCAGAGGTTGCAGTGAGCCGAGATTGTGCCACTGCGCTCCAGCCTGGGTGACAGAGTGTTTGTGAACAATCAGTGTTCCACAGTGTTTGTGAACAATCAGTGATTTTAATGTTATTTTAGTTTGTGCTTGTCATTAGTACATATCACCATCTGATGTACAATGTTTTTTTTGTATTTACTTATTCATTGTCCAAGTGGAGACCCCACTGATCTGTCAGCTTTACAGGAGCATGGGCTTTGTCTATTTTGTTCATTGCTTTATCCCCTGGACCTGAAGCAGTACCTAACTTCTCATAAGCGCTCAACCAGTATTTACTACATCAACAAATTGTAGCTTCATTTATTCTGAAAAGAAATACAAATGATTGTTAAGAAAAATTATTTCTATCCATATGCACACAGTCCAAGAGGATTTATCCATTGGATCAATCCAAATGAATAAGCATTTGTTTACTTGGTATTGTAAACCTTAAAAATTCTTGGCTGAGATGATACAGATTTCATTTTAGCATCTGCTCACGGTTGCCCTTTGCTAAGTTGCTGGGTGTCAGAGAATGCTATCAGTGAATGATTAATGCACTATAGGTAGTAGAGTAAAATTTGCTATAGAATAAATTTTGATTAAATTTGTCTCTATTCTCATTGCTTTTTTTTACTAAATTTAGGATGTATAAATATACATCCTAAAGTATGGGAAGTGTGAGAGTGTGGGGAAAAAACCATCTCTTTAACAATCTATAACCATAACTTAAAATTTAGAAAAATTTCAGCTTTTCATATAGATTGTATTACATTATTTGGCACAATGTTAGGAATATTATTTAAAATGTTAACTATCTACCTTGTATATTAATAACTCATGGGTTTTTTTTTAAAGGACTTATGAGTTTTCCTCTTTGTGGTGTCTCTTTTGTAAAGGAAAATAACATCAAGGTTTGGTAATTTTGGCAACATAGAAAAAGGCATTTGTCCACTGGAAAGTACTAATAAGGTGAAGGAAAAAGAAAAAAAAAGAAAAAGACAATTCATAAAAAAATTGAAACCAAGATATTAGTGTCTGTTGGTATTAACACTCAAAAATAGTTTGATTTTAAAGACAATTCAAGAGGATTATTTTACTATAAATACTTTTTAAGTCTTAAAGTAATTCCTTGAAAGAAACCCTTCTCAATAAAATCATCTCAAATGTTTGCTGAAATATTATAATATTAATAAATGCAAATCAACGTATTGGTCTTTGAATCCCATTGTGTTGAAATAACATAAAAAGGAGGGTGGGCGGGGTTGCAGGCATGACGACAGCAGTCAGCCCTGGAATGGAATAAAATTTTGTTGGTCCCTACCATTCCTTTGGGGCCCTTTGGCTTAGGTAAATGACTTGGGAGGATAGCTCTGTTACTACACTAACTTTAGAGCAAGAGAAGATTAAAATGTTCACACTCATATAATACCCATCTTCATATATTATTTTGCTGAGAAACTTTTTATTACATAACAGGAGCTTAAGCCAAAAATAAAAAAGTTGATCCTAAAGACTGGATCCTATCACTATGGCAAGAGAGTAAGAGGGTCACTGGGGATAGCAGTGGCGGTGCAGGGGAGGGGACTGTCCTTTCATGTCACTTAAATCACACTATTTCATGCTTATCTCTTGCAAGTAGACCATATGGAGTCTGTCCTCTTCAACTCAAACAGTTTAAGAGAAGCTAGCAGAGAAAGTGAGTAAATCAAGAAGGTTTGAAGCCCATCGATTCTCTATAATTAATAGTTATTATTACTGAAAGTTAATTTATCATTGATTTATTTACTGCAAAATACTGACATTGTATAGAGGATAGCTCTTTAAAATGAAGGAACTCTTTTAAAATATTCCGCACAAATAATGTAATAGAAACACACATTCACATTTACATATATACATGTATATCAATTGCATATGTATGTGTGTGTGTGCATTTCATAAGTCTCTCGGCAACTATTTGTATGAGAATTTATTCTAAGTATAACATCAAGTTAGTGTTGAGAGAAATAAGGTATAATTTCCCAATACTAAAATCCTTTAAGCTTTATCTTTTATATCTATCTTTTATTGTTTTTTAATATATATTTCAGGTAAATAGGAAGCAGCATCCTATTTATTTCGATAACGTCTATATAAAAATTTAATCCCAACTCTGCATACATACCGAAAATAATAGGCACTACTAATACTTGTGCACATGGGCTGATGTACACATGGTATTCCTATGCTCAAACTATTTCCAAGCAGTAGAAAACAGTAATTATCATGTTTCTAGTAGAGCCGGACTGGATGCATTAAGAATATGCTTTCTGACCTCTGTGATTGCTATTTATTACACAGGATTATCAAGAGGAAATTGCTGTTGCTCAAGAGAACAAAATACAGCTCCAACAAATGGGAGAACGACTTGCTAAAGCCAGCCATGAAAGCAAAGCATCTGAGATTGAATACAAACTGGGAAAGGTCAACGACCGGTGGCAGCATCTCCTGGACCTCATTGCAGCCAGGTAAAGAGGACCTGAGTCAACAGGACACGTGTAGGCAGCATTTTAAAGCCTTTCAGTCTGCCTTTCATTAGCCAAAGATAATCCAATAAATCAGTCTCTCTTCCTGGGTTATCTCAGCATTTTCAAAACTGTTTGTGCTCCTCTCATAATTGGCACTTTCGTTACCTTGAAAATTCTCCTCTTATTTTATAAATCTCGTGTTGTTTGTATGTAGCTGCAAGAAAGAGAGGGAGAGAGTCATATCTAAACAAAACTAATTTCCAAGAGAAAATTATTTGTTTTAGGGCTCCATGGGTATTCAAACTCCTATCAGGAAGAAACTGCTGACCAGTATTTGTGGAGAGTGTTTTTGTCTGCAGTAGCAAAAAAAAAAAAAAAAAAAAAAATTACTAGTTATCAAGATATGGAAATAAATCTGATTATTGCCACTCCGCTCGGTTGCAAAAATCAGCTGCTGCGTTATAGTAATTTTGTGTTGAGCTTAGTGGTAACTATAAGCTTTTGCCTCATACCTAAGAGGAATATTATGCTCACTTTCTGTTGTAGAAGGGTAGGGTTGGGCAAGAGAGATGAAAGTCATAAAGAAAAATATATGAGGGTATT
Organism: Colobus angolensis palliatus; assembly: GCF_000951035.1. Taxonomy (NCBI): domain Eukaryota; kingdom Metazoa; phylum Chordata; class Mammalia; order Primates; family Cercopithecidae; genus Colobus; species Colobus angolensis. The sequence goes on from NW_012115389.1 coordinate 2,685,815, forward strand.
TACTAGCAATATAAAAGTCTAATATGAATGATGCACTATGTTATAAAAATGTTCTATGCTATTAATATAAAAAGGAGATGTCTTATTTTAGGTGAATTTGGCTTCATGTTGGAACTTAGGCACCCTGAGGTCAGGAAAGATCCTCCATTGTATTCACTATATATTACAAGCACTAGGAACTGTTCCTAAATATGGATTCAATGAATACTTCAATGTATAAATGAATACTTGAATATTTGAGTAAATGTTCTTCATGGCAATTAGGAGAGTTGGAATGTTACAAATGGTGCCATTTGGAGTCTGTCCCACAATACGCTTTTAAAATCTGGGTTTCTTTCCTTAGCCATGCTGCATAAAAGTGAACGTGAAACAATGTCCTTTGCATACCGTGTGCTCACCAAAACCACATGTGGGCATCACAATTCTGTATGCTGATTTTGAACACATTTCATATATTTCTTTTCTATAAGAGAGTTACCAAAAGGTATCTAACTCAAGAAAGTGAGAGTATCATTTATTTTAGTGACAGTGAAACAAAATGGAATAAATGTATATCAACTTTTTACTTATTTATAATTATTTATTTATTTTTGAGATGGAGTCTTGCTTTGTGGCCCAGGCTGGAATGCAGTGGCACAATCTCAGCTCTGCAACCTCTGCCTCCCAGGTTCAAGCAATTCTCCTGCCTCAGCCTCCCAGTCGCTGGGATTCCAGGCGTACACTACCACACCTGGCTAATTTTTGTATTTTTAGTAGAGATGGGGTTTCACCATGTTGGCCAGGCTAGTCTCAAACTCCTGACCTCAGGTGAGCCACCCGCCTCGGCCTCGTGAAGTGGTGGGATTACAGGTGTGAGCCACTGCACCCGGCGTCAGCTTTTTAAATGTTTAACCATAGCACTGATACAACTAACATTTATTGAACACTTTGCTGGTTCCAATGACCACGCTGCGGGTTTCATATGCATCTTTTCATATGTTCACAATGTCCTTTGAGGTGACCTTATCATTATGCCCATTTTACAGATGCAGGGGCTGGGGTTGAGGCTTGTCCATCATCACGCACATGTTGTGTGGCACAGCCTGTGCTCAGACTCCAAAGCCCGTGTCCTGGAGCGCTGTGCCCTCCTGCCTCTCAAATTGGTGACTTCCTTTTCCCTGTTAGAGGGAAGACAGTTAAATGGAAGATAAGTTCTGTTTTTGATCTCGATAATCTAATTTCTCAGTTCTTTGTAAAGTACTTACAATGTGACAGTGACTGTGAGAGTCAAGATAAAATGACAGAACTGAAGGAGAACTTCTCCTTTGAGAAGTTCAGGATGGGACTGGAGTAAAACAATGAGATAAGTAGGAGCTCTGGAAAAGGCACTATAAAGAAATGGAAATAACATTTTAGCTCAAATTGGTCTTGGAGTTTCGACAAATGTGTATTTTAAAATCCCAATGCTGTGTTCAGTCCCACTTCTCACTCACTAAAATGATAACAAAATCTTGTTTCAGGAGAAGGAATTGAAGTCCTTCAAGCTATAAATATCCTTGTTAGGGAAACTGCCTGTTTGGTAAATATCCCCTGGGGAGTTTTTTGGTCAAATTTGACTCATAGATTGATTGACATTTCCACGTAATCCAGTTAAACTAGTTAATATTATTTTCTTACTTGTAGTGGCTCAATGATGTGGAGAGTAAGGATGCACTATGTCAAAGATATTTTAAATCAGATTTAATGTAATCTAGTCATAAGCAGCTAACTTGGTGTATGCCCAGCTATGAGCCGACATTACAGGAAATGAGTTTGCTGCTTTCTCCTTGAATTCACATTTATTTATAACATATTTTGTCTGGCTGTTCAGTGGAGAATTTTCTAGATGTTAATTGTTCACTTTGCCAAAAGACATATTAATAAATTTGAATCAATTACATGTTTATAAGGTACCCATTCTTCTCACTGTAGTCACTTTTATAATACTAATTTTTGTTTCCTCTTACATAAAGCCTCAGAATTTCCAGATAAAATTCCACAAGGGATTTTTGTATATATGTTGCCTGTTTCTAATTGCCTCCTTCCAAATTAGACTAGATGAGGCACTGATCATTGAGCCATCCTGCAGTTTAACACCACTTTAGAGTCACAGTCTCCCTTGCAGCTTCTCCTGAAAGACACCCAGCTGTCACATCTGCATTCTATTCCCTTGTTTATTGGTGCTTCATTAGTGCACAGACTGGATGCATGTCTTCCACACCCATCCTCAACTGTGAACTGCCAGCTGAAGTATTAGGTTTCTGTGATTCAGTCCATTCACCACTCTTCCCTCTTCCAGCGCTGATGCACTAAAGCAAAATATAACCCAGTGTATGCCTTTCGACATTTCTGTGCTGTGTTGGTGCTCTTGTGAGAATGGAGAGGTTATTTTTGAAGATGATAATATTTTTAGGTGAACATCTCAGCTAATAGAAACATGAGCTATGTCTTTAATATTCAATCACAGAAGCGAAAAAAAGAAAGAAAAAGATTTACTGATAACAAACCTACTACATACATAAAAGAGAACACATAATTTAAAGTCCACTTGACATCGCCATCAGATTAGCTTAGATTACTCTGAGAACAAAATAGATGTGCTTTGTACTGAGTTTTTAAATTGTGTTGTCAAGCATTGTCAGTTTTTTAGGGCAACAAAAGTTGTTCAGTTACTTTTAGGGCTCAGTGGATAATGTTCTAGTATGCTTTGCATACTTTCTAGATCTTCTCTGTGTAATACAGCAGTCACTAGCTACAGATGGCTATTTACATTACAGAATATTTAAATTAACTGAAATGGAATAAAATTAAATTACTCCTTAATTTTCATTATGGTCAGTTGCACAGGCCACATTTTAAGTGGTCGGTAACCACATGAGGCTAGTGGCTACCTTATTGGACCCTGTACAATGCAGAACATTTTTATCCTCTCAGAAAGTTCTGTTGTTCAGCAGTGGCCTAGATAATTAAAAGTACCTCTGAGCCGTTGGCTTTTATTAAAAGTCAGCATAAGAAACTGTCATTGTTGACACATGACTCTAATTTCTGTAAAACTGCCTTTAAGAATACTGGCTCTCATTTTGTCAATGAATCCTGTGCAGAATATCCACATAGCAATTTCTCTAGCGCTCAGGACTAAAAGGAAATCTGTCTTTTAGTATTAATTCTTCAATGCTTCTTATCACAGGCAATGGATTGTGTAACATTTCTCATCTTAGCATCTAGGAAGGTCAAATTCAACTTGTTTACTCTGTTGTGATGATTTGGGAGCAGGAAAGTGGGTAACTGGACCTTGTAATAGAGAAAATTCTTTTTCTCTCTGCTAAACCTAAATCCCCATCACCAAGGCAAAAGCATACTTTAGTTATTTGGCTCTTATCTTTTTGTTTTTTTTTTCAATAGCAGCTTTTTTGGGGATATAATCCACATGCCATATAACTTACCTATCTAAAGCATGTAATTCAGTGAGTTTAGCATATTTATAAAGCTGTGTGTATATTACTCTAATCAATTTTAAAGCACTTTCATCAGTCCCAAATAAAAGCAGTTACCCATTAGCTGTCACTCATTTTTCCCTCTTCTTCCTTCCCCACTTCTCCCAGCCCTAGGAAACCACTAGTCTACTTTCTGTTTCTACATGTGTACCTGTTCTGAATAGTTCATGTACATAGATCATATAATATGTGGCCTTTTGTGACTGGTTGTTTTTAATCTCTATGTTTATTATAATTGCCTCAACATTTTATAGGAGTAGAAACAAACAATTTTTTAAAATTATTGAATGCCTACTGTATATGAAGTACTATGCTTCTTGCTATAGGGCAGAGGTTGGCAAATGTTTTCTATAGAGGACCAGATAGTAAATATTTTTAGTTTTGTGGGCCAAATAGTCTCTGTTACTATGTTGTTACAGAGTAAAAGCAGCCATAGAAAATCTGTAAATAGAAAACCATGGCAGTGCTCCAACAAAATTTTATTTACCAAAACAGGTGACCTGCTCTAGGGTTATAAAGATGAGAAAGAAAATGGTCCCTAACCAAATAAGTGTCATAATGCAAGTACACAAGGGTTCCTCACTGCAGGACCTCTTCCTTTCTATTCTCTCTTCCTGGGCATTCTCTTGCCTGCCCCTGGCCTGGCCAGCTCCTGATTGTTCTTCGTGTTTTTCCTTCTCTCCAGGTTAGATCAGATTCTTCTTATTGGCTCAGTAGGCTTCTCCTTCATAGCATTTCCCTGAACTATGTGAAATCTTGTGTGATCAGTCATTTTAAGCCAGTTTTCTCTACTAAAATGTAAGTGTATCTAACTTTGATCACCATAGTAATCCCAGCTCCTGACCTTGTTCTTTGCACATAGCAATCACTCCAGTATTTACTGAGTTTCTCAAATCTAAGCCACAGGGTGGAAAGTGTGTGCACACAAATGAGAACATACACAAAGCAAAGCATTGGCTTCGGTCTTCAGCTGCCTGAGTCATAGTGTGATTCTGCTTCACCAACTTGCTTATCTTCTCAGCACCTTGGTTACCACATGTATAAAATGAGCATCATAATAGTAGCTAGCTCAGAAGAATGATTAGAAGAACTACATGAAATGGGACCTGTAAACCATTATATTAGTCCATTTTCATGCTGCTGATAAAGACATACTTGAGACTGGGTAATTTATAAAGAAAAAGAGGTTTAATGGACTCACAGTTCCACATGACTGGGGAGGCCTCACAATCATGGTGGAAGGTGAAAGGCACATCTTACATGGTGGCAGACAAGAGAGAATGAAAGCCAGGCAAAATGGGAAACCCCTTATAAAATCATCACATTTCATGAGATTTACTCACTACCACAAGAACAGTCTGGGAGAGATCACCCCCATGATTCAGTTATCTCCCATCAGGTCTCTTCCACAATGCATGGGAATTATGGGAGCTACAATTCAAGATGAGATTTGGGTAGTGACACAGTTAAACCATATCAACTGCTGAGCATAGAATATGTTCAATAAAGGTCAGCTGTCATCTCAGAGGGAGTTCAAAGGCTGTGGAGGTAAAACGCATATGCAGTGCAAGCAAGGCTTTGTGAAGTTCCTAGCAGCTGCCTTCAGGAGGACTTTCAGTTTAAAGGATGTTCTACCCACGTTGGAGGTCAAAGGAAATTAAATTCTTGGAATTCATGGCTGGTATTACCTAAGGGTGTTCGAGTTGGAAGGTGCCTGGGAAGGATCAGGAATGCATTGATGCGATGAGCACAGAAATGGCACAGAACTAATCAAGAGGCCTCAGTTTAGTCCACCTGGTTCCTGCTGTATGGCCCAGGTCTCACTGAATAACTTCTCTGAGCCTCAAGTTACTCGTTTTCAAAATGTTGATGAAACTAACTGCCACATCTCCAATGAGAAAATGCAAGGGAAAGGACCGCGTATACTATAAAACACTATCTATGCCACTCTCATTCTTTTAAAATCCTGCAGAGTATTCCATAGTATAAATATACCACAACTTATCTAGGATTTTCTGTATCAATGAACATTGCGATTTTTGCTATTTCAGTAATTATATCTTTAAAGCTTTGCCTTGTCTCATATTTAGTTCATTGGAGTAAATATATTATGCTAACAATAATAAGCATGAAAAAACTTCAAAATTTTTAACTCCATGAGGAAAACTAAATAAGGTAAAAGAAATTAAACTAAAGAAATTATGACAATAAAAAGTTTTGAAGATTTCAGGTTTTTTAAATGTTAGTCATAATCAAGAAAAAAAAAATTGCCTATAGTGATGGATTCATAACCAATAATTTCTTTAATCACAGCTCAAATATTTTCATTTCTGATTACTAAAAATAATATATTAACATAAGAAGAATGATCATTTTATAAAAGAATTCACAGTGTAATATCTTTAATTACTATGTTTTCTAGAATTTATTTCTTATGTAAAATACGGTTTTCTTTAAATTTTTTTTTTTGAGATGGGATTTGCTGTGTCACCTAGGCTGTAGTGCACTAGTGCAGTAATGGCTCACTGCAGCCTCAACCTCCTGGGCTCAAGCAGTCTTCCCCCTACCTCAGTACCTGGGACTACAGATACATGCCGCTGTGCCTGGATAATCTTTTGAATTTTTTTTTTTTTTTTTTTTTT
>NW_012115389.1:2692104-2700176 GCF_000951035.1 Colobus angolensis palliatus
TCCTGCCTCAGCCTCCCGAGTAGCTGGGACTACAGGCACCTGCCACCATGCCCAGCTAATTTTTTTTATATTTTTAGTAGAGACGGGGTTTCACCGTGTAACCAAGATGGTCTCTATCTTCAGACCTCGTGATCCGCCCACCTCGGCCTCCCAAAGTGCTGGGATTACAGGCGTGAGCCATCTGTGTATTGCTTTTATAAAGAAAATGTGTTTCCTCTAGTGTTCTGTTATAAAAACAATCAACTCACATGACCAGAACCAAATGCTTTGTTTTATTTTAGTTACAAATCATCATGTAGTCCTTTTTGGAGAGAACTTAGCAAATTTTCATTATTTATTTAATATTTATTATTTATTTGTGTGTAGTTTTTAATCCCCAAAAGGATTTAAAGCATCCAGCATTAGTCATATTTTATTAAATTATAGGAATTAATAGTTTGGGGACTTATTTTCTTTAAAAGTATAAATTATTAAATTATCATATGCTTAGTGCAGAAAGTTTGGAAACTCAAAATTCATAAAAGAAAAAGAGTTACCTGAAGCAAATGAATTGTTATTTTTTAAATTTTCTTAAAATGAAGATGTTATTTTTTCTCATCTTACATCATTTTTAAAGGACAAAAGTTTTGCATATGTAAGGGAGAATAATATTTCTTCATTATTTTTCCTGCCCAAATAGTCTACTCAAAGATAAAGAGCATGTACTTTCCCACCTTCCCAAACAACTCCTAAAACTCTTGCATACACTACCGAGCTGGCATACTGAACCCAAAAAAGAAGAAAGTTATTCCTTTTGCTACTACCATTTGCTGTGCTTGTGGACATTTTGTTTGTTTGCAATGCGATGATTTGTTTTCCTTAAATAGCCTTCCCCGCATAGCAAACTGCCCGCAAGAAAAGTTGACTGTCCTTACAGAACAGCAGAGTGTCTGCAGCCAACGTTGTTTTTGCTGTCCTTTCTTTAGACCTGTAGCTTCCTCCTCCTTACAGATTACACTGAGCTTTTTCCCCTTCTTACACTCGTGGCCTACATTCCAGGAGATCAAGCCTGGCACATGTTAATGAATGTAGGTTTTATTTAGAAACATGACCACTTGTCACTGCCCAGTGTCATATTATCGGGCAGAGACTACCAACATTTGTCTAGAGTGAGCATTTTCATACTTCTATACACAGACAAGGGGAAACTTTCATCCCCACACAGGATATAGCCTTTTGCTCTGCAGAGTCTAACTTTTGCAAGTGGAAGCTTCATGGTGGTGGCAGAGGACCTGCGTGCTCTGAGGATGGCAGAGGACGGCTGTGTGGACGCAGATCTCCCAGATTGTAACTGCGATGTCACAAGGCAGGCATCTTCTTGAGTTTCTTCCATTGTACATAGCTTTCATGTTACGTGGGGTTTGTAGGATAAATGCTGGAAGCTTTAATCCAGAACTGTTTTTGCCAATGTTACATGAAGAGGATTGGTGTTGGGAGATAGCTGGCCATGTGAACTCCCAAGAGTTATTTGTTGGTTTGTTTTCTAGTACCTCTACTGGGCATGCAGAGCTGGATGAAAAGGTTAATGGACTTTATTATGACTCGGTATTCCAGTTGTCTCTGGAGCGTATGCGTCATACAAGGAGTATGGCTAGAGTAGAGAAGCTGAGACACAGGAAAGCGATCCAGAAAAAGACTCAGTTAGTCCATCATCTGCTATTTAAAGGATGGGCTTCTGATGAAACTGAAATTTAGCCTTAGCTGGTTCACAGCTTTGTAGTTGAAAGCTTTCCTTTCATTAAATAAAAATATTTCAGGGCTCTAGAAAATGTTGTGTGTTTGAGAAAGTTGCTTTTGTTTGTGCTTGTCAGTAAGTTTTAGTCGCTAATATAAAGCTTATAAAATATATGTGTAAAGTGTACAGATTAATGTCTAAAATAGTAATTAGCACATTATGCAAATGTTTAGTTGATTTTTTTAGTTAGAATAAAAATGTGACAGGAATTTTTATTTTTAATTTTTTAAAAATATTTTCCTTTTTCTGTATCATCCCTCAGATACATTTCTACAAATAAATAGGATTTACCCAATGGTAATTTTCATTCTATTATATTTAGAATTTGAACTTTTTGTTTTGTTTTGGGTTACAGATATACTAGATTACTGTGAAGGAAAATTGTGAAATATAGATACAATATATATAGATTTATAAGTATATGTGTGTAGGTACGTATATATATACGTATATATATGTGTGTATATACATGTTTCCGTGTTAAGAAGCTGGATATTTGCATTTCATAGCAGAATCCTTTTCAAGAAAGGTCAAGTGCCTGGACTGTGAAAGAACCATAAGCTGCGGGGACTTACAGATTTCTCAAGCTGCTAAACTTACCCACACATGTGACGTCTGCAAGTGTCTAATTTGAATGATAATCCTGGATGTTTACCAAAAGGAATGTTGCTCAGACTCCTCATGATGATAGATAAATAAAAATACTGTGACACTTAACCCAAAAATTATCTTTAAAGAAATAATGGAAAGAAACATGGGACATTTCTCCTAAAAAAAAGGGTGATCCCTGTCCTGCAAATAAATACCAAGTTTAATAAGCCAAGGCTTATTAATCCTACTATCCATGCCCTCCAGGCTCACATCTGCTCCCCCAGCACATACGCACACTGCATTTTGCTATTTGTAGTAAAATACACTGTTTTAAGAAATGATAAAGAACTGCTTAAAGGTTCACCCCCATTGACTCTAGCAAATTTACACATTTGTTTGAAAGAGGAACTTGTCCCTAATGGACTATATGAACACGCATTTCCATGTCATGATGCCCTTGACGTATTGCATACTAACTGCTCTGACTTGGAACTCATTCAATATTACAAAAGTTATCCCGTAATTTATTTTTCTAATGTAGATGGTCCTATGGAACGGTGTTTACTTGCATCCTTTTGTGCTTTGAATCTTTTGATCATATTTGTAAGTGAGTTTTGAACCAAGAAAATGAATAAATTTTAGTACTTGACAAATAGAGCATTGGCAAATGTTGAACCTAGAAGTAAAATTTAATACCCACTTAATATCAGGTAAAAATTTTAAAATGAAAACATGTTAATTAAATAAACACAATTCGCTTAGAATATTCATTATTAATGTTTAGCAACCATGTAAACAGTACCCAATTTAGTGCAAAGCCCTGAGTTTAGCATGGCCAGGGTAGGGAAATAGCCAAATATGGAAACTCAGATTTCCAGCTTTCCAAGGAACTTACCATGGAGGAGACCAATTAATGCATAAATAATACCAGGGGACTAAAATAAGGAAGGGAGGAAACAAGCACTCCGACCTCTAGTAAAACCCTAATGACATTACCATCCCCAAGCCTAGTAAGTGTTCAGATCCTACGAAATCTGAAGACAAGAAGCTGGTCATGTAGGAGAGGCTGCTGAAAAGATGTTCCTACAGAAGTAAAGCAGGACGGACCTCTCCGTTCTGTGTGCCATTCTTCAGGCCTGTTCCAGTGGGTTTATTGATGGTAAAGTCTTCTTTCAGTCTGGGGCACTATGGCCAGAGCCATGTAAAATTCCATGTCCATGCTGTGGTTGGTCAAACGTACTTCCCGAGCTTTGTACCCAGTAGCCATAATAAAACTGTCATTCACTGACTGATGCCCAGATGAATTTTGTCTTAGCCATGAGAGAAATGTGAGTGAGTTGTATGTAAAAGTTCTTGGAAATAGTGTTCAAGGCCAATGCCTTGAAGTGTCTGGGGGACAGGGTACAATTTGTATTTATAAAACTAATTGGGGAAATCTTATCTCAAGTGGAATTTTAAGTCATAATAAACAATGCAACATATTTTCATTTTCTACCAATAGAATATATTGTGAAATATGAACATAATTTTTTAAAAGAATAAAAGGCAATACTCCTAAGAGGGTTTTTACAAACTGAAAATGTTATTCAAATAGAAGTGTTATTAATTACAATTACTGAAATATACATATTACTAACAGCTGACCATAGTGAAAATCCTTTAAGAGCATTTATGTGACAGTGCTTTGAGGAAAAATGACAAACAGGAAAAGCGATCATGTTGTCAAACGACTACATTTTCACTTGAGAGAGAAACATTGATTTATTGAAACTGAAACAGAAGTGATGATATCAATTTTAAACAACTAAAAATAAATCAAAATGTTCAAAATACTTTGATTATGAGACATTTTCTTCAGAATAGTGTGTCTTGATCAGAGAAACGTATCAGAACCATCTGGAGATGGTGGCTGGTAGTTGGCACCTGTGGTTTGAAAGCACCCTCCGCTGATTGTGTGACAATCCCAGCTTGAGAATCACTTCTTTAAAAGCCTGGAAGTAATGCGGGGGTGGGGAAGGGGGAGCGAATATCTCATGACTCTAAGTGTAAGTTGTCAATCTTTGAGAACAATCTATTGCAGATCCCTGCCTTTAAATGTATCTCAAACCTAGAGTCTTGCAAGTCATGTTGCTCTTGACATATTTTCAAGAAGATAGATACCTCTTCAGTTGAGCCAAGATGACACCCTAACAGCTTGAAGTATTTTGCTCATCTGCTGTTTACCTCTGTTATGAGCAGTGCCAATTAGGTGGCCATATTTCTTGAACCAAAAGGCGAGACTCATAGTCTAAAGGTAGCAGCAATTTTTAAATAAGGGCACTAATAGATCATTGATCATATGCTTATTATCACTATGACCTTTCTCTTTAGAGCAATCTGTGTACACTCAACCATGTCAGGCTCTTAACAGGGACTCAATAATTGATTTTTGCTCTAAGTAGGTAGTAATGGAGTTGAGAAATACTACCTGTGTTCTTCCCAAACTTGTGATCACACCCTGCTCACACTAGGAAAACTGTGTTCAAAACTAATTTATCTCTGCTTCTGTGCCCTGGACCCCTGCCTTCTCTGCATCCTTGCTCCGTTGTCTGTATTCATCTCTAATTTCTATCCTCCTTTTTCTTCTATCTTTGGCTTCCTCCACATGAGTTTCTAACTCTCTGCCTAAAAAGATTGTTAAAGCCCAGTGTTCTCCTCTGCACATGAGGGAAACATGAGTGGTCCTCTCGCTGAAGCGGGACGTTCCCCCTTCTCTGCCCACAGGGTGAAGAAGCTAAAGGAGACCCTGGTGGCTGTGCAGCAGCTCGATAAGAACATGAGCAGCCTGAGGACCTGGCTCGCTCACATTGAGTCAGAGCTGGCCAAACCAATAGTCTACGATTCCTGTAACTCGGAAGAAATACAGAGAAAGCTTAATGAGCAGCAGGTAAGACTTAAAATCGAAATGGAATTAATAAGCCATGGAATATCTGTCCTCCTGGCCAGGATGATGGGGTGGGCATGAAATGGTGCCTGGGGATGGAAGGTCAAGAGGGAGCTAGACAGGACTGGTGAGGAAGAGGGCTTTGCCTAGGCAGGCGATTGAGGCCAAAAGGTTTCATGTCACTGCAGAGTTCAGCCTTACAAAGATGCTTGTGCCATTGTACAGTTAGTGTCATCCATCCACCAAGAAGCCTTCTAAGATGGTAGGTAAGGGTGAGCTGCAATTATGTATCTAAAATAGTACTAACAGATTGGCTTATTTGAGAGTCACTAGCTCTGGCCCACTACCATACACTTAGAAAAGAGTGAAAGGAGCACCCCTCATTTTTTGTCCTGTGTATAGTGTTTGGGGAAAGATTACAAGGCATACTTAGAATTTTTCAAGTTGAAAAAATTTTGTTTTGCAAAAAGGATTGCCTGACCTGCAGATTGCACATTGTAATTCCACCTTCATGTGTGTAGCAAAGATAGAACATCTCACTGGCAGTGTACAACCCAACAAAGCAAAAAGGGATGATCCAGGAAAATGTATACAGAAGAAATTTTCACCTCCCATTCCCTCCCTCATTTATTTTTTTTCTTTTTCTTTTCTTTTTTTGGGGGGGTAGGGTGTGGGGACGGAGTCTCACTCTGTTGCCCAGGCTGGAGTGTAGTAGTGTGATCTCAGCTCACTGCAACTTCCACCTCCCAGGTTCAAGCAATTCTCATGCCTCAGCCTCCCAAGTAGCTGGGATTACAGGCATGCACCACCATGCCCGACTAATTTTTGTATTTTTAGTAGAGATGGGGTTTTGCCATGATGACCAAGCTAGTCTTAAACTCCTGACCTCAAGTGATCTGCCCACCCTCGGCCTCCCAAAGTGCTGGGATTACAGGCGTGAGCCACTGTGCTGGGATCCCTCGTTTATTCTTACTAAGTGTATCAGACTCCAGTTGCCAGTAGCAAACACTGTAAATTCCCCACTAGAGATAGCGTTACTCCATGCCTTTAGATTGCTTTGAATATTCTATCCACACTCTGGTTCTCTCCATTACATTTAGGCCGTTGCAGCAAAGTTGCTTAATTTTAAAATGCTATAAAATGTAAATACCTCCTGTTTTTAAAATCTTATAGTTTATGTACTTACTTCATTTTACAGACTATTTAAGCCAATGAAATAGGTGTTATAATACAGTTTTGGGTGTTGAGAGTTTTTTTAATATTAAAATTATCATTAAAATTTTTTCCTTTCTAATGAATACATAATAATTGTACATCTGTGTGGGGTACAACATGATGCTTCAATGCATATTTGCATAGTGTAACAATCAAACAAACTGAGGTAATTTGATGACCATATCCATCACTTTAAATATTTATTGTTTCTTTGTAGTAACAATACTCAAAATCTTCTCTTCTAGCTATCTTGAAATATACACTATATTCCATTGCCTTTAAAAAAACTTGTTAGCAAGATATTTTTCAATTTTTATGAAATTAAAGTTTTCTGATGAGTGGTGATGTTTGAGATTCTGATGATTGAATTATAGGGATCCTGGTTGGCATCCAGCTTCCCAGATTCTTCCAGAGAACATGGTAATGATATGTACAGTGATGAGTTAAAATGTAAATGGCCAGTATTGTAATTTCACAAGTGTAGGAAAATCAACAAAATATCTAGTTAAATATGGCAAATTGATCATACGGATTTATAGCCCTAACTACTACTAAAACCCCAATAAAATGATACTAGAGAGGGAAAAAGGTTAAAACCACGATGGCAAAGAGAACAGGAGAGGAAATGGTAGCGATGACAGACATCCAACATAATTTTGCAAGATAGAAAGTGTATAGATCAGTGATGGTGTTAACAGAATGGAGGATGGAGAAAGTTAATTCATGCCACAGAGTTCCAGGAAGGCTCGGAAAGTGGAGATCAGGTGAAGCTGAAAGTAGAGTTGCCTGTTGAGCTGTAAAATGGAAGAGTACTTGAAAATCTGAATAAGGTGTGCTGAGACTGGCAGATTCCTCCTAAGCCCAGCCAGCCAGGGAACTCTGCTTCCTTTACTCAGGCAGAAGACCACATGATTACTCTCTGGAGAAGGCAAACCAGAAGGACTCTGGGTTTGGGGATGAGGACACCATGGAGGCTAGAGTCACTATGTTAAAAATGGGGAGATGATGTGAATGGCTCAGTACCAAATGGTCGGGCTCCCATCCCGCTTCCCCAGCTTGGCTCGCGCTATGTCAGTACCCAGGCTTCCACCCTAGCCAGGAGATTGGAGCATCCTTTCTGGAGAACTGACCAGACAAGAGAAAAGTACCTTCAATTAGTGATACTTAAGATAACCCAGCAAAAGTCCAGACCCCTGCCTAACTCTCCATGGGGAAGCCTCCCGATTGACATACTTTAGGTGCATACGCAGCTTCTACAGCTGACTCATTCTTGAACATGTGTGGGTAGGCAAGAATCCTCACCACTTAAGAAAGCTTCTACCATTAAGAAAAGACCAAAATAAACAGAGGGAAATAAAGAAAGGAGCAATCAGAGGAAACACGTTGTAGAGAGAGGAAGAAAATGTAAACAAAACAAAACAAACTCACAGAAATGAGACGTTTTGCATTCATAAAATGATAGGCTGCCATTTTTCTTTAAAAAAGGGCTTTCAGAATGGAGACTATCTTCCACAAAGTAAAACAGAAAGATTAATATATGAAAAATAGGAGAGAAATATAGATGTAAAT
>NW_012115389.1:2701408-2755498 GCF_000951035.1 Colobus angolensis palliatus
GAGATCGAGACCATCCTGGCCAACATGGTGAAATCCTGTCTTTGCTAAATATACAAAAATTAGCTGGGCATGGTGGTGCGTGCCTGTAATCCCAGCTACTCAGGAGGCTGAGGAAGGAGAAAACTTGAACCAGGGAGTTGGAGGTTGCAGTGAGCTGAGATCGTGCCACTGCACTCCAGCCTGGTGACAGAGACGCTGTCTAAAAAAAAAAGAAAAGAAAAAAGAAAAGAAACATAACCGTAGCATATTTTGTTCCTCAAATATGAACAATATTAAATAACCATAATCATGAGAACAGTGACTATTACCCTAGCTCTAAGTTGTACTGTAACAGTCATTAGAGTTCAGTCAGCCATGTGGAAGTTTATTTCTTCTCTACTAAAGAAGAATTCATAAAGTAATTACTAAAATGGACAAATCAAGCAGCAGCTATGTTACTTAGAAATAGAGAAGTTATATATTACTGAGAAGTACAGAAATAGGTCAAATGTGGTGACTCACCCCTGTAATCCTAATACTGTGGGAGGCCAAGGCAGAAGGATCACTTGAGGCCAGGAATTCAAGGCTGCAGTGAGCCATAATCACACCCCCGCACTCCAGCCTGGGTGACAGAGCAAGACCCTGTCTCAAAAAATGAAAAAGTGTGGAAGTAATACCAGAAGAAAGAGCTACAAGAGATGGAAATGGTTGCTGCTGAACAGGTGGACTCCGGGGTGGAAAGCACTGCTTTATTCAGAACCTGCTAGCAGTTTTTTACTTTTTACTACATTAAATATGCACATATAGCTTTTTAATTAAATTTTAAATTAAAACTTTAAAAAAATCCTGTACACCAGTGGTTAAAAGTAAATTTTCTGGGTTCAGATCTTGGCCTCACTACATTCCCATATTATCTGATTTATACAGCCCTGATTTATAGAATGCCAGTCATCAGAGTCCACACCACACAGTGTGATTATGCAAATTACTAAGAAGCAGCACTGAGCACAGTGCTTACCTAACACAAAGTCAGGGCGTGATAAATTTTATTTTAATCATGTCATAGTTACTACAGTTTCCTTTGTGGAAAATTTTTAAGAATCATTCTGTCTCTACTAAAAACACAAAAATTAGCTGAGCATGGTGGTGTGCGCCTGTAGTCCCAGCTACTCAGGAGGCTGAGGCAGGAGAATTGCTTGAACCTGGGAGGCGGAGGTTGCAGTGAGTCGAGATTGCGCCACTGCACTCCAGTCTGCTGACAGAGCGAGACTCTGTCTCAAAAAACAAAGTTAAAGCTGAGCCTAAAACTTATTTGTCTTAGGGTACTTACGTATGATTAGAAATCCCCTCAAATCCTAGGGTTGCCATTTTACATATCAATTTTAACAAAAACTTTTGAGTATTTAGGGAAAATGAAATAAAAATGCTAACTTTCTTAAATGCATGGTTTATGTCCAGGGATCTAACACTCCTTCCAAATGTATATCCTTGCATAAAATGTACTTTAAGACCTCAAATGTACTTGGTAGTCTCATTTACAGAATTATTTGTCTTTGTATTTATCTTTAAGCAAATACTAAGTTTAATATTTATATTACTTTATTTTATATTTTTAGAACAGCAATTCCTGTGACATACTCTTTCACATAAGTGAAAGAGGTTATGTTAGAGATTTGAAAGAACTGTTTATAAAAATATAAATATTTTAGTAGAATTTATCGTCTAGTGTCTAGTTTATAAAATCTCCAAAATGAATTAAAGGCACTCTTGGACATTTGACAATAGCTAGTGTGTTCGTACATGTTGTCAACGGAAAAAAAAAATAAGAGGAAGAGCAACACAAGAGTTTAAATCCCAGGTATCTGCGTAAATTGAGGAATTTTTAGAGCAAGAGAAAAGCTAAGCAGATTCAAGAACTTCCTGATGAAAGAAAAGGAAAACACACTAAAGACATTGATGAATATTGCAAACAAAAAATTATACTGGTAGAGCTCACTTTTAATAATGGGAACTTACTTGGTGTAAATGGAGTTAAAAGTTCAATAGAGAAAACAACGTACAATTTGGATTTACATTTTATACAGATAAAATGAAGATTTCACACTGTGGGACTCCAGGGAAATCCAGTGCTTTGTTTTTATCATAAAACATTTTACTTCTATCCTACATTAAAAGTTGCTCTACGCCAGGCACAGTGGCTCACACCTGTAATCCCAGCACTTTGGGAGGCCGAGGCAGGCGGATCACAAGGTCAGGAGTTCCAGACCAGCCTGGCCAACGTGGTGAAACCCCATCTCTACTAAAAATACAAAAATTAGCCAGGCATGGTGGTGGGTGCCTGTAATCCCAGCTACTCGGGAGGCTGAGGTAGGAGAGTCAGGAGGAGAATCAGACAGGAGGTTGTAGTGAGCCAAGATCATGTCACTGCACTCCAGCCTGGGTGACACAGTGAGACTCCATCTCAAAAAAAAAAAAAGTTGTTCTCTGAGGAAGCTGCTGATGTCATGCATGATATAGTCCCTTAAATAGTATTTCTACATATTTGTGGGGTACATATGATATTTTGTTACATGCGTAGACTGTAATGATCAAGTCAGGGCATTTGGGGTATCCATCACCTCTGGTATTTATTATTTCTCTGTGTTGGGAACATTTCAATTTCTCTCTTCTAGCTATTTTGAAATATGTAGTACATTGTTGTTAACTATAGTTATTCTACTCTATCGAACAATAAAACTTATTTCCCCTAACTGTATGTTTGTATCTATTGACCAACCTCGCTTCATGGCCCCAAAACACTCTTCCCAGCCTCTGCTATCATATGGCGTTCTACTCTCTCCCTCCGTGAGGTCAACTTTTTTAGCTCCCACATACAAGTGAGAACGTGTCATATTTATGTTTTTGTACCTGGCTTATTTCACGTAACATAATGACCTCTAGTCCCATCCATGTGGCTGCAAACAACGTAATTTCATTTTTTTATGACCGAATAATATTCCATTGTGTGTGTGTGTGTATATATATATATGTCACTTTTTCTTTATTTGTTCGTCCATTGATAACCATGTTACCTTTTAATGATGGTGGAATTAACTGTTTAAAAAAGAATGCAAATCGGCTGGGTGCGGCAACTCACACTGTAATCCCAGTGTGATTTGGAAGGCCTAGGTGGGCAGATCACCTGAAGTCAGGAGTTCAAGACCAGCCTGGCCAACATGGTAAAACCCTGTCTCTACAAAACTACAAAAATTAGCCGGGCATGATGGCAGGTACCTGTAATCCCAGCCACCTGGGAGGCTGAGGCAGGAAAATCGCTTGAACCCGGGAGGCAGAAGTTGCCATGAACTGAGATTGCGCCATTGCTCTCCAGTCTGGGTGACAGAGTGAAACTCCATCTCAAAGAAAATAAAAAATTTAAAAAAGAATGTAAATCTTTGGATCTTAAAACCCAGTTCTTGAGTGCCAGCTCTAGCACGTGCATATATCCAGGCCCTCGGTATCTATGGTTCTACATTGGTAGATTCTACCAACTGTAGATCAAAAGTATTTGGGAAAAATAATTGGATCTGCATTGAATATGTACAGACTTTTTATTCTTGTCATGGTTCCCTAAACAATACAGTATAAGAACTATTTCTATAGCATTTACATTGTATTAGGTATTATAAGTAATCTCAAGATGATTTAAAGTGTATGGAAGGATGTGCATAGGAGGTATGCAAATACTACAACGTTCAATATCAGGGACTTAAGCATCCATGGATTTTGGAATCGAAGGGAAGTTCTGGAACCAATCCCCTGACAGATACTAAGAGATGACTGTATTGCATTGATTGATTGATTGGGATGAAAGTGATGTATTCGTGAAGTAGAGTCTGGGGCAAGATTCTTTTTTTTTGTTTTTTTTTGAGACGGAGTCTCGCTCTGTCACCCAGGCTGGAGTGCAGTGGCCAGATCAAGCTCCGCCTCCCAGGTTCACACCATTCTCCTGCCTCAGCCTCCCGAGTAGCTGGGACTACAGGCGCCTGCCACCTTGCCCGGCTCGTTTTTTGTATCTTTTAGTAGAGACGGGGTTTCACCGGGTTAGCCAGGATGGTCTCGATCTCCTGACCTTGTGATCCGCCCATCTCGGCCTCCCAAAGTGCTGGGATTACAGGCTTGAGCCACCGCACCCGGCCAAGATTCATTTTTTTATTGATTAAAGAAGTTAGTTTTACTCCTAGTGTAAACTATTTCATTTGTTCAGTTTATATGTTGGCATTACTCACATAGCCAAAATATTTCTACATACATTTTCTAGTACTTTTGAGCTTGCTGGATTTCATAAATGAGGCTCAATAAATGTCATACATTCAGGGAAATTCAATATTTGTCAAAGTGTAGCCTAACCATTTATCAACAGACGTTGCTTCAGTTTCTCTCCTCTGTATACATGTAATTGTTGAATAAAGCCTGTTGCATTCCCCTGCAGGAGCTTCAGAGAGACATAGAGAAGCACAGTACAGGTGTTGCATCTGTCCTCAACCTGTGTGAAGTCCTGCTGCACGACTGTGATGCCTGTGCCACTGATGCCGAGTGTGACTCTATCCAGCAGGCTACAAGAAACCTGGACCGGCGGTGGAGAAACATTTGTGCTATGTCCATGGAAAGGAGACTCAAGTGAGCTGGGATGCTGAAACAGGGAAGAGGAAAGACCAAAATGAAAATAAAAATCACCCAGAGTATCCACTGTTCACTCTTTCCTGTTGGTTACAATGTCCAAAAATAGCTGTGGCTTCCCAAACTTGCTATTATCTACATTTAGTTGAGAAAATAAGTAGATATAAAAGTAATATATAAATATAACAAGCCAAGTTACGTCTGACTTAACAGTTTAAAAATAACACGGAAACGTAAAAGTACACCCTTGTCAAAGAAGCGTAACATTACAGAATGTGTGGCTGTGAAAACAGTAATGTTCTTCTATTAAAAATTAAATAAAAACACATTTATCTTTAAGCCCTTTGAAATTTAAGGTGGCAGAAAATCGTGCTGTGTTACAAAGTGGCATCATGGCTGTGCTCTCTGGCAAACTGTTGAAAGCTTAATATTTGTCCTGCTGTCATAGATTGACTTTTGTCAGTGTGAGTTGAATGTTGGACTTCAATGGATTTTCAGACTTCGTTTTTATTTCCGTAAAACACTGGCATGAGTGCACACTGTAAACCTGTTGTTACTTTTCTAAACTTGTTGCACACATCCAAGGCAGCTCATGTGATGTGTTTATAATTTCCAGTTTGACTAATTCAAAATCCAGAGCTGCAGGACATGTTTTTAAAAAAATAAAACACCTGTTTTATTTTAGCTCAAACAGTTGTCTCTCTTGCGCTCTGGTCAAATTTGGCTCAAGTCATGGTTATTGTTTGGCACAACAGTTGCCTCTGCAGGCACCCTTAATCCAGTGGCAGGCATCAGGGGTTCTGGAGCAAAAACAGTCTCCAATAATCAGATTCTGTTCTTTCATTTTCTGCCCCAGAATCGAAGAGACATGGCGATTGTGGCAGAAATTTCTGGATGACTATTCACGTTTTGAAGATTGGCTGAAGACTTCAGAAAGGACAGCTGCATTTCCCAGCTCTTCTGGGGTGATCTATACAGTTGCCAAGGAAGAACTAAAGAAATTTGAGGTGATTTATAATTCCAAATTTTTAATCCTTATTTTGCTATTAAAGTAGCCAGCTGGTAGTTGGAGTTCCAAGACCTAAACTAGTTGTTCACCACATGTTTTCTGTTCAAATTGCTGGGTGAGGACTTTGCAGCCATCTTTATTATGACCTCATAAGTAGGCAAAGAAGGAGGAAAAAGAGGTTTTCCTAAAAGATCTTGGCATGATTTTTATTTCCAAATTATTCCACAATCAAACATCCTTTCTACGATTAAAATATGATGTTTTTATACTATAAAAATCTATCTTCCAAATACATTTTTGTTTTTTCTTTACCTAATCTGTGTGTGTGTGTGTGTGTGTGTGTGTGTGTGTGTGTATGTGTGTGTATTTGATAAAAGAGTTGGCTCTAGAACGGAATAAAACATTTTCATTATAATTCATTTCTAATTACACAGTATTTGTGTGTATATGTGTCTTGAGTCACCAAAACTTTTCAATTACACTGCTAACTATAAGGCTAACTTTTGCTTTGAAAGTTACAAAATAGACGAAAATAGCTGTAGTGTAATCATATTCATAAAGAAGTCATCCAAGAATTGATTCCAGTACCTTGCCTGCTTGCACGATCTCGAGTCCACTCTGTCACTGTTGTACAATGAAGCTCTGACTTCTCCACTGCCTTTCCTTTTCATGGAAGACCTGACCTAGCCCCAAACTGACCATTTTTAAATGTGAAGGTGTTTTTCCTTTCAGTTCCCACTGCTAGGCAGTCGTGTGCTCAGACATGTTGACAGCAAAGAGTTCAGAAGCATTCTGACCATTCTCGGTTGCTAATTCTGCCCCAATTCCTCAAGATGTTTAGAAGTAAGACTAAAAATGCAATGAAATGCAGCTGCATTCATTTTTACCTTGTGACATGAGGTAACCAGGCATTTACTGAGGCCTATCATGGGAAATAGGAAGTTCCCTTTTTATTCTTATGGAGTTTAAAATCTCAGGGTTATACATGGACAGCTATATGAATCTAGAAAAATGTTCAAATACTTTGTGAAATGAATGAATTACTTTGATGTCTGAATGGTGAATGAATTTATATGCACTATACCACTAAATTAAAATAAGCAATGCTTTTATTCCTATATAAAAGATATTCCCTTAGAAAACTACTAGTAAAAAGCACAGTAAACTCTGCAGTAGATTCCAGGTCATCTTGACGTGAATGAATGTTAGTGGAAGAGCTGCTCAACTACATCTTACTACACTCAGCTTCATAAAGGTTAAAACCTTTTATAATTAGCTTATACTGCAAAGCAGATTATATAAGATTCTTTTTGATGCTATTTTAGACTCTCAGATTTTAAAGCAAAAGTTAGCCTTATATTTAGCTTCTATAATGATTGATTTTTTTTTGATCATGAATTTTGTCATTAATTTTCTTAAGAGACAGAAATGAATTGCAGAAACAAAGTTGTGCTTGTGGACAGTCTTTAGCTGGTCCAATCGCATGAATATTTGGGCTGGATGTGGGTGTGCTGGGGTATTTCCCTGGGGGTACTCCAACCTTACGCCAGTGGGCAAACACGTACTGTGGCTTCCAGTCATGGCCAGAGCTGAACTTTCCTTACCACTCCCTTTGCTGGAGAAGTAACTTAAGGTTTTTAGACTGGAAGCTAGGATTTCCTAGGCTGAAGGCTCTGAAAGCAACTCTCAGAAGGAAAGCGATTTAAGAGGCAGATATGTGGTCACATGTAAACAGTGTGATGAGCCAAGGAGAACAGAATTTTGGGATTTGATGAGTACAGTTCAGTTTACTAATTATAATTTTCATTTTGGTCTAATGCCAAGATAAAAATCAGTCATAAATCATGCAAATGATTTTTTTTAAAGCTTCATTTTATTTTGGCCAAATCACTCTTATGCTATAGGGCTCTTCCATATTTGCAAGGAAAAGGCAGAAAAGAGTATTTTACCTTCAGAGTCTCTAAACTGTCCCTGGGATAGCCTCAAAAATGGATAGATGCTTCTGTGTAGGGTGGTACACTAGCTCTAACATGTTTTATAAAACCTAATTAAATCACAGGGACAACAAGAAAGAAACCGAGCATGTTCCCAATTTTTTAAAATATAAAGTTACTTGTATTTTACTAAATTACTCTTCCTAAAAGCATATAATAGCTTGATGTTTGGAAGACCTTTTGCAAAAGGTAGTTTTAAATTTTTTCCTAACGGACAGCAGAATTGAGGCAATTTCTAGATTTTTAGAAAAGTACATATTTTACAAATAAACAGTTCCATTATAGATCTCTTTTCTCCATATTGACAGCAGAAATCTTGAACGTTTCAAACTCACATTTCCACACACGTGTATATGTTTTATAGTGGTTTGCTTTGTGGAAATATTTGTTTCTAGGACATTAATTATTTTTAAAGCTATGTGTATATGTATGTGTGTGTATATGTGTGTGTCTGTATATGTGTGTTGTATGCATGTGTGTTTATTTATTACTACTCCCCGTTTTCATATTTTTCAATTTATTCACTCCCTTTCCTTTAAGCTGTGCTGACTAAATGACTTTGCTTTAACAAGAGGAAATATACCATTATTAGACATCATTTTTTCCGTCTGTGGTAGTGTAACTTCCCATTCTCCCAAAGGCTACCATAAGAAAACCAGGAGCCACTACTGAGAGTCCTTCGCTGATTTCCCACACTGATATGCTTCTCTGTGGCCTTAGGCTTTCCAGCGACAGGTCCACGAGTGCCTGACGCAGCTGGAACTGATCAACAAGCAGTACCGCCGCCTGGCCAGAGAGAACCGCACTGATTCAGCCTGTAGCCTCAAACAGATGGTTCACGAAGGCAATCAGAGATGGGACAACCTGCAAAAGCGCGTCACCTCCATCTTGCGCAGACTCAAGGTTTTTGCTATGCCTCATCTGTAATTTAGAGGCCAGAGGATGGGATTGGGCCATTCGAATGCAGTCTTGAGACACAATCTCAGTGATTTTATAAGAATGGGATGGCAGGAGGAGTAAACGGGGGAGTGCTATAGCAAAGGATTGCAGGCTTCTCACTGCCTGCTGAGAAAATGACTTTACAGGAGACTGGAATTCATTGTGCCATCTCCATGTGTTTATAAGGACTTTTCATAAAAATAATTGTTACTACTTTCCTCTGCCTTCCAGCATTTTATTGGCCAGCGTGAGGAGTTTGAGACTGCGCGGGACAGCATTCTGGTCTGGCTCACGGAGATGGATCTGCAGCTCACTAATATTGAACATTTTTCTGAGTGTGATGTTCAAGCTAAAATAAAGCAACTCAAGGTAATAGAGTATTTTTCAAATTATCAATGTGAAGAAAGCCTGAAAAGGAAAGGATTTGTGGCTGTTTTTGTGAAGAACATAGCAAATAACTTTTCTTTTGAAAAATTAATTCTGGACTGCAAAAAAAATTTAGAAAATATTAAAGATATTAAAAAATAAGATAAACAGCACTGCCCAGAGATAACCACCATTGCTTATCTCTGGGTAGTGCTCTTATCTTCTTTGATATTGATATTGTTGATATTTTTCAACAGCTTGATTGATTTTCAGTCAGCGTGATTGCCAGGGTATTAGGGATGTTCTGTTGTTGTTGTTTTGTTTCGTATTTTTTAGAGGGAGTCTCTCTCTGTCACCCAGGCTAAAGTGCAGTGGCACAATCTCAGCTCACTGCAACCTCCACCTCCCGGGTTCAAGTAATTCTCCTGCCTCAGCCTGCCAAGTAGCTGGGATTACAGGCACCCACCACCATGTCTGGCGAGCTTTTGTATTTTTGTAGTTTTTTAGTAAAGATGGAGTTTCACTATGTTGGCCAGGCTGGTCTCGAACTCCTGACCTCAAGTGATCCGCCTGCCTTGGCCTCCCAAAGTGCTGGGATTACAGGCATGAGCCACCCTTCCTGGCCTTGTTGTTGTTGTTTTCGTTTATTTTTTCTAATTTGTTTGTAGCACCTTCACACCGTTCCTTTAACCTCCATGTTGCAAAGCAATACAACTTTCTATGTCAGGATTTCATCCCTCACAGTCTACATTCTTAGATACCAAGTTAATTTTAAATACATTTTGTATTTTTCACTATATAATTCAAACACAGTGGCTAGCTAGAAATTTGAATAGGAGGGATATACATTAGATGTAAGGATTTCCTAAAAGGAGGAGTATTTAACAAATTGAATATTTTCCAAGGCAGCTTATGAAATTTTCTTCCCAAGACAGATGGATTTTTTTAAAGAATGGTCATGATGCCCATAACCTTTGGGTTGTTATAATAAAACAAGGAACTTTCCCTTAGTCATCGATTCTCAGGATGGAAGAAACAATAAACCCTGCTATTCTGCCTCACCCTCTCCCCTGATTCCTCTCTCCTGTCATCTCACAGGCAAGTCAACATTTACATTCTTCCACGGAAAGTGTCTGCCAAGTGGTAATTGAATCTTGTCCCTCGGGCCCCTGGCAGGATGATGGAACTTCTTACTACCCTCCCTTCTCTCGGGAGTCTTTTTCACCATTGGACAATTCAGCTCTTCCACAATTTATTATTGTATTGAATTAAAAGTGAACACTGAAACATACCCCGGTGATTTAAACCTTTTGCAACACATAGAATGAGTCTAAATAATCCTCCTGGAATTCCTTGTTTTTCAAATCATTATAACTTTACCTGCCTATGTTCTGAAATAATGAAAGAATCACTTGAGAAGAAGGTGTGGCATTGGATGGCTTCTCTTAGTCATGTTTGACATTAGGATGAGGACATCTGAAATTAAAATGTTCAGGATTTCTTTTAAATGCCACATTTATTTCAGTGGCAGTGTATTGACTGCCATTGCTTTTGTCAGGGATAACCAGTGCTGTCAACTTACAGTGGGTTTGAATATTTTTCCCTGTTATTCTCTACCCACGCTACCTGTAACGGTAAATTTTATTAGCCAAAAGCGCTTTTCTGATCATGGAATTCGAATGTTTCTATTTATGACTCCTGTTCTGGCTGAAACTGTGTATGTTTTACTTTAGAAGGTCTTGTCTTGTGATTGTATATGGTCAATTAAATAGCCCCTACACGTCTTTTTTAATGTAATGAGAAATACATCTTTTATGACTCTTTTATATCATTGTAAGCAACAACAGCAAAATCACATGAGATTTGTACTCCCTAGGCCTTCCAGCAGGAAATTTCACTGAACCACAATAAGATTGAGCAGATAATTGCCCAAGGAGAACAGCTGATAGAAAAGAGTGAGCCCTTGGATGCAGCGATCATCGAGGAGGAACTAGACGAGCTCCGACGGTACTGCCAGGAGGTCTTCGGGCGTGTGGAAAGATACCATAAGAAACTGATCAGCCTGCCTGTATGTAACATTGATTTTCTTAGTTGTCATTAAATCTAAAGAGAATAAATCATGTGGGATTGAGTTGTACAGTGGGTGAGAGCCCAGACTCTGGAGCCAGAGCACCTGAGTTCAAGTCCTGGCTTTGTCCTGCATTGTCGCTGTCGCCTTCAGCAAGCTACTCACTTCACCCTTCTTGCCTCAGCTTCCTCAAATGTGAAACTGGTTTAGTAGCAGTAACTACCCTGTACAAAGGATTGTTTTGAGCGTTAGATGAGTTAATGTATACAAAGAGTTTAGAAGAACATTTGACTCTTGTCTTCTATGGAAGATAAATAAGAATCTTCTGATCACAGAAACATATGGGATGGCGCTGCTCTAGAGAAGCCTCTAGAAGAAATAAGGGAAGCCTCTAGAAGAAATACGATAAAAGGAAGCAATGTGAACAGCTTCTCAATTGATGAGGTTAGGTTTAGGTGAATTTTCATTCTTCCATTTTCCTAATTGCTACCATAATCACATCTTGCCTATAGAGATGTTACTAGAATATTTGGAATCTTCTACGATCAAATCTATTTTATATCTGGGCTATAAGGGCAAGCTAAGGTCTTAGTAATTTGCTCTTATTTCCGATCCGTGCCAGTGTGTAGGTGTTGTGTGTTAGGCATGGTAGTAGATTGCCTTTCTTTATAATATTTATTTAATCTTATATTAATTATTTGAAGTAGGTTTTAATGTTATTCCCATTTTACCAACAATGAAACTGAGGCTTAGGTAGGATAATTTATAAGACTTTAATTTTTTACCACACAGAAACCCTATGGGGTGCCTGGGAGTGTTATTCCCACTTTATAGATGAGAAAACTGAGGCCCAGAGGAATTAAGTTCCTTATCCAAGCTTAAACAGGAAGTACACAGCATAACTCAGATTTCAACCCAGACAGTCAAACTCTAGGGCAGCACTGTCCCCTATATTTCTGTGGTCAGAAGATTCTTATTTATTTGCTCATAAGAAGTTAAAGATTGTCCCCACATGGTAGGTAGGTGGCCCAGATAAGAAGCTAGTCTGACCACTGCAGTGACGGGGTTGCCTTGACTTCCCTTCCAGCTCCCAGATGATGAGCACGACCTCTCAGACAGAGAGCTGGAGCTGGAAGACTCTGCGGCTCTGTCAGACCTGCACTGGCATGACCGCTCTGCAGACAGCCTGCTTTCTCCACAGCCTTCCTCCAACCCCTCCCTGTCGCTCGCTCAGCCCCTCCGGAGCGAGCGGTCGGGACGAGACACCCCGGCTAGTGTGGACTCCATCCCCCTGGAGTGGGATCACGACTATGACCTCAGTCGGGACCTGGAGTCTGCAGTGTCCAGAGCTCTGCCCTCTGAGGATGAAGAGAGTCAGGACGACAAAGATTTCTACCTCCGGGGAGCTGTTGGCTTATCAGGTAGGAGAGAGCCAGTGTGCCAGCTTAAAGGAAAGTCAGAGGGAATTAATATTGCCCTGGAAACATGACAGCTATCCAGAATCATTTGCTTCCCTCTCCCATGCGGGGAAATTGTACCTAAGTGAACACTTAGATATGAGTGTGATTATAAAATGCAAATTTTGGTGTGGCCATTGATTTATTCCACATAGATTTGTGGTAGCAGGTGACAAGCGCTTTGCCAGGTCCTAGGGGTACACAGTCCTCTCCTTCTCCCCGAGCTTCCCCTCTAGGGTGGGACACAGTGAGAAACCACTGTGTGAAGTGTTTGGGGCTAAGATGGCAGTGTGGTGGCAGGACACACAAGCAGGGGCAACAAAGCTGGAGTCCTGGGAGAGGCTTTGGGAAAGAAACCATGGAGCTGAGTCCAGAGGGTGAATCGCAGTTGGTCAGGTAGGCTCAGTAGTGCTTAGAGGAAGAAAGGAGGGGAAGCCTCCCTGCTTTGTGATTGGCCTGGTGCTTTTGATCATCAACAGTTTGTCTGGAATGACAGGCATGGAATGGACAAAGTGAAGAGCCTGTTCACCATGGGAAAGAGCTTTGGCTCCTATCCTGCAGGTTGTGGAGCCACAGCAGGATCTGTGGAGGGAGGTGCTGGGATCCCCCTCCTCAGGGATGTGCAGATTTTCATATTGTATTTTTCTGGATACCACAGGGAGAAGGGCATGTTCGGGGGAGAGAGCTCAGATGAAACCGTTTACAACCTCAGACAGAAGTAGGGTGGTGGCCTGAACTAGGGAAAGCAGCATTGGGAATGGAGAGAATGGGAGAGATTTGAGAAACCACACAGAGAAGACTTCTCCTTAACTCTCAGTCCATTGAACTGGGATGGAGGCGATCTTCAGGGATGGGCATCTTGGTGAAAGATGCAGGTAGTCCTAGGCCCTGAAGACCACAAGAGGGAAGGAGCACTGTGGGTGCAGCTGGGCAAGGGAGGTGGGGCTGTGAGAGCAGGGAGGGGATGAATTTGCTTGTGTGCATCCTGATCTTGAGATCCCTGCACAATATCCAAATGCAAAAGTCCAGTCATAGATGCACAGGTGTGAAGTGCAGAAGCCGGAAATGCTGATTGGGTAGTTATTCACAAGTAAATGGCAATGGTCCTGGAGTGCACGGAGGAGCTCACACAGGAAGAGTGTGTGAAGGAAAACAAGAAGGACCATCACCCAAGCCACACATACAGTGAAGGGATGGACAGAGAAACAGGAACTCTGTAAGGAAGGTGGATAAAAATAGAATAAAGAGTTGGAGGCTGATTTGTGGCACTTGGAAATACATCTCATACATTCTCTAAAAGGACATCTGGGGATTTCTGTTTGGTTCTGATAGTTCACATCAGATTCCCAAAGGATAACACTGTTCTAAAAAGAAAATTATTTCTCTCATTTATATTTTGTCTTTACAGTAAGGCCTATTAGTCAGGCGTATGGTATCTGAAGCAGAGCTGTCCAAAACTAGCCACTGGCCAATTGGGGCTGTTGAGCTCTGAGATGGGACTGTGCAAATTGAGATGGGCTGCACATGGAAAACACGCTTACATGAATTTCAGAGACTTAGTACAAAGAAAGAAAATAAAATATTAATAATAATTATGTTGTTTACATGTTATAATCTCTATCTAATATAGTGTTAAAATTAATTTTCTATGTTTCTTTTTACATTTCTAATGTGGCTATGAAGCCTTCAAAATTACATATATAGTTCACGTAGAAATATATGGGACAGTGCTTCTCTGGAATCTGACTGGGCTGAAATCTCAGTTCTGCCAAGTTTCTGTTTAAACTTGGATAAGGAACTTAATTCCTCTGTGCCTCAGTTTTCTCATCTGTAAAATTCAATCTCTGTGAGCTCTTTTTTTTTTTTTTTTTGAGACGAAGTCTCGCTCTGTGGCCCAGGCTGGAGTGCAGTGGCACGATCTCGGCTCACTGCAACCTCCGCCTCCCGGGTTCAAGCGATTCTGCTGCCTCAGCCTCCCATGTAGCTGGGATTACAGGCACCTGCCACCATGCCTGGCTAATTTTTGTATTTTTAGTAGAGACAGGGTTTCACCATGTTGGCCAGGCTGAGGCTGGTCTCAAACTCCTGACCTCAGGTGATCCACCCGCCTCAGCCTCCCAAAGTGCTGGGATTACAGGCGTGAGCCACCGTGCCTGGCTTTGGTGAGCCTGCATGCTCCTCTGTGCACTCAGGAACTTTGTGTCTAGAATAACTGACTTCCTTTTTTTCCCCTAGGAAAGTTATTTTCCTGCACAAGGGATTCAAGGTTTCCAGAACTTAGCTGTCAACTTAGACTGTGCTTTTTTTGCAGATGTAATGATCCCTGAAAGCCCTGAGGCCTATGTAAAACTCACAGAAAATGCAATCAAAAATACCTCTGGTAGGCACGACAAGCCGGAGCCAGCCTCCCTCCCTCCCCTGTATAATAAGCCTCCTCTCTTAGCACATCTGCTGTATCTCTCCCAGCTTTGTGGCTCTAGCATGTTAAGGCACAGCCTTCCTCTCTCACTGCTGTACTAGAAAAAACAGCTGGTTAAATCCACACCAAGAATAAGATTTCACTAATCCAGTGAAACAAAATAACTTCTCAACTCGTTAAATGGTAATTGGTCTCATTAAGTATAGACTGTCAAGCCCATTAACAGCAGAAAATATGAGACGGAAAACCCAGTCATCAGCCTCTGTGACCTAGTGTTCTACGTGGTGTGGTAACTTCAGCTTCACTATGCACAGACCTACCTGGGGCTGGAGAGTCAGGGTGCAGGCTGTGGTCCCAAGTCCGCCAGCCTGCATGAGTGACCTTGGGCACATCCACTACTTTATCCTCCCCATCTCAGGAATCCCATAGGAGACAGGGGACAAGATCAGATTTCATCTCTAAACAATATATGTAATTTTAATTTAAGAACTCTTATAATTTGAAATGAAAAATGTATTCCACGGTATGTTTAGCCATAGATAAGGACAGAACTGTTCCTGAAACAAGAAGAATTAAAGAAAGAAAAACGGAACTAGTTTTGCTTAGTGTTATATTAGACGAACTGTAGTTCAGCAGTTCAGAATCAGTGATGGGGGGTGTAGGGGGGATAGAGTTTGAACACAGTGATATGATACTGAATCATGGAGTTACTAGTTTACACTTCAGTTTTTGAAGAAAACTGAAGGGACAGAAAGCAAAGTAACATTACTAAGAGGGTGATTCCCAGGGAGAGACCTCTCCTAGGTGTATCTAGAAGGCCTTTTTTAGAAACAAATACATTTAATAAGGCTTACTAATATTTGTTCTGCTTTCACCCCGTGCTAGCTTCACTCTGATTATCAAATGTTCTTGTGTAGTTCAAAGATTTTGATACACACACACACACACACACACACACACACACACACACACACTATAATTTTACAAAGAAATGTTACAACTTTGAGAGGAGAATGAGCCAGAATTCTAGGCTATGGGTAAGAACCTGCCTAGGTGGAAATGCTAAAATCTTAGCTTTCCTCCTGGTTTTGTTTCAGATCTTAGATAAAAGCAAGTCATTGCTAGTTTGATATCTCTGTATATATCTATTCTGAGGCACTCATTTCTTGATTAATGAATTTATGCCTTCAGTAAATGATGGATCTACCTGAGCCTTTCGTGACACTATCTTCCCCTGAGGTGCACAAAGAAAAATCAGAGGGAGGACCTTCCCCTCTTCACTAAGCAACAGCAGAAAGAGCATGAGAAAAGAACAGCTTTCTCCTTACTGAGATGCAGCAGACACCATTGCAGATTTTTAGAAAGGCCTTCCACACTGACAACATTCAGATGATCAGGGGTTCAGCTTGAAGAGGGATAGGTGCACGAAGCTGTTCAAAGCTGACTGAAGAGCCGTTTTGCGACGTCCAGTCTGCTAGGGCTCTCAGTCAAGCACCTTCATTGGTTTCGCCATTTTAATGTCTAACCCACCGGCACGATGGTACTAAATTTGCTTTGTAATTACCTACACCCGCCATTTTTATGCTACTGTAACTGAAATCTTTTCTGAAACTTCTCCTTGAATATCAAGCTTTAAATAAGTCAAATAGTTTGTCCGGTAAAGATTCTTATGGTTGCCACCGCAGGGGACCACAGCGCCCTAGAGTCACAGATCCGACAACTGGGCAAAGCCCTGGATGATAGCCGCTTTCAGATACAGCAAACCGAAAATATCATTCGCAGCAAAACTCCCACGGGGCCAGAGCTAGACACCAGCTACAAAGGCTACGTAAGTATCCTGGCCATCCTCATTCTGACCTGTACAAAGCCACAGTTCTAGGTCAAAGAACAGTTCGTCTGCAGCATAAGGGCTTTATGTGGTCTCTGAATACCATGCTGCCCTTGAACTCATGAACCTAGATGTGCAAAGCCAAGCCCTGTTATTAAGTTACTATTTGAGTAGAACTTGTCTGTTTTTAGGCCCACAAAACTGTTGTAATGACAAACCTGTTCCTTTACACTGAGCACTTAGGGAGCTCATTTTCATTGAGAGCAGCAAAATACTTTGGCTCCCAAACGTCATTAGGCATTTTTCCAAATTCAACTAATAATTTGGACCAAGGTTAAGCTTGGAGCAGCAGATTTTAGCTAATAGATTACTAACATGCAGTTCATGCAGTTTTTTTGGGTTTTTTTGTTTTTTGTTTTGTTTTTTGTAGTTCTTTTCCTGGGTTCACCGAATGACCTTGAGAATGTTTTTCTCTTCTGTTTTTAGTGTGTGCATTCTGAAGAAAACAGTTCTAACAAGAGGGATTTGGAGACAAGATAGCAAGGCATGGGATATCTGGGCAGCTATTGGCTGTGTTCTATCTAGGCAGCTATTGGCTGTGTATGATAAAGTCTAACAGAGCGTTATTTGCCCTACTCGAGTTACTGACCAGTTAATTTTCCCTAGAGAACTACCTGTTTTCCTACACATACTTAAGGAAGAGAATTTTAAAGCCAGTCTCTTCTCTGCCTCACGTCTTCTTTCATATCCGAAAGACTGCTTAGTACAAGGAAAGAAAAGTGAATTTCCCCAAGTCTGGTCACAACTCATATGTTCTACTTTTTGAAATTAGGGAAGAAAACTGTTCTAGCCATGTATGTTGATTTTATTATCTTCACAATTACAGAAGAGCCGTAAATCATGAGTTTGTTTCCTGTTCAGTTTGGCCTGTTATACCAATTTCTATTATAGTGAAGCCACTTTTTAAAAATACCTATGATATAGTTTTATGATAATTATACTGACATCACTGGGATTACACTTAACCTCGATCAAAAGTAATCAAAGTAACTTAATGGCATTGTGATTTGTTAAAGGCTTTATGGTAAGCACAGCAGGAGTATCTTGAAATGATTTGTTCTTTTAATCTTTGAATACTGTATCTGATATTAAAAATGAATTTGGAAGCTTTTCTTTGACTTTAGAATTTAGTCCCTTGATGCCTATTAAACATTGCTTACATTTTTTGCTAAAACAACTGGCTTTAATATTGCTCTATAATTTTAAGTATTTTAATTATTTAATGCAAGAAAGTTCCCATGAGATTTGTGGTAACATTAACATTCCCATGTTTCATTTTAAGAAAGAGAAAGAGGGGGCAACTTGCCAAAAATTACATGCTGCATTGCCAGCTGAGGGCTCTGAGTTTTAAATCGCAGTTTGGTTTAATCTGTTTTGATTCATGAATCTTAAAGAAACTTCAAGGACTTCTCATGCAAAATCATGTATGCAAAGTACATCTTTAAGGCATTGCTTTTTGTATATGTGAATGCATCACCTGTTTAAAAGGCGTGTTTTTGAACTTTGCTTATTTAATTTTTTTTTTTTTTAAGAGACGGGGTCTCACACTCTGTCACCCAGGCTTGAGTGTGGTATCATGATCTTAGCCCACTGCATGCAGCTTAATTCCTGGGTGCAAGCAACCTTCTCACCTTAACACCCTGAATAGCTGGAACTACAGGTGCTCACCACCATGCCTGGCTAATTTTTAAAACTATTTTATAGAGACAGGGTCTCGCCATGTTGTCCAGGCTGGTCTTGAATTCCTAGGGTCAACCGATCCTCCCACCTCGGCCCCCAAAGTGCTGGGATTAGAGGCAGGAGCCACCATGCCCAGCTTACCTCTGCTTCTTTTTTCTTTTTTCTTTTTTTTTTTTTTTTGAGACTGGGTCTCACACTGTTGCATAGGCTTAGGGCAGTAGCACAATCATGGCTCACTGTAGCCTCAACCCCCCGGGCTCAGGTGATCTACCTCGGCCTCCCAGGTAGCTGAGACTACAGATGCACGCCACCATGCTCAGCCAAGTTTTTTGTATATTTGGTGGAGACAGGGTTTCACCATGTTGCCCAGCCTGGTCTCAAACTCCTGGCTTCAAACAATCCATTTTCCTCAGCCTCCCAAAGTGCTGGAATCACAGGCCTGAGACACCACACTCGGCCATCTTGGCTTATTTTTAGCAGAGTGGCACAGAGGAGCCAAACACAGACACTTCTCTTGCTGAGAAAGTACAGAGATATTTTCCCCTAAAGTTTTTGCACTCATGAAGATTTGGGTGACAGGGGCCGGTTGTTTATGTCTGAACAGATGAAACTGCTGGGCGAATGCAGTGGCAGTATAGACTCTGTGAAGAGACTGGAGCACAAACTGAAGGAGGAAGAGGAGAGCCTTCCTGGCTTTGTTAACCTGCATAGTACCGAAACCCAAACGGCTGGTGAGTGCGTAGTGTCTAGTTCAAGAGTGAATGAAATAGAAGATCCTGAAGCACTTTGTTAAAAGCCAAGTTCCACTTAGGTTGCTTGGCCTTCTTCTACACCGTTCTATCCCGAGAACTTCCTTCCAAGTTGTAGCAGTCTCCTTTGACAGTGAGGGGGGTGATGCATGCCATCGTGGTAGTGTTTGCCCTTGTTTCATTTATTATTATTATTTTTAATATTGAGATGAAGTCTCGCTATGTTGCCCAGGCTAGACTCCCAACTCGTGGGCTCAAGTAATCCTCCCACTTCCCCTCGAGTAGCTGGGATTACAGGCGTGCACTGTCACCCCAGCTCTCATGTTCCAATTATTGTAATGTACCGTTTCTCACATATCTAATCAGACATTTTATATGTGTGTGCTCAGAGCCCTGTTGTAGACAGGATCCAAGAATTGAATGCTACTTCGTGCGCATGACTGCTTATTACCTCATAAAGCTCTTTACACTGTTAACGCCCATGTAGCTAGCTTTTTTGCTTCATTATTATTAGAAATACAAATAGAAAAAACACAGTCATTGTAGCCATGTAGCTGTTATTTCCAGATGACAACAACGAAAATGCCCAGTGGAATTACTTTTATTTCTGTTGCTATTTAAAGTTAGCTGCGAACCTATGTTTAAAGCATTTCATAATCATCACGTGTGGAGGAAAATAACCTCGCTGTTCTCTGCATGTCTTGCCAGGTGTGATTGACCGATGGGAGCTTCTCCAGGCCCAGGCATTGAGCAAGGAGTTGAGGATGAAGCAGAACCTCCAGAAGTGGCAGCAGTTTAACTCGGACTTGAACAGCATCTGGGCCTGGCTGGGGGACACGGAGGAGGAGCTGGAACAGCTCCAGCGTCTGGAACTCAGCACTGACATCCAGACAATTGAGCTCCAGATCAAAAAGCTCAAGGTAGCTGCCCCTTGCCTTTCCCATGGCAGACAAACAGAGAGCCACCGCATGAACGACTGTGCAGATGGCACCTTTAGTTTGAGCTGCTCTTATACAGCAGCAAAAAAAGGATCTAACAAAAATGAGTGAGAATGCTCTCTTCACCTCTAGCCATCCCAAATTCCTGTGTTCCACAAAGATGGTTTTCTTTCTTTCTCTCCTTCTTGCCTGCCTGCCTTCCTTCCTTCCTTCCCTCCCTCCCTCCCTCCCTCCCTTCCTCCCTTCCTCCCTTCCTCCCTTCCTTCCTCCCTCCCTTCCTTCCTTCCTTCCTTCTTTCCTTTTTTCCTTCTTTCTGTCTTTTGATGGAGTCTCGCTCTCTTGCCCAGGCTGGAGTGCAGTGGCATGATCTCAGCTCAGTGCAACCTCTGCCTCCCAGATTCAAGCGATCCTCCTGCCTCAGCCCCACTAGTAGCTGGGATTACAGGTGCACGCCACCAAGCCCGGCTAATTTTTGTATTTTTAGTAGAGACGAGGTTTTGCCATGTTGGCCAGGCTGGTCTC
This sequence comes from Colobus angolensis palliatus, assembly GCF_000951035.1. NCBI lineage: Eukaryota > Metazoa > Chordata > Mammalia > Primates > Cercopithecidae > Colobus > Colobus angolensis. Next base: position 2,722,076 of record NW_012115389.1, read on the forward strand.
GAACTCCTAACCCCAGGTAATCCACCCACCTCGGCCTCTCAAAGTGTTGGGATTACAGGCGTGAGTCACTGTGCCTGGCCAAAAGATGGTTTTCAAGGGCAGAAAAGGGGACCATGTTGTAGAACTATCCACCATGTAAATAATCATGCACGATTTAATGAATCAATTTTTAAGAAATGCCCAATTAAAATTTCGTGAAGCATCCAGGTACTTCTGGGACCTATGAGAACTCTTTGTAAGGCAAATACAGAATGACCAGGGTCCTACAGGTCTATATCTAGAGCTGGAGAGAAATCCTCTCCAAAATTGTATCTGCATGAATTTATCGGGGAAATAATGAAATTATTTGACCTTAAGTAAGGGAAACTTCTGAAATTGATTGCAGTAGTGGTAGAAGCAATTTTTGCTGTAATAAATAAAACTATAGAGTAATTGTGGTGAAACACCTGGCATTTGCATTTGATTTTGGTTTGGCCCACAGGATATAGTACACAAGTTAACTTCCCTTACTTAACTCCAGTCTAGATTTTAAAATCCTCCTTAACCCAAATACTAAAATGCTTTAATATATGGAGACTGTTGTGAGCATCTCATGAACTGAGAGCTCAGTTTCTTTTTAAAACCCATCAGTGCTCTTTTTTTTTCCTGTTTGGACAGCCTTAAGATGTGCTGCTCCTCAAAATATAGCTACCCAGGCTCTTGGAGGTCGGGATAAGGAATGAAGTGTGTGCTGCTTTTGTGTTTCTGTGGTTTTAGTATATGCTTTTAATTGGGGGTTGATGTTTTTTGGCTTTCTTTTAGTGATTGTGTGATTTTGTTTTATTTTATTTATTTATTTATTTATTTATTTATTTATTTTTGAGACAGAGTCTCACTCTATCACCCAGACTAGTGTGCACATGGCTCACTGTAACCTCCGTCTCCTGGGTTCAAGTGATTCTCCTGCCTCAGCCTCCTGAGTAGCTGGGACTACAGGCATGCACCACCATGCCCGGCTATTTATTGTATTTTTAGTAGAGACAGGGTTTCGCCATGTTGGCCAGGCTTGTCTCGAACTCCTGATCTCAAGTGATCCACCGGCCTCGTCCTCCCAAATTGCTGGGATTACAAGCGTGAGCCACCGCACCTGGCCTGTTTTAAATTTTCAAAGATAGAAAACTTCAAACAAGAGAAATGAATCTCCCCTCCAGGTGATCCAAAAGGTGCATCCTTATAGAAAGGCCTCTACAATACCCCATGAATTTCAGGACGAAGTACCATGTGGGAGATTTACAATATCTGCATTATGAAATGCATTTTTATCTAGAGTCCCTAAATTACTCTAGTAAGGCAGTGTTGCATTATAAGCAGATTCCTTAAAAAGTTGATGAAGCAAATGCTGGCCAGGGTCTGAGACCTTAGAGAGATTAGCATAGGGAAATAAGACCTTGAAAGTCATCCTGCATAACAAGAAAAAAGACACCCTCCTTTGTACTTTCTCCTGATCCTTCCCGTCTGTATTTTCTCTGAATAAATCTGTGGAATAATCGAGTATTTTCACAGTGTCTCTGAAACCCATGTTGTCTGTGTGACTGAATCTATTCTACAGTATGTTAAGAACCTATTGAAAAGTGACAAATGAAGACAGATTGGGAACATAGCAGGACCAGCGAGAAATGATTTCAAAATGCAGCATAGGTCAATGTGACTTCCAGGACCTCTCACCCTAACTGGACTGGGGCATTTAAAACAGTATCCAGATACTCAATGACTAATACAGACTCCTGTGCTCAAGTTCTTGGAATTGAGCATTGGATATTTTGGAAATACACAAAGCCAAAAATCAGTCACCTGGTTTTTGTGAAACCAAACCTAACTGGTTAGCTCATGAAATACGCAATTCATTCTACCTTCACATCAGTGTGGCTTGTGGCACAGGCAGTATTCTCAGCCTGCGGGCCACTGAACCTGCAGATTCACTACATCTGGAGTCCAGGGCCCTGACATCTGCTTTCTTTGCTTCATTTTTAGGCCCATACATTTGAGTTTCGTTGTGGTTGAACCTCGGTACAGAGTGTGGACTCAATCATACTCCTTAATGAGGCCATTGCCCAGCGTTATTGTTGCTTCCTACAAGACTCTACTTCTCTTTATTCCTCCCCACTGCAACCCCTACCCTGGCTGAACTCTAAGTTCCCATTTGATTTTCAAAATGGTAGCTATTCTGAAATATTTAGCAGACATTCTTTGTTCAGATATATTCTTTAAAAATGTGGATTTGTGTGTGTGAATGTATTGAGGCTGTTGTGTTCCACATAACATTCTGTTTCTGACTTTTTCACTCTATACCCTGTTTTCTTAAGATTCATCCATGTTGTTAAGTACTCATCTAATTCATTTCTTCCAACTGCCATACAGTTATCAGTGGTGTGCACCCTCTGTCTTTTACCTAGCCATCCTGCTAAGGCCAGTTTAAATTAATCAATCTTTTCATTCAGGTGAAACATTTTCAAGGGAAAATATCTTTGTCATTACTGTCCTTGTTTGATTGTCTTTTTTGTTCTTTTCAGGAGCTCCAGAAAGCTGTGGACCACCGCAAAGCCATCATCCTCTCCATCAATCTCTGCAGCCCTGAGTTCACCCAGGCTGACAGCAAAGAGAGTCGGGACCTGCAGGATCGCTTGTCACAGATGAATGGGCGCTGGGACCGAGTGTGTTCTCTGCTGGAGGAGTGGCGGGGCCTACTGCAGGATGCCCTGATGCAGTGCCAGGTCTGTAGAGCTTTGGGCAGGAGATGACTCAGAGCCAGACATTAGCGGTTTAGCTGAGTGCGTGACTTGATGTGTCATGGTTTCTAGAGGGATGCAGTTGCTCCCCAAAATCAGTATTTCAGTGAGATAACCTTGTGCTCAAAGTTTTCATTTTACTGGAGCATTTCTACATGTTCAAGACCATGTTCAAAATCTCTAGATCCTATCATCTGTCCAGATAAGAAGAGACTATTCCTCATGTTTATCTCAGTCCCAACGCTCCTTCTATGACTCATTCGTTTATTTCCTTTATTTATTTAACAGATATTTACTGAGCAAGCCTTTCTTGAACATCAAAGTGAGCATTACAAATATTATTTATCCATTCATACTGTAATTACTTGCTGGGCATCTACTGTATGACAGATGTAGTGCTAAAACATTGAATAAAGCATGGCCTCTGCTTTTGTTGGGGATGACAAGATCAATAAAATACAAGTAAATAGTTAAACAAGATACTTACAGACATGGACGATAAAAGTAACTGAGAAAAGCCACTTTGAGAGGGTAGTCAGGGAATTTATTTGGCTCTTTGAGCTAACATTGGAAGGATGTTGCTATGAAGGTGATAGAATAAATGGAAAGTCCCAGAAGCAGGAAATGACTTAGTGTCTTTAGGAACAGAAAAGAGGTCATTGTGACCAGAGTGTATTCAGTGAGCCGAGCCAGGGAGTGATAAGAAAGACTGAGGAGGTGGTCAGGAACCAGATGGCTTTGTAGGTCCAAGCCAGGAGATTGGATCATATTCTGAACACAATGGAAAGCCCTGGAAGGATTTGAAGCCTGCTCTCCAGGTTTATATGTGCCCCAAGAGTAACAGTTCCTTGAAAGCAGCTACCTAAGCTGCTGTTTCACCTCTGCACCCACTCCTAGTACAGTGCCTTATCTGTAGGAGATCTTTAGTAACTGCATGTTGAATAAATAAATAGATGAATAAATGAATGAAGGGGATATGAGATTCAGCCTAGGTAGGCCTTAAAAGATGGAAAGATTTGAATACACAGAAAAGAGAGGGCAGCAGAGTTGCTTCCTTCTAAACTATATAATAGCACTACCCTTTTTTCAGAAATAAGGTATTTTGATGCCAATTTTCTTTTTGTCTAAATTTTCCTCCAAGTAATAAATTAGATGCTTTTGGTAAGAACGTGAACTCATGATCAGGTCATGGCAAAAGCACCAGTGCCTTCCTCAGAAAGGAGTTGAATGTACGTTCTTAAAACCAATGTGTGTTTGCTAATGGTGGCAGTTGAAAGACATTTAAGTTGTGAGAGAAATAAAAATATTTTATCTACAGTTACTTTAAACTGTTTTCTGTAGGGTTTCCATGAAATGAGCCATGGTTTGCTTCTTATGTTGGAGAACATTGACAGAAGGAAAAATGAAATTGTCCCTATTGATTCAAACCTTGATGCAGAGATACTTCAAGACCATCACAAACAGCTTATGGTAAGATGTGTGAACTCTGGCAGCCTCCAGTTATTTTTAGCAGGGTTGCATTTCATTTGCAGAAAATGGATATAAGTGGTAAGTGTTTTTTTTTTTTTAACTTTTTGTGTTATACTCTCTATTTTATACTTTTTTTTAACTCCCTGTGGTTTCCAATCTTGGTAAAGCAGGCATGTGCATAGAAGATGATATCTGCCAGCTTTAGAATCTGATTTAGAAGCTTTAGAATCTGCCAGATGATACCTGCTGAATTGTAAAAATCTTAGTGTTCTCAATAAATCTTAATTAGCTTGTGTTGTTTATTAAGGCAGCTTAATTTAAACTTTATGTTACATCTGTGGCCCAAAAGTATATTTGGTGGCTTATAATAAAAGTTCATTAAAATATTAGAATAGAACGAGACAATTAAGTCTTTGTTTGTTTGTTTTTGTTGTTGTTTTTTGAGACAGTCTCGCTCTGTTGCCCAGGGTAGAGTGCAGTTGTACGATCTCAGCTCACTGCAATCTCCACCTCCGGGATTGGAGCAATTCTCCTGCCGATTCTCCTGCCTCATCCTCCTGAGTAGGTGGGACTACAGGTGTGCACTACCACGCCTCGCTAATGTTTGTATTTTTAGTAGAGACAGGGTTTCACCGTGTTGACCAGGCTGGCCTCGAACTCCTGGCCTCAGGTGATCCACCCGCCTCAGCCTCCCAAAGTGCTGGGATTACAGGCATGAGTCACCGCATCCAGCCAACTCTTTTAAAGAGGAATTAAATATAGCAGATTAAACATGAATCTTAGCATCAAGTTTTCTGAAAGCTAAGACAAAATGGGAAACAAGGAGTAAACTTACTTTCATTATCTGACAAAAACAAAACATAACAGTTCTCAAGGAAGGAGAAACTTTTTCTAGCACTAAATTCAAAAGGAAATTAGCTGGTAGCCCCTTGTACGAGGATCTTTGGACAATATAATGTACAGTGTATTTAAGTGACTTTATAGAAGATAAGGAAGCATATTTGAGTTCCATTAGAAGAAAATACTATGCACTTTGTAGTTCTTTGTATTTTTAAAATGTTATGTCTTAACATTTAACACTCACCTAAACTACAGAATTGGTACCTTTTAATTCAGTACCATAATAGTCTTAGAAACCCAGAGGAAATAGCTGTGGAACTGCATTGTTACTTCACTTTGACCTCTGGCATTAAGCTGTGAATGATGAATCACCCCTTTTTAAAAAAAATCTTGACTAGATATCAGAGGATACCTAGACATACTTCTGTTTTGCTGTATTTGATGTTGTACTTTTCTGTTTAAAAGACTATCTTATGTCTCACTTGCATACTAATCTACATTTTAAGTACTGTCATATATACATTAACCAATTCGAACCTTCCAATAACACTGTCGACCAGACGTCAAATCAAACTGAGATCAGAGAGGGTCAGGGGTCTTATAGAATATTTTTGGCAGAGGCAGGAGTAGAACTCAGGCCATGAGCTGCTGCATCCTTTAGTGTGTGAGCTCCATGTTTGATGCTCAGGTATAATTTCCCACCAAGTTAAGTTGATCTCATTCTGCACTTTTGGAGCTTTTGCCGTTTATCAAAAATGCTTAGAAAAATTATTTATTTTTGTATGCATAGCAAATAAAGCATGAGCTGTTGGAATCCCAACTCAGAGTAGCCTCTTTGCAAGACATGTCTTGCCAACTACTGGTGAATGCTGAAGGAACAGACTGTTTAGAAGCCAAAGAAAAAGTCCATGTTATTGGAAATCGGCTCAAACTTCTCTTGAAGGAGGTCAGTCGTCATATCAAGGAACTGGAGAAGTTATTAGACGTGTCAAGTAGTCAGCAGGTAAGCTCTAAACAGACATCATCGTGTAGCATTTCTTACTGGAGACCAAAGAAGCATCATCTTCAGGCATTTTAGAAAGACTTTAAATATAGTACTTGTCAGAATGGAGTATCTTCTTTCAGCCACTGCTCTTACAAGTCCTATCTCAAAATAAAAAAGCAGCCACATAAACTTTTACAACAGGACACTGCTTTTGATTCTATTAAATCCAAAAGCTCTCTTGTCATCGTTACTAATGCTATTACCACAACTGCTGTGGCATTTTATTTCACGCTGTTTAAGAATTTACATACTGTAGTTACACAGCCATGGTAGAGCAAACCAATTGTTGTATCTGAGTTTTGTATTTAACCCCTCTCAGGCATGAATTCTCCATTATGTATACAGGAAAAAAAGCCATTAAAAAATGGTCCTCTGCTTATTTAATTTTTTATATTTTTTCTACAATCGCCTCCATTGTGGTATTATTGGTTTTGAGAAATGCATTTACAAGTGTGATGATGCCTGGTAAGATTTCAACCATTCTGTTGGGAAACCCTGCCATGAACACACACTTTGCCCTGCTGTAAGTTGCAAAAGAACAATCTACTCTTAATAGCAGCAGTGTCCAAAATAATAAAGTCTCTCTGATGTGAAAAGGCAGACTCCTGGATGACTATCTTTTGTTTCTAACTGGAATATATTGATTTCTGTTCAGGCTGAGTGACCAGCAGGCTCTACGGCAGGTTTCCTCCCCTCCCAAACCAGTATCAATTCATTCACATCCATGTCTCCAAGAAATAATAAAGCTATAAGTGAAACTTAGCAATAACAAAATCATAGCTGTATTTTCCAGAACAGCCAAACAGACAACTAGGAAATCCCAACACACTAGAAGAATTTGGCCCTATTCCTCTTGTTCCTGTCTGGTTCCATGTTTCCCAAGGAATGGTTTGGTTTTTATGGTGGAGACACGGGGGTGGATGGAGATGGAGTGGGAGATAGTGTGGTACAACACGGGGCCCCCTTGGGTCTGGGAGGTGGAGTTGTTAACAGAATCTTTCTCCCACATAGGATTTGTCTTCCTGGTCTTCTGCTGATGAACTGGACACCTCAGGGTCTGTGAGTCCCACATCAGGAAGGAGCACCCCAAACAGACAGAAAACGGTAACTTTCCACTGGTCATTTTCAGTTGGCCCGTGGGAGGGAACACTGGGAAGTGACGGCATTTGCACCCACCACAGGGTTCACAGGCAGGCGTCCCCTCCAGAGGAGGGCTGTCACACAGGGTAGCACGCTTCCTCCGCCCTGCCACATCCCCTCCCAGCATGCGCTCAGGAATGGAAAAGAGCGATTCTGGTTTTCAAAAAAATCAGGACTCAACGTGTGGCTGGTATGCAGGGAGAGCATTTATTTTTCTTCCTCAAATAAGAAAATTTCGAGAATGGTGCCCATTTGTCCCTTTGGTGGCTCCTTTCTTCAAGCCACGGCTGCCACAACTATCTTAAAATGCAGGCCACCACTTGCAGTGACGCCTGGGCTGGAGGTGCACAGAACCGTGAACGCCTGTGAGCCATTGACTCGTTAAGGCAAGTGGAGGTTCTGTTGACTCTCAAGCTAAGCCGCTTCTGGGTGGTGGTCCTGAAGGTTTGCGGCAGTTGTCCCGCCCCTAAGATGGCAACAACTCACCCACAGGCCTTGGCGGGGGCTGCCTCACTGAACACAAAGAGGATGAAAGGACAAATTCAGCCCCTGCTACCCTCTATGCCTTGATTTCTCTGTGTAATTAGAAGATTGTTTTTTGTTTTGTTATATATTTTTTGTCCAGCTTTATGATTATATTCATTCCATTTTTCCTTAGTTTTTAGAAGTTTTGATTTCATTTGACTTTTTTTTGTTGTAAACATTTATGTTCTATGCTGATAAATGTATTATCTTTTTTAGGATTTTTTTTTTTTAATACATTCACTAGTTTCCTGTAGATCCTAGTTTAAGAATGTAAAGGAATACTGGCTTTTCAAGTCAAATTTTAACCTTTCTTTAACTTGAATATTTAAGGTGGGCTTCATCACTACAAAGACCAATCTCATATTGCCATTGTTATTTCTTATGGGCTAAGAATTTTAACACTATTTTAGTATTCTAAAAGATGAAAAAAAAATACGTAAAGTGTCTTTGAAATATATGGTATGGCATAGTGCATTTTACCTTTATTGTATGTAAATATACACATGTGTTTCTACCACAAAAAGTCAAGAGAAATATGCCCACCCTAGTGTGGACTCCGGAATCCCAATTTATGTTTTATCAGTGGCTAATCACATAGATGTAAATTTATTTCACTTCCTCAACAAAAGAAAAGTCAGTTTCCTTAATTCATGGGTACTGATCATTTCATTTGATTTATTTTTCCTTTGCTGCACTTTTAGTTTAATTTTCATTAGTAGCTTGTCTTTATTTGCCTGGACTGAACATTCTTCTTTCTTTACCCCCTGTTCATTGCAAACAGCCACGAGGCAAATGTAGTCTCTCACAGCCTGGACCCTCTGTCAGCAGTCCACATAGCAGGTACCTCCTTCTCCTGGTTTCCACACTGTTCTAGAACCCCAAGAGGATGATGAAAATTGTCCATGACTTAGGTAGGCCTGTATCTGGTCTGCCTCAGGGTAGTTGGGAAATTACTCATTTCAGTCCACACCCTTTCCTCATAAATTGGAAGAGATGTTTCTAAATGAAATGTTCAAGTAAATTTCGGAACATAAAATATTTGGACTCCATTAAAATTCTGTTTATCTCAACATAGCCCATCTGGTACTTTTCATCAAATTGTCAATAAGGATTTGATTACAACTGGCGGCACCACTGCCATTTGATTCATGGCAGACTTTTATCATCCTCTTTATTTCTAGAGTTTACAATAAGACAGGTAATCGATCAGTGAATTCTTTTACCATTCACAAAACCCGCATATCTGAATAAAATATACTAACATCCCCAACTTTTTATTTTATTTTCATGTTTTATCCAGATTGTGGGTTTTGGAGTCTCAAAATGGCAAGTCCTAATTTGGTGTTCATTGAAAATTTATAAGTACCTTCTCTCTTCTGCTTATCCTAAAACTTCCCTTCAGCCAGCACACCCAGCCACTCACTTTCCAGGCACTTGGCAAGCTCACTCTGGAACCCGCAGCAGCCAGAGCCCCTACCCAGTCACCTCCCAAGAGCCGACTCACAGCTGCCACTCTGCGCTTCCCGCCTGGCCTCCAGCAGCCCCTCACTCCCGCAGTTAGCAGTGCTTTGCCTTCTTTGTTGTCGGTGTGGTGTCTGTGCTCCTCTGCTCCTCCACTGATCAGTTCAAGTTTCCCCAGACAGCTTTCTAAAAAATGAAAACACTGTCCTCGGAGCCTGTTTTCATTCCAGTCCCTAGCAATTCACGGTTAAAGTAGCTTGCCCCTCTGGAAACTTATCACCACTGAGCAGGAATCTGAATTCCTGGAAGGAGGGTGGGGATGAGGAAATGTAGAACTGTAAACAACCCTTGAGTAATAATTTTAGTTTTCCAGCTGTGCATAAGGGACTGGCTCTTTCGTTTGGTCCTTCCCACTCGGCTGAAGTCAGGCAGAACATATTTTCATATGTTCTCTGGTTTTAAACCTCCCTTAACTGTGTGTTTTTTTTGTTTTTGTTTTTCTTTTTCTTTTTCTTTTCATTTCTTTTAGTTTGGCTTGAAGACAATTTTATGAGTATTTTTTTTTCTATCCTAAACAAAATAGCAATAATAAAATATGGAGGAAAAACTCATGGGGACTTTTTGAAGATAATGACGAGCATCCGCAGATGCTCTAAGGTTTACTCAGCCCCCTATAAGTAGAGACAATTCAGACAGATCATTGTATTACACAGTCCGTCTTTTCCCCACAAATTACTGATGTGCCGTGAACAGAGCTGAAGAATATCCCCAAGCATTCCTTTGAGGATACCGGAGATCAGTTCTTTGGTTGATACAAATGATGGTGATGAGAAAGGGGAAAGCGCTTATGTTAATGATGCAAACAGCAGTCACTCTGAGGTTCCCAAATATTGCGTCTATCTGCTCTCCCCATTGTTTCAGACAGCCACATAGACCTTTCGAAAATGTCAATGGCATCATTTCTTAGGGCAGCAAGTGCTTCCTCATGCCTTCTAACAGGGCTTTGCAGCTGGGACAGCCACATTCTCACTATGACACTCGCAAGGCGCCTTTCAGCTCTGCTCTGTCCAGCACGGTTGATTAACATCTTTCTGAGTATTCAGCATAGTGTTCACTTTGCTACTCAGGTGGAACTGGAACATAAATAATCTTCACCTGAACGGCAAACGTCATCAAACACCTTCGCAGACAGGTTGTGGTTGAACATTCTTGGGCTTCGTTACCCTCGGCAGCTCTGTTTGGGGCACACCCAACCCTGCCAATGAAATGCAGAGTCTGCTGGGGAAGAATGAACTTCACCCACAGTCAAGGCTGTCGTGGTGTTCCTTTACATTGAGACTTGAGATATCTTGTGTTGAATCTTGCACTGGTCCAGCAAATTGGAAAGGTTATTGCAGAAGCATAAATAGTTTAGAATGTTGCTTCCAGCGGTCTGCAATGGGAAATTTTTAGATGTGCATTCTTCCTGAGAGGAGAAAGAGACTGAGTTGGAAGAAACTACTAGTTTGAAGGGAGGAGTTACTCATTTGGTTTCTTTGTTGTTGTTTAAAGTCAGATGTTAACATTATACTAGCCTGTTACATATTTCAATTTGATTTGATGGTGGTGATTCTATGCCTTCATACAGTATTTTAAACCTACATATGAATTGATGCCAATAGTTACTGAACACCGACTAAATTTAGGCCCTGGGCCTACAAAATTAATTCAATGTGATTCCTACCATTAAAAGACTTGCAGTATATCAGAATCTAGAGATTCCCTAAATCATTATAGGGAGCTCCCTAGAGCTTAAAATTAGAAACATAAAAATCTGTGCGTGCATTCATAATAACCATATTCGTGATTTTTATTTGAGGTTAAACACACTTTAGAAGCATGGTTTCAAAGCAAGTGCTTATGATGTGCTAGCTGGTACTTTTTCCCTACATTTGATTTAAAATTTTCTAACCTTATCACCATTAATTCTTCAAAATGCTACTGCAGCTGAGTTGAAATTGACAACTAGAAAGATTTCACTCCAATTTCCAGCAAGGCAAAGGAATAATTGTTCTGTAGTCTGGATGGAGCAAATTGATGACTTCGTTCTAAAGCTTAGAATTGTAAAATGCAAAATTGCCTTGGGCACCTTAGGTCTCTGGCACCTTCTTTACAGAGAACTAAGATGGAATGAGAAGTGGCAAATGACTGACCAAAACACTGAAAGAGGGAAAAAAGACCTCATTGAAAAATGTATTCAAGTTAATCAGATATATTTAAGCAAGGGCAGTGGGGTTTTTTTGCATGTACACTAGAGCCTCACTATAGACACTATTCAGTTTCTTGTAGAATTTGTTTTCAAGTCTTTTCTGTCGGAATTATCTGGGGATCTATTTATTCAAAGCATTCAAAGGGCCCCAGCACAGAGCCTCTCCCTTCTAAGGCAGGTTGCTTACCCGTGCCCCAAGGACAGCTGTAGGGTAAGGCTCCAATAGTTTTCTCTGTTGCTATTTGAGGTAGGCCTTCCTGGTGTTTCCAGGGAACAGGACAGGCAGTTTGAGAAATTTATCACATCCTTGAAAGCACTATTAATAAATCAGATATGTTTTCCTGAGAGAAAAGGCTGAATCCAGCCAACCCCTAAGGGTATGAGTCAGCACACCATTGGTATAATTATACAGATAATAGTGATAAGTTGCTGACATTTATTTAGTACTTAATGTGTTTCAATTATTTAGTGCTTAATTGTATACATGCTAAGCATTTTATGTATGTTACCTCTTTTAACCCTCATGAGAATCCTATGACATGGCTATATTCCCAATTTATAGACAGGGACACCAGGGATGAGAGGTGTAAAGATGTAGGATTTGAACCCAGGTCTCCCCTGACTCCAGACCCTACCCTGTTAACCATACCACTCAGCTGAAGGGCTGCTGATGGGTAGGAGCCTTTAAACAATGGTTTTAGAGCTGAGGCCACCACAGGCTGCCTCAGGTAGTTTAGGATTCGCCAGAATGTTTGGTTTGGAAAAAAAGACGACCTGGGTTCTAACTTGATTCTGGAAACTTGTCTCCCAAACCACATATCCAGGAAACACTGGGTTTCAAAGACAAGACACGTAAGGGCAGGATCAAGATCATGGACAATCTAGATATGTCTGCACAATAAATTCCTGTTACATACTGCCAGTGTTAGCTGACAAGTAACAAAATAAATTAGAAGTTTTTTCTCATTTGGCTTTAAATGATGTATGCACAAAATTAACTCATTTTCATTTCCTTGATTATGAACAATTTTCAAAGTGAGTCATACCCCATGTGCATGGCATTCAGACTTCTCACAAGTCTCTGTCCTATACCCTTTCTTTTGAAGAGTATGGTTTGAGTCACTACTCCCTCCCTACCATTCTCCTTATCCTGCAATTGTCTAGGTATTTTGGGACAGAGGTGAAACAACTCCTGGGCAACTATTTACCTGGAAATTTGAAGGAGTGAGGGAAGTGAGAAAAATAAATAAAAATTTACTTGTAGAGAATAGCACTTCTTTTCTGGACAGAACTATCTGATATATCTGTATTGATGATGTTCCTTAAGGAGGCTCACACATTTAAGTTTTCCTATATAAACACGATCTAAACTGGCATCCATGTATGTAATGAGGCCAGAGGAGAATGACCAGTGAGTAGTCAGCAAGTCGCCTTTGTTCTTTCCCTTATCAAATTTCCCAAGACTCTAAAAACTTAAGTGACTTTTAGGACAGTAGATAAATATTAAAAATAACCCTTTCCCTGGGACCATTAACTTCTTGATACTAAAATCACTAGAACAAGCTCCCCCTGAAGAAGAGGCAGCTTTGGGCGTGTTGAAACTCTGATAATTACCCCAAGGGGACAGGCAATTTCCCAGTGGATAGTTTGGATATTTTCAAGGGCAGCCAGCTGCGTGGATAGTCACTGAGTATTGTGTGTTCTCTCTGTCCCCATCTCAGCCCATGACTTCTTCCTAGCTTGGCATTCTTCAACATTAGAAGTCATGCACAAATTTAAGTTTAATTAAAAATGCTCTGGTGCTGTTAAATGTGCCATGTCCTTCAACAGACTCCAACATAGGAGCCCATATTCTGTAAATGGTGACATTTTTATCAAAAATGGGCAAGTAAATTAGTCTCTCTGGCCTTCAGTTTTCTCATTTGCAATGATGAGGGGTGCATTAATATCCTAAAATTGTTTTGGCTCTCATGGTTTATGATTCCATGGTTTGCCATTTTTCTCAGGAGTGAACTGGTCAATGGGCAGCCCTTGTTTTGATTTTGATCTTTGACCTAATTGCACAAAGAATTTAACATTGACAAAGAGGAGCTATTCAGCTCTGTCAGATTGTATTATCAATTATATATGTAAATATTCCCATCAATAGAGTCCTTAAATGCCTCCTAATGAAAATTAGTCAGATATTTAATAACTAGGAATTGTGGAGCTCTCTTCTGTCACTCTGTTATAACTCATCTAGCTGCAGGTGTTGAGTGTTGGTTGCCAGGGCGTATTTTAAAGTCAAGGAAAGGACATTTTGAAGAAAATTTGATCCAGAGTTTGTGGGTAGCTATCCTGTCCTTCTTAAGACACTTTAAGGCAAACCATTGAATCATAAACCATGAGAACCAAAACAATTTTAGGATATTAATGCACCCCTCATCATTGTAAATGAGAAAACTGAAGGCCAGAGGGACTAATTTACTTGCCCATGGTTATATAACTACCTTAAAACAAAATGTCCCCACGTCCACACAGATTTGATGATCTGCCAGATACTGTGAGGCCTTACGACCAGAGGCATTTATTTTAGATACGAGGAAACCACTTGTTTCCAAGTATTTTAGGATGCAAGTTCGGGATTCTCTTCTTTGCTTCTACATGTGAGATACCTGTGACATGAATACGACCTGAATTACCATTATTCATATCACCAACTGGCAAAACATTTCACAGCAGAGAGTGCGGTGGGCAGGGATTTTGGAACCCCGAGTTCCTGCTAGGCCTCTTCCTTTAATTGTGGGATCTGGAGCAAGTCATTCGCACTGTCTAGAGTCTCCAGGTTCTGGTAGTTAAAATCACAGGGTTGAAATCTTCTGCCACTGGCTGTGTGAGCTTGAGCTAGTTATTTCACTTCCCTGAGCTTTCTTTCACATCATCTGTAAAATGAAGTTAATAAGTACACACCGCAGAGGACTGCTGTGGGGATTAAATGACAGAACCCAATAGAAATGCTCAGAGTGCTGCTTAGCAATTAGAAGAGTAAACATGAACTGTCCTTAGCTACTCACCTACAAAATTAGCAGATGAATTGGATACTCTCTAAGGCCCTGTCTCAACGTGAATATTTTATGCTCAGGTAACTCAAGAAGTTTCTATTTTCCTTTTCCACTAATAAGGTATATGACATATTTCTTTTATGTTCACAAAATATATATATATATATATTTTTTTTTTTCCTTTTCAGCTTATTAGGAATAACTCATTGGTCTTAGCACAAGGGCGGTTAATCAGTTTGACCACTAGATGGTGATTGAGCTCTTGTGACTTCTTGGGAGATTATTTATACTGACAAATCAGCAGAGGACAAAACATCAAACAGGGAACTGAAAAGTTGGAAGACCATCTATTCTAATTTGAAGAGGTTAGCGAAGAGGTCGGCACCTAGTGATGAAGTGAGTTGTTCAAGGTTACATTGCACTGCCGTTAGTTGTGTGGACTTCAGAAAAGAGCATGCTTCCAATTTAAGCCAGTGATTTGATTTTTCCTTACACCACAAGAAGTATACTAGAAACACTGTGTGGTGCAGGGCTGCTTCTTGGGGTTTTTGCCAAACAAATCTGTTTGTCTCCTCTTTTTTTTTTTTTTTTTTTTTTGAGATAGAGTCTCGCTCTGTTGACCAGGCTGGAGTGCAGTGGTGCTCCGATCACGGCTCACTGCAGCCCCCGGCTTCTGGGTTCAAGCGATTCTACTGCCTCAGCCTCCCAAGTAAATGGGACTACAGGCATATGCCACCATGCCTGACGAATTTTTGTATTTTTACCATGTTGGCCAGGCTGGCTTGAACTCCTGGCCTCAAGTGATCCGCCAACCTCAGCCTCCCAAAGTGCTGGGATTGCAGGCGGGAGCCGCTGTGCTGGGCCCTCTCCCATTTTTCTTTGATGGTTTAATAAAAGAGTTTTGAATACTCCCTCTGTTCCCTTCTAGGGGATTCTTTCTGTTTTTTATTTTAACATTCATTTTCTCAGGTGTCACTCTTCATCCCCCACTGATATCAGGATAATCTGTCTTCAGAAAGTAACAGCTAATAGGTGAGCTACAAACATAGTGCTTTCTTCTGGGCCAAACCTACAGTTACCAATACAGCTTTCACACACTCATATTATTCCAGTAGCCTCACATTCAATGTCCTTATCCTTGGTGATATTAAAACCCTTAGGGAATTTATACTAGTTGTAAGGGAATGTTTCTTTTGGCTATATCTCTTATTTTTGCTCATTCAATGTTGTATGGGTCTGTGTGTACACCAGATGCCTGTTGTAAACAACATTTCTTTCTTCATCTTTTCTACTAGTAACTAAAAAAGTTAATGGCTGTTCACAAAAAGAAAACAGTAGCACCCAACTCAGAATCTACTTCCAGATCCTGTGTTTTCCAGGCAGTCTTTCTTAAGAGTTCTGAAACCTGTACTCAATCTCTAATGCACTGTTTAAAAGGAAGATAAAAGTGAAATAGAAAAACTTGTCACTTTGAGCATAGAAGGGGCTACAGGATGACAGTCCATCCTCCAGAAAAACTTGTCACTTTGAGTGTAGAAGGGGCTACAGGATGACAGTCCATCCTCCTGAGAAAATGGTGTCCGTTTTCCAAAGTAACGATGTCAGTGATAGGATCAGCCTAGCATCTACATCATACAACATTAGTGTTCTGTAGACAAACCCCACTGCTATTCCTTGTTCGTACAGCTTTGGAACCTACTAATGTCAGGGCCTGATGCTGATTCAGTGCAAGATGAAACCAGGGTATACTCTGTGATTAATGAAGCTTTTGTGGGTCTGTGCAAAATGACTAAGACTGTTTTTATTTTCGCTGCATGGATTTTGGCAAATCCAGGATGGCTAGATGGGATACTTGGTATGATTCTGACAGCAACTAATTTTGCTTAACAATGTTCCTGATATTCTGAAAACAAAAATGTACTGCATCAAATATCTACATTTTAATTATTCTGGATCTACTTAATTTATGCTGGTAGAATGTGTATAGAGCATTTATTTTCGTTGATAGAAAATGCTTCACCAAAGTAAGGGATAAAAGGAATAGAATTTGAACCCAATTAGTTACGTTTAGTTGACTGACTAAATGTTTATTTCTCATCAGTGCAGTTTCCAACAACTTCATTTGGTGGTGGGGGTGACCTGGGCACACAGTGGAAGGCTGGCAGCTGATCGCCAGGCTGGGGTGTGCTTGGCATGGCCCTTTAGCTTCCAGGAAGGTGCAGAGGCAAAAAGCAGTGTCCATCCAACACTGGAGTTATCTGAGTTATTTATGTCCATTCTTCTCTCAGGTCCACAAAAGGTGGCTCCGATTCCTCCCTTTCTGAGCCTGGGCCAGATCGGTCCGGCCGCGCCTTCCTGTTCAGAGTCCTCCGAGCAGCTCTTCCCCTTCAGCTTCTCCTGCTGCTCCTCATCGGGCTCGCCTGCCTTGTACCAATGTCAGAGGAAGACTACAGCTGTGCCCTCTCCAACAACTTTGCTCGATCATTCCACCCCATGCTCAGATACACGAATGGCCCTCCTCCACTCTGAACTAAGCAGATGCCATCTGCAGAAGTGCCGGTAGCATAAGGAGGATCGGGTCATAAGCAATCCCAAACTATCAACAAGAGGACCTTGGTCTTGTCAAAAGCCCTCAGTGTGGCAGCTTTAGCCCTCCTCCAGATCACATGTGTGCAAATCATGGCTTTGGAGGTGGAGGATAAACAGTGACAGGAGAACAAACAGACGACAAGAAGGTTTGGAAGAAACCTGGTTTGAGACTCTGAACCTTAGCACTAAAGAGATTGAGTAAGGACCCCTCAAAGTTCCCTGGACTCGTGAATTCTGGGCCCTTGGCCCATTCTATGCATAGCCAAGAACTTCAGTAGACCATCTGGGCAGCTTTCCCGTGGTGCTGCTCCAACCATCAGATAAATGACCCTCCCAAGCACCATGTCAGTGTCGTACAATCTACCAACCAACCAGTGCTGAAGAGATTTTAGAACCTTGTAACATACAATTTTTAAGAGCTTATATGGCAGCTTCCTTTTTACCTTGTTTTCCTTTGGGGCATGATGTTTTAACCTTTGCTTTAGAAGCACAAGCTGTAAATCTAAAAGGCACTTTTTTTAGAGGTATAAAGAAAAGCTAGATGTAATAAATGAGATCATGGAAGGCTTTATGTGAAAAAAGTTGAATGTTATAGTTAAAAAAAAAGATATTTATGTATGTACAGTTTGCTAAAGCCAAGTTTTGTTTGTATTGATTTCTTTGCATTTATTATAGATATTATAAAATATTTTGTCTGTGCTTTTTTCCCCTAAACAAATAACTCTAAGTTTCATTATTAAGCAGGCACTGATCAGAATGCAACCTAAATGATCATTTTTTGTATGCAATGAATGAAGCTGGAACATAAGTGTATATTAAAGGAAAAGGATGACAAGAGGCAGTGTGGATTTAGACATAGAAGACCCTAGGTGATTCCTTTTTTCCCTCCTTCCATAGTCAATCAAATCTCCTGAATTCTTGCTTCTGGAAACCTTTCATTCTCTCTTCTCCATTCCTTTTCCACACTGGGAGGGGCTTCCTAGGAGCTGCTGTCTGAAGTCCCTTCTCCATTCCATTGTGAGCAGACAACAGCCACAGAAATCTTCTTAAAGCACACTTCTGTTCAGATTCCTTCTTTGCTGCAAAGCCTTCTATTGTTCATTGTCTACCAGATAAAATACAATTTTCTTCTATCATTTAAGTCCATATGCAATGAGATTTTATTTTGCTCCTCTGAACTTGCCTACTATAGTGGCCCTCATGGAATTATGTGATGCTCATGGCATTTTAATGTATCATTTAATAATTTCTGGGGGATGTAAAACTCAGGTCTCTGGCTTCTCTTCTTGTAGACAGCTCTGGTGCCCTAGTCTGGAGCACGTATTCCTGCATGGCAGTAATTGCTGGAGCTTGTTGGCTGCTGTTCCTTTCAGAATTAGGAGAGAGAGAATCTCCTATTTGTACTTGTAAACCTTCAACTTCTCTCAAGGTCTGTATCACCCTAACCCCCAGAGGTATTTAAATTTACAAATCCTGCTCTAAATTGAGTATTTATACCAAACTGAGGCCCTTCACCTTGCCTGAAACTGCCTTCTGTGGTTTCCATAATGCAGGTAGTCTGAGTCCATCTCAACTAGGCTTCCTGGGGCTTGCTAAACTTTCCAAGTTCTGGGCTTGCTTCAGACCTTCTAGTTCAATCTCTGGGATAGGGACTGGGAGCTGACATTTTAAAGAGATGCCTGAGGTGATTTTATTCCTCCTAACTGCTGGAAAGCACTGCCCCATACTTCCCTAACTTCATTCCTCCTTGCCTGCCTCACCAGACTCAGCTCAGAAGCCACCTCCTTCTTGAAAAATTTCCTGATCACTTTCACACTGTATTTAAGACTTCTCTCTACTACTCTGCTTCTTGTCATCAGGTTATCTGTATCTTATGGCCCATGGCATGGACCCATCGTGTTCCACAGGAAACACGATGGATCCCCCCACCCCATTGCCATTTTATAGAGAAGACCACCTTGTGGTTAAAGTGTCCCATCTTCCTGCTTCCGGAGAGGCTCTGAGCAGCGGTGGCCATTAGCATTGAAGGGTGCCCTGCACCCTCATCCGAGACAGGACCCTCTTCAGGCCTCGCTCTTCCTTTACTCCCGTGTCACTCCTCCCAATACCTGGAAGGAGAAGTCCTCCCTCCAGAGCAGTTTCACCCTTCAAGGGCTATGGAAATGCCACACAATGAGAGTGTCGTCATGGAAAAGGCAAGCGTTATGGAAAAGGCAAGCAAGCGTAAAGAGACTTCAGAGGCATTTCTTCTCCACGTCACCGTCAACTGACTTTCTAGGCATCTCCCATCACTGAAGAATAAAACGGTAAATGTTGCTGAGAAAAAACATTTGCTTTCAATTAAGAAACATCTTACCATACATTCCATTTGTGCCTTTCACAAAACCCTGTGAAACCCCCAAAGGGGTGTGGAGCGTCCATTTCCATTACATTTTTTGAAGATTTAAACAACAGAACCTTCGAACAGGAAAGAAGTAGGGAGCCCTGGTGAGTGCAAACATTGAACCCATGAGGTTGTGACTCTTCCCCAGATGATCGATTGGCCAGTTTAGCAAGGGCCATGCCAGACACTGATGATGGGGAGACGGGGTATGGGGCCATGAGCATCCTCACCTGCACCCAGCGGTTGCTCTGGCAACAGAGAAAGAAAGCTTCATGGAAGGGATGTGGGATGGTTTAAAGAATAGTAAGGAGATAAAAGGACACTGATGGATGATGGTTGAAGAAGCTCCCATTTCTGCAGTGAGGACTGTCAGGAGCCCTGCTGTGGCCTAGAGAGAGGGAATAGTGTCCCAAATGAGTGCTGGGTGAAGAAGGGCATAAAGAGACCATCCACTGACCAGGAAGGATGGGAAGGGAAGGTTTAATAATATGATGGTAAGGAGATTTGCACAAGCAAACAGGAAATGTTAGAAAAGTGGACAAAGAATCCAATAAAGCTAACATGGAAAAATAAGGCATTAGAATCTAAAAGCAGTAACTTAATAAGAAATCCCGGGAGAAATGAAAGGGTTTTTGGGAAATGATGGCTGAGAAGGAGGAATGTCCCTCCTGGAAAATGGACCCACAGGAGCTTCCCTTGTTTTTGTAAAAAGTGAGAAGAGAAAACTTCTGAAGGCCCAGATGGGAAATTCAGCATGCCAAGTCCTGAGATTTACTATAAAAATGCAGGTTGGGGTAGACTGATAGCCTACACCCTGGGGCCAAATATTAAGACATTATAGCTACAAAACTTAATTGACAAGCCACATAAAAGATCGTAAAGCAAAGAATAGTGGAGAGAGATTATTTATGAAAGCTGATCATGGCCAGAAGAGCTGGGCCTCCAGGAGCTGGTCTGGCAGCCCGATGGACAGGTTCCTTGTTCGGTGCAACCCATTCACCAGCACCATCGCCAAACATTCGTAGGGGATTGTGGAGAAGCCGAAATATCCTCAGTGTGTACCAAGTAGGTCCAGAAGCGCCTGGGGAGAGCAACAGCCACTAATCTCTCAAGTAGTTTATTGAATGCCCACTATGTGGCAGGAACTGCTCCAAGTTCCCTCCGGGAGTCCTCTCTGGGAGGATCTCAGAAGTTCTTGTGTTTTGTTTGTTTGTTTGTTTTATTTTTATTTTCTATTTTACTTTAAGTTCTGGGATACACGTGCAGAACGTGCAGGTTTGTTACATAGGTATACATGTACCATGGTGGTTTACTGCACCTGTCAACCCATCATGTAGGTTTTAAGCCCCGCATGCATTAGGTATTTGCCCTAATGCTCTCCCTACCCCTTACCCCCCACCCCTCTGACAGGCCCCAGTGTGTGGTGCTCCCTTCCCTGTGTCTATGTGTTCTCATTGTTCAACTTCTACTTACGAGTGAAAATGTGTAGTTTTCACTCATTTGGTTTCCAACTTCATCCATGTCCCTGCAAAGGACAAGAACTCATTCTTTTTTATGGCTGCATAGTATTCCATGGTGTATACAGGCCACATTTTCTTTATCTGGTCTATTGATGGGCATTTGGGATGGTTCTTGTTTAATGACTCATTAAAGCAGTCACCACTGGGCCTTTGACACAGAGAAGAATCCATATTTCCCAGCACAAGCTATGTCCTGAAATGGGATGAAGGCAAATGAGGAAACTAGAAGAGAATTTAATAGAAACAGTATCTAATTTAGGGGAGGAAAGGAGATTAAAGCTGTTAGATCTCTATTTTCTATGAGCAAATATCCTCTGCTTTTAGCTTCTTGGTCACCCAGTTTATATTATAGTGGGACGTGTTTTTGAAGAGTATGAATGTCCATCTGTGGAAATGGAGGCAGGTGGAGTGATTTATAAGCATGGAGGCAATTTTTCACTTAGATAGAATACTGAGAAGTTAATTTGGGAAATGAGAGGTGTTTTGCTGAGTGTGGTCATCTCAGTTTTAGATTTAGTAGTACCCTGGGGTAACTGTGGCTGATTGTCATACCTAAAGTAACCCAAAGATAATGAAACTGAAAATGAAGGACTTTTATTCTTCAATTCCCAGCTTCTCACTAACCTCTCCCTTGAAGTTTTAAAATATGTACCAAGAATCCACTGGAGGCTACCACAGACAGGCCCAAATCTGGGAGAGGACCCTCACTCAGATGAATAAGTGCATGAACAAAGTGAATCAGGAGAACTTCCCGTAGCTTCTGCTAAGCAGCCTTCTGCAGCTGAAAGAAGCTAAGGGGACTGGACAGTTAGGAATGATTAATGAGAAGCGGGGTGATGTACTGTAACACAAGCTGAACAATGAGAACATTTAATCTGGGGAGCTGAGGAAGTCGGTTGGGACTTGGATATAATCTTTCTAAAATATGAAGGTCACAGAAAAATAAATCAGGCTGATGAATTTGTTTAACCTGTTACCTAATATGAGAGTAGGAACATAACTGAATTTGAAAACCACAATTATGTCAGGAGAAGAAAGTCCTGGGTAAGCCACGTCACAGATGACTGCATTTGATGCCACAGGCAATCGAGAAGAACTCCAGATCTCCCTGCTGAATATTCACATCAGGGCCTCACAGATGTGTGTTCCCAGCTCAGGCCTAAATCCTGCAGAACACATTCTTGAAGAGGTTGTTGGGCTCAGAAAGCAAAGCTGCCAAGCAGCTGCCAACTTCGGCAGCAATTCCAGGCAGCCAACCCCAAACCCCATTTATTGGCAGGAATCCAGCACAGGCCATGACCACCCCTTGCCTCACACCTCCTTGTGGGATTTAGAGGTTGACTGGACACTGTAGGGATGTAAGTAGCTATGGCTTTCAGAGTGGGTTTGGCTCACCTGTGGCTCAAAGAATCTATATTACCTGGAAACCTGTTAAGAATGCACCACATTCAGCCCTAGGGCTGGGCCTCCAGGCTACCACCTGCACTGGATTTCTCCATCTTTGGGCCTTTTAAGTCTCTCCAGTTGGCCATGATAGCAAGCAGTAACAGCAAGGTTCTCCATCCTCCTCCACTGGCTCATAATATATCGGCTTCACCGAACAATTGGTTTCCATATGAATCTGGATTTTTATTCTGAACTCTAGTCAATGGTTAGATCTACCTGGCCGTTGCTGTTTTAATTATAGCAGTATGTAGTATAATTTATTATAATGATGTATATATTTGTATAATATAAAAACAAAATAAAATAGATATAAATAATACAAGTATATAAGTATGTACTATAACTAATAATACAGTAGTATAGTACATTTGTTACTTCATTATAAGTTTTAATACATCTTAGGAAAAGCCTCATTTCTTTCTCGCTGTGTATGTGTCTATTTTAAAGGCTAATTGTTAAAAAATTATTTTAATTACAAAAGATTCTCTTGTGTTTCAGAGAAAACTTAAGTTTCCTATCTACTCTCTCTATATATCTCCCACTTTTATGTTACCTTTGTACGCCTTTTGATTTTCTTATTCAAACAACATATACATTTTTAAAAATTGGATCTATTCTTACTATTCTGAAACTTGCATTTTTCACTTAATGATGTCCCACAGACATATTGGTACCTATGCCATCATCCTCACTGCGTTGGAGATCTCAGTATCTCTTTTTCAACCGCTATTTTCTTCCAGGGATTTGTTAGGAATCACGGCTGTAGTAGACACTCTTGCATGTATATGCATGTGTATCTTTTGATAGTGCTGCTTTCATTTCTCCAAGATGTATTGTTCAAAATGGAATTACTGAACCAAAAGGTATGTACATTCTAACTTTTAGCAAATTTTATTAAATTCTGCCAGTTTGCTTTCGAAAAAAGTTGTGATGATTTACACTCCCATCCACGCCAGAGATGACAACCTCCTTTGCCTCATACCCTCCTTTAATGTACACTAGTGGTTTCCAAATTACGGGACTTATTCCCAAACTATTAATGTTCGAATTCTGTACATTAGACTCTCTCAGGGAGCTTTAAAAAATGTAGAACCCCAGGCCATACCCCAAACAAATTAAATTGGTAGCTGGGGATCAATAGTTACTTGAAGCTGCCCAGGCGATTCCCGGGTGCAGAGCGTTGAGAAGGGCTGGCCTAGATGCTATCAGTTTTCTAAAAATGTTGCCCAATTGAGAGCAACAGTAGCTCATTGTTTTTAAAATTTGCATGTTCATGGCTAGTTTGTATAATAATTGTTCCATTTGTATGGTCTGTTCTGTGAAGTCTCTTTTATCCTCTATTTTTCTGTTACATTTTAATATTGTTTTCAGTGACTTCTTTGCATATTAGAAAAATTAAATCTGGATATGGTGTGTCCTGACTTCATATAGTTCCTTCAGTCACACAGAAAGTTTTCATTTTTATGTCACCAAACCTGGCAGGTTCTTTATCCTTGGTAGATTCTAGTTAGTCTACATTAAGGCCTTTTTTATTTTAAGATTATGCAAAAGTTTGCTGGCATTTTCTTCTAGTAGGTCTATAATCTATCTGGAATTATTTTGGTCATTAGTATGAAGTAAGGAACTAGTTTGTCATTCTCCAAATGAATAGATAATTGTCCCAAAACCAATCAGGGACAAGACAGAGAGGCCCCCCATTATTATAATTTTCTAGCAACCTAGATGTTCATCAGCAGGAGGATTGTTGAATTAATTATAGTGCATACCTAGTATTCAGTATGATGCAACTATTTTTATAAAATGAAATCAATCTCTGTGTATCGATTAGGGAAAACACCCACTATACTTACATTTTTAGAAAACAAGATATAGAATAATACGATTCCATTTTGTAGGGAAAAAATGTGTATATAGTAATGGCATAAGGCAAGGTAAAAGTTTGGAGAGATGTGAAATACAAGGCTTGACATTTTGACTGCAGTCAGACGGGGGGAAGCACTTTAAACATTTTTATTTAAATTATATCAAGGAGCATGACTTGTTTTTTAGATCCAAGTTGCTATAAGAAGAATGATAATTTTAAAGACAAAAGAAAATTACTTCAGTTCTTATATGAGGAAACAACATCTGACTTGCTTTTTAATTAAACAAGTTTTCTTGGTATGCTCAAAATAAATGTTAACCAGTCATTTATTAAAAGTGGCTAAATTCTGATGGATGACTTTGCTCTAGGTGTTCATCTTAAATGCATGGTTGGTTTCATGGCATAAGAGCAAAGGCCCGATTTGAGGTAAGGAGGCTCCCTGACTGGAGGATTTATGAATCCCGGGAGATGAGCTTTCCTAGGAGAGATGTCCAAATGAGACCTATTTGTTCACAAAAAAACCCCAACTTCCTAAACTACCACCTGCCTCCAGAAGTCACCCTGCCCACAGGTGAAATCTGTTCTTGAGATGCAGACTGGTCCCCAGAAATGATGGGGTGGGGAGGGACAGTGACTCGAAAGTCAGAGGCGGCTTCTCTACTTGTACCTTTCTTTCCTGATGCGGGTGCCAGAGAGTCAACCTGCTTTCCTTCTGCCTTGAAATCTGTTCCTGTTCAACAGCTTCGCACAGGATTTTGCCCACCCAAGCCTGGCTTGGGCACGGGGCTCAGTTTCTCCCTCCCCCACCTTCCCTATGGTGTTTTCTGATCACGGTGGGAAAACTGATAGGGTAGCTAATGATCTGAACATGTATAAAATCCCTTTTGTCCAAATTTTAGAGAGGCTTCTTCCGTAACACAGACTCTGGAGCCAAAAATACCCTGGCTCAGTCCCCAGCTCAGCCACTTCCTAGCTGTGTAACCTGAGCAACTTAAACTTTCTATTCCTCAGTTTCTTCCTCTGTAAAGTGGGGTAATAATGGTGCCTCCTGTGTGGGTTGTTATGACGTTAACACATTAATGTATGGGATGTGTTGCCACAGTGCAAGGCAAGGACTGAGAGACAGTTAACGCTATTTTGCTCTTTCCTCTAGTTTGGTTTTGGAACTCGTTACTGGGAATTGCTTACACACTTCTTTTTAACTTTTTTAGGAGGAGAAAGTCTTTTAAAATTGTTTTTTTTTTTTCTTTTTTAAGATTATGGTTAAACACACACACACAAAAAAACATGAGATCTTCCCTCTTCACACATGTGTCAGTGTACAGCTCAGTTCATTACTTCTCAGCACAATGTTGTAGGGCAGCCTCTGTCTCGGACTCTCGACAGCCCTGCAGTAACTGAGAATTCAGCCAGTGGGAATGGAAATGCTCCCTCCCAGGTGAGTGCATTTCCCAGGCCCTCCCTTTTTCCTTTCCAGGTGCCCCACTGCCCCCTTTCGCTGCAGAGGATCACTTACCTGTCAGGGACTCTTACTCCTTTCATCAGGAGGGTACCTATGGCTCAGTGGTGCCTGACAAAGGTACACTACAGTTCCTGCGTGTTTTATAGGCCCCTGAGCTAAGAATGGGTTTTATATTTTCAAAGAATTGTAAAGCAATGAGAGACAAACAAACAAACAGAAACACCTAAAATGCTTACTCTTCGGCCCTGTACAGAAAAAGTTTGCTGACCTGTGGTAGAACCGCCCAAGACGCACAGCACTGGCGGCAGGGCTGCACAGGCAGCGGCCCCGGCCTTTTGCGCTTCTTTCTCCTGAAACAATTCTCAGAATGGGCATCCCCTCTGGGTGAGCTCAGCACTCACCCCACCTCCATCTGACTGCCATTTGGGGTTCTTCCCTGAAAACACGTTCGTGACATCCATCCATGCAGAATTCTCTCTTTCATTTTGATTTTTCCTTTTTGTTTTGTCTTGGATTCTGTTGGGGATCTTGGGAACAGGGCCTTCACGTTTTCGTCTTCAGAATGGAAATGGCATGGTCTTTTGTGGCTCAGAAGGTTCTGCAAATCCCTTGGCCGCTTCCAGGTTCCCCTGTTCGTTTCCTGGTTGGGGCGCCTGCCCAGTCAGCAGGCCTGGCTGTGCCCTCAGCTGCTGGTGCTGACATCAGGATTGCCAGTAGCCGGCCCCTCTGCAAAGTTGCTTTCTGGGGCTGGGTATGCCCCTCCGGCAAGGAGAGTGCACATGTGGTTCCCAGAGCTCCGTGGGAATGGGAAGTGTGGTACCAGGATGGTGACATGGTTTGGCTGGTGATAAACCTTGCTTATTCAGGGTTTTCAATCCTTTTGATTGGCTTGATGGGATCCTGGGGGCATTGTTAAGCCCTTTCTTCCTTTGGTGGCCCTTGTAGTACTCCAGAGGCCTAAAGAGCCCTGGTAGCTGCTGAGGTCTTGAATCTCCACTGTCACAGAGTTGCTGGGGAAAGGAGGAACTCACTAGTCGGGGACTCTTGACTGGAAATGAGACACAGGAAATTTGAAAGGGCATCTATTTCATCTTTCTGCTTCTAAGCAATCACAGAAAATAGATGAAAAAAAATCTCCATATTGTTTCAAGCTCTCTGACGTTGCCTTTCCATTGTTTTTTAAACCTAGATAAAAGTTTAGCTGCTTTTTCCATAGACAGAAGCCTGGAGCCACTTTGAGTTCTGTCCTTTTTGGGTTCAGGTCTTTCTGCTGCCTGGACCCAGGTTCTTGTGATGCTGGGCTAAAACCAGTGGGTGCCAACGTTGCCAAGTAATTAAAATAAGCTTTTCCATCCAAACCTCCAGTCTTTTTATAAACCCACTTAATGTTTTTCTTTATACACATTTCTTCAGCATTCGGAATGGATTAGATTGTAGGGATTGTTAAAGGGTGTTTAAAAATATTTAGTAATAAATTCAAAGATGAATTGATGGAGTGTTTACTCTAGTTTGTAATCCGTTCTTAGGGAACCATCTGGCAGCTCCAATTTTGGCACCGTCAGCCCTTCCTTCCAATTGGAAGGAAATGCTTCCCTTGCTGGGATTGAGCCCCAAAACTGGTCTGCGCCTGGCGTCCTCAAGGCACTGAGACCACATGTAAAGCAGCTACCAGAGACAGCGACAGGGTTCCTGCTGCTGCCTGCACCCTCTCTCTGCCCTTCTTCCCTCCCTTCCAGCCTGTGGTCTGGGGCCCTGGGTATTGAAACATGTTCTTTCTGGTTGGAAATGTGGAAATACTCAGGAATCTTTACAACTTAAACTCCACTGAGTCTGGGGTGAACTTGAGAATTTAATCGGCTTGTAAAAATCTTAACCGGCTCACAAACCTTTCACTGGCCTTTCCCACAATTGCTGATTTCTCAATGAAAAGGCAGCCAATGGCAGGTTGCAGGTCTGCAGAAAGGCCTAGCAGCACGCTGAGTCTGGGAAGTCGCTCCGAGGGCTGTCTGTCCTGCAACACTTGGGGCGACTGGCTCTTGGCAAAGGGCCTAGCATCTGCCCACTTTGGAGTATGTCCCGGGCACCCAGCCTGGCCTGGCCACTGAGGTCAGCCCACCCACTTTCGAAATCACTGTTTTAAATGTTTGCCCAAAGGCTTCCTTGCTCCAGTTTTATCTTTTTTCACGTTCATTTAGTGAGGATGACAGTTCCTAGTTTGTCAGCTCTACATAGATGCCAAGTGCCTTTACGGTGGGCTGTGGTCCCTTCCTGGACCGTGAGATGGTCTTGTGGCAATGCAGGGGCAGGTGAACCTGCCCCAGAGACTATCAGAAGCTGAAACAGGCCCTGCTGCTAGTGAGGGTGCCACCGCTGTAGGCTTCAAGGTCTCAGGTCATCGGCTAGAAATAGAGCTCCTCCTGGTGCCAAGGTACAGAGGAAAATCACTCCTCAGCAGGAAGCAGAGGCAGGAAGGGGGCCTGGTATGACCTCAGAAACCAAGAGCACTGGCACCACTAGGTGCCAGGAAGATGGTGGAAGTGCTCCTCAAGCTTCCCTACCCGACGGCTGCCCACCAAAAAGATAGACGGGACACATTTCTCCAGGACTTGAGTGGCATAGCTTTCGGCATCCTGTTGAACGTGTCGTATTTCTTTGGTGAAATACTCCTTTTGCGTTAAAAGTTTATGTGAGTTTTTATTTCTCCTCAGAAAATGTGAAAGCTTATTTAAATGCGATTTTTTTTCAAAAAAAGAATTTATTTTGGGTTCAAGAGTACATATGCAGGTTTGTTATATAGGTAAACATGTGTCATGGGGGTTTGGTGTACAGATTATTTTGTCACACAGGTATTAAGCCTAGTACCCATTCGTTATTTTTTGTGTTTGCCTCCCTCCTTCCACCCTGCACCCCCTAATAGGCCCCAGTGCATGTTGTTCCCCTCTATGTGTGCCTATGTTCTCATCATTTAGCTCCCACTTACAAGTGAGAACACGCAGTATCTGGTTTCCTGTTCCTGCGTTAGTTTGCTAACGATAATGGCCTCCAGCTCCATCCATGTTCCTGCGGCGAGCATGGTCTCATTCTTTTTTATGGTGGCATAGTATTCCATGGTATATATATACCACATTTTCTTTATCCAGTCTGCCATTGCTAGGCATTACATGCAAAACTAACATTCACTCTAGTCCTTGAGTAAAATTTCATATGTACTCAGCAACTCTCAGTAATTCCTAGGAAGCTCAACCCTGGTCTAAGAAGTACCACTCTTACTGATGTTTAAAGTCAGAAAGACTAATTTCATGTCTGCCATTCACAAGATTTCTGACCTTTGAAAGTTACTTAACTGTCTTAGGCCTCAGTTTCTTCATCTGTAAAATATAATGATTTATCCTTATATGGTAGCTGTGAGGATTACCTGAAAAAGTCATGTAAAACTGGTACGTAGCTTTTGTGTGTATGAATGTGGGTGTGTATGCTGTCTCAGAGTACAAAGAAAAATCAAAGATCATTCCATGTGCTGAGGGAGCTTTTCAACAACATTGTAGATTCATGGTTATGGATCCATGCAGAGATGTCTCCCATTGCAAGAAATTCTCCCTACCCTTCCCTTCAGCTGGCACCCCAGGTTATCTATAGGCAATTCTGTTAGAAAGTGTATCTCTGTCTTGAATGAAGACCTTTTCTCTGGTCTCAGCTCTGCTCTTTTGGTGGTATTCACAAATATTGCAATTTTTTTTTTTTTTTTTTTTTTAGACAGAGTTTCGCTCTTGTTGCCCAGGCTGGAGTGCAATGGTGCGATCTCTGCCTCATGGGTTCTCTGCCTCATGGGTTCAAGTGATTCTCCTGACTCAGCCTCCCGAGAGGCTGGTATTACAGACATGTGCCACCATGCCCGGCTAATTTTGTATATACATATATTTTTTTTTAGTAGAGACGGAGTTTCTCCATATTGCCCAGACTGGTCTTGAACTCCGGACATCAGGTGATCCACCTGCCTCGGCCTCCCAAAGTGCTGGGATTACAGGCATGAGCCACTGCGCCCAGCCCCAAATACTGCAATTGTAAGACACCTTGAATGTGAACTTAAAACTAGCTTCTTAATGCACATAGTCCAAATAATGAAAACTGTGAAAATTTACTTTTTTAAGGCATATGATGTGGTTTGGATCTGTGTCCTCATCAAATCTCATGTCAAATTGTAATCCCTAGAATCCCTAGTGTTGGAGGTGGGGCCTGGTGGGAGGTGATTGGATCATGGGGATGGAGTTCTCATGAATGGGTTAGCACCATACCCTCTGGTGCTGTCCTTGTGATAGTAAGTGAGTTATTGTGAGATCTGGTTGTTGAAAAGTGTGTAGCACCTCCCCACCTCTCTCTGCCTTCTCCTTCCGGCAAAGTAGGAAGTGCCTGCTTCCCCTTCACCTTCTGCCATGATTGAAAGTTTCCTGAGGCCTCTCCAGAAGCCGAACAGATGTTGCCATGCTTTCTGTACAGCCTGCAGAACTGTGAGCCAATTAAACCTCTTTTCTTTATAAATACCCGGTCTCAGGTATTTCTTTGTAGCAGTGTGAGAATGGGCAAATAGGACATACATTCTATATTTTTGGAGAAGCAAATCTAAACATGGTAATTCTGAGTTTAAATGTCCCCAATGGCTTAAGAATATCTAACATTGGAGAATATGCTCTTTACCTAGTATGTAATCAAGCCCCAGTCAGGCATTCTTACACTGACACACTCCAATGGGTACATTTAAAAGCTCCATGGATTGCTCAGTATTCTCTCAAAACCTTGCTGATCCCCAGAAATAACACATGGCATATGTAGACAAGTCTGCTCCTTGGTGTTCTGACAAGAGAAATAAAGGATGGACAGCGTATGTGGAGAGGTAAGACCCCTAGCTATGACTGAGAGTATTGGTAAATTCTCACTCCAAAAAGAAACTATAAGGTTGAACAAAATTGACAAAAACAAGTATTTCAACACTCTGCAAGTTGACCAAAGATTTATAACAATCTGAGAAATGTTTATATTGAAAAATTGCTGAAATTTGCATAAGTACAGTGCAGATTTGTGGTATTGTTGCCTGGGGGTGCTCCCACCCTTACCTTCCCCCTGTTTGGTCAGCACCAGAACAAGGCAGGTAGAAGGACTGACAGCTTTGTTGCTGCAATCACAGCGGAGCTCACTTGATTTGGTGGATGAGTGTGCAGGGCCAATGTCTTCACTAGCTGGAGGTTGTGGTTGTGGCAAGCATATTCCTGGCTTAGGCTGCAAATATGCCTAGGGGAGATTGGAGCGTGCCCAGGCTAGCTAGCCCCCGAGTCCTGTCTGACTGTGAGGGCTGCATGCATGTGCAGAGGAGATGCAAAGGGGCCCAGCAAAAAATTGAGTCAGACTTGAAAACAGCCTGAAAATTGAATGCATTCTCCAGCCACGTACAGATCCATTGGTGGAGGACAGAGGCCTTGCTGGATTAGGGTGTTTGAGCCTAGTCATTGGATACATGCTCTGCTGTGGACATAGGGGCAACTCTGAGAAAGTCAGGGTTAAAAATAAAAACAGGAATAATAATTTAAGAACCTAGCAGAAACATCAGAGGCCAAACACTAGTAGAGGCAGGTCTCACATATTTAACTCAGGTGAGTTATTTAAAAAATGAATAAAAACAACAAAATCCAGCAGCAACAACAAGCAGGGAAGAATAAGAATCTGGAGTTGCTACCATAGAGTATCTAAAATGTTCAGTTTTCAATAAAAATTAGAACATATGTAAAGAAACAGGGAAATGTGACCTCTGCTCAGGAATAGCAGAGGTCAAAAGAAACTATGTGTTTCCCAGATGCTGGATTTAGCAAAGACTTCATGTAGCTATTATAAATATGCTTAAATAGCTAATGGAAACCATGTTTAAAGAATTAAAGTATGACAACAATGAATCAACAAGTGGGAATTCTCAAGAGAGAGAAATAAGTTTTAAAAACTCAATTTTTATTCTGTAGTTGAAATGTGCAATAATGGAAATGAAAACTCACTAGAAGAGCTCAACCTCAGATTCAAGAAGGCAGAAGAAAAAAAAAAAGTCCCCTTGAAGATAAATGAATAGAAATTATGTAATTTGAAGAACAGAGAGGAAAAAAGGCAAAAGAAAAATAAATAAATGCTCAGAAATTTGTGGGATGACGTCAAGCATACTAACATATATGTAAAGAGAGTCTCAGCAAGGGAGGGGAGAGATAAAGGAGGAGAAAAATTATATGAAAAAACAATGGCTGAAAACTTCCCAAGTTTGATGAAAAACATCACTTTACACATTCAAGAGGTTCAGTGACTCCCCAGCAGAATATATACAAAAAGATCTACACCTAAACACATTATAGTCACACTGTTCAAAGATAAAATCTTAAAAGCAATAAAGAAAATGTAACTTGTCAGATACAGGTAAGCATCAAAACACGGGTGGCTCTGATTCTGTATTGGAAGCAATGGCGGCTTGAAGGCAATGGGATGACATATACAAAGGCTGAGCAGGTCATGGTGGCTCACACTTGTAATCTCAGCACCTTGGGAGGCCAAGGTGGGAGCATTGCTTGAGCTCAGGAGTTCAAGATCAGCTTGGGCAACATAATGAGACCTCATCTCTGCAATAAATTAAAGAAACAAAGAAAATTAGCTGGGTTTGGTGGTACATGCCTGTAGTTCCAACTACTCGGGAGGCTGAGGTGGAAGAATCACTTGAGCCTGGAACATGGAGGCTGCAGTGAGCTGAGATTGCACCACTGCACTGCAGCCTGGGTGACAGAATGACACCCTGTCTCGAAAAACAAAACAAAAGTGCTGAAAGAAACAAAAACATCAATGACCATCAACCAGGAATTCCACATTCAGGAAAACTACAAACTGCTCTTCAAAAATGAAGGTGGAATTAATGTATTACTAGATAAACAAAGATCAAGATAAT
The DNA here is from genome assembly GCF_000951035.1 of Colobus angolensis palliatus. Classification (NCBI taxonomy): domain Eukaryota; kingdom Metazoa; phylum Chordata; class Mammalia; order Primates; family Cercopithecidae; genus Colobus; species Colobus angolensis. The sequence goes on from NW_012115389.1 coordinate 2,754,836, forward strand.
TCGTTACTAGTAGACCTGCCTTACAAAAAATACTGAATGAATCCCTTCAGGCTAAAAGAAAGTGACACCAGACAGTAACTCGAATCCACAGGAAGAAATGCACACTGGAAATGGCAAATATGCAGATTAGTATTTCTAAAAAATAAATTTTTTCTGATTTCTTGTCAATTTTTTTTAAAAAGAAAGTAGTTTAAGGCAATAAATATAACATAGTTGAGTTTATGGCATAGATAGATATAATATATATGGTAATAAGAGAATGGAGCTATATTGGAGCAAAGATTTTTATGTCATCAGATTTAAATTACTCTTAATTTGAAATATACTGTGATAGATTAAGATGCATACTGAGCAATCACTAAGAAAAGAATTCAAAAAATAATTAAATTGTCTGGGCACAGTGGCTCACACCTGTAATCCGAGCACTTTGGGAGGCTGAAATGGGTGGATCACTTGAGGTCAGGAGTTCAAGACCAGCCTTCCCAACATGGTGAAACACTGTCTCTACTAAAAATATAAAAATTAGCCAGGTGTGGTGGCGCTCGCCTGTAATCCCAGCTACTCAGGAGGCTGAGGCAGGAGAATCGCTTGAACCCAGGAGGCAGAGGTTACAGTGACCCAAGATCCTGCCACTGCACTCCAGTCTGGGTGACAGAACAAAAC
>NW_012115389.1:2755548-2774760 GCF_000951035.1 Colobus angolensis palliatus
GGAAGCAAGCAAAATAAAGGGAAGAAGTTTAACTTTAGGTGAAGTTAGCAATTTTAAGTATTACACATAGATAGGTGATTTAATTATTGAAATGAAACAATTTGGGGGGAAAAGGTAACTAGTTTTCTCTTAGATCCCACAGGTTAAGGTCTGGACAACAGAAGACTGCTCTCCATCTCAAAAAAAAAAAAAAAAAAAAAATTAAATCAACGGAGGAATTAAAATGACAACCTAAAAATATTTATTTAACAATTTGGGGGGAAAAGGTTAAAGGTTTTCTCTTAGATCCCACAGGTTAAGGTCTGAGTCCCACAAGACTGCTCCCCATCTCAGACACCAATTGCAAAGTAATAAGTTGTCACCTATATCTCTGACCAGCTGGTTATAAATTGGAGTTTCCACAAACCCCTCCTTAGGCTTAATTCATTTGCTAGGGTGGCTCATAGAACTTAGGGAAACACTTATATTTACTAGTTCATTATCAAGGATAATGAAAAAGATAAAGATAGACAAATGAAGAGATGAAGAGAGCCAGGTATGGGGGAAGATGCGAAGAGCCTCCGTGTCCTCTCCAGGTGTGCTGTCTTCCAGACACCCGCAAGTGTTCACCAATCTAGAAGCTCTCTCAATGCTGTCCTCCTGGGTTTTTTATGGAGGCTTCATTACATAGACATGACTAATTACATCAGTGGCCACTGATGATCTATTCAACCATCAGCACCTCTCCAGAGCCTCTCAAGAGCCTCTCCAGAGGTCAAAAGGTAGAGCTGAAAGTCCCAACCCTTTAATCCCATGGCTGATTCCCCATCCTGACGTTATCCAGGAGCCCACCAGGAGCTGCCTCATTAGAACAAAAAAAGTTTCTATTGCCCAGGAAATTCCAAGGGATTTGGGAGCTCTGTGTTAGAAACCAGGGTCAAAGACCAAATATTAGAACAAAAGAGACTCCTAGCACCCCTGTCTACAAGAGTTTTAGAAATTGTCTCAGAAACTGGGGCCAGAGACCAAATATATATTTCTTACTGTACCATAATATCACTAAAACAACAAAAGGCAGTAAGAAGAACAGAGGAACAAAGACAGGAGGCATGTACAAAATGATAATAAGGTGGAAAATGTAAATCTAACCATATCCATCATACTATTAAATGTAGATGCTCAGACAGGGCAACAATAATTGCGATAAAAATAATTAACATGGACTGAGTGCTGACTATGTGCGGTACTATCCTGGGCACTTCACATGTCCACTCTTGTAATCTTCACAGTACCGCTATGGGGTATGTGCTATTCTTGTTTCTATTTTAGAAATGAGGAAACCAAAGAACACAAGGATTGAAGAACTTGCCAAGGGAATGCTTGGACAAGAAAATGAATTAGCTTCCTAGAATCCATGTGACTCAAACAATGTGAAGATCCTCAGCCCACCCTAATAAAGAAATGAGTCCAACGTGCAGTTTCGGAAGACTCTGGAAAGGGAGAAGCAGTGTCAGCCATGGTCCTTCCGTACTCTCCGTGAGCGAACCATGTGGTCTTCATAAGAACCCTTCCAGGCAGATGCACGTCATCTCTCTTTACAAGTGAAGAAACGGAGGCCCAGGGAAATTAACTTGCCCAAGGTGATGCCAAAAAAAAATTTAAAAAAGGTAGAATGAGGATTCAAACAGTAATCTAGCTGCAGCGCCTGTGTGAATATTATGGTGCCTCTCAGTAAGTCCTATACCCAGCCCCTCCCAATTCATCAGTTAAATCAGAGAAAAAGGATAAAGGAAGCATGCAGGCAGCTCTAAAAGGGAAGGGAGTCCTGAAATGGAAACCTGGGGTGGGGGTGGACCAATTGTTCCTGCTTTACCTTCAGGATGAGGGAGAGGTTTTTAAGCTAACTATATAGTTTCAGATCACTCATTCTTCCATTCACTCATTCGTTCATAAATAACCACTCTCAAGCGTCCTTCTTCTCCCTCACAGGGAAGGAATTGGGCCAGGCATTAGAAAATAGCAACTATGTTTAATGAGCGTCTCAGTTAGTCCTCACCACCATCCTATGAATTAGGCGTCATTATTTATCATCATATTATTGATAAGGAAGTTGAAACTTTGAAAAATCAATTGCCAACGATCATAAAATTTGTAAGGGTGAAGCCAAGAATTGAGGCCAGGTCTGCCTGACCACAGTGTCCACACACTTCCTGATACACCTGAGGGTGTTGGGCAGAGGGAGTGAGGTGAGGAGAGGCCTTAGTATTCAGACTCGCTGTGTGTTACAGATTGTTTAACCACCTTGATTTTAGATGATCAGTGGCAAACTGCTAGCAAGAAGAGGAGCTTACAAAAAACAAACTTGTTGTCTTTAGTTTAATTCTTTATTTGAACATCAAATAGGTTGAGAAAATTGTTTACAGGTGCTCAAGCATCCCGCTGGATTCTTTTTCAAAGTGCAAAAGAGGTTTACAAGTGTGTTTCATTAAACAAAGCAAAGCTGCGACAAAACGGAGTCACGTCAGTAATAGTATGCATCAGCAAAAGGGCATATTAATCCATCAAACACAATTTGGCATTTGAGCCTTTTCCCATAAAACAAGAGCTCTACACTGAAGAGTATGAAGTGCACAAAAAGCATTGTTTATCACCTGTGAGAGAACAGAAACTGGCATAATGTCACTTATTAATTCAAGTCTCTATAACCAATGACCTCTCTGTGGATGCAAAGGGGTCTGTGTCTCAGGCACCTGCTCATGGGACAATATGTTGTTTCGAGGGTGCACAGCTCTAAACACACACACTGACGATGGGTTTGGAACATGGCAGCATTTACATATTTTAAAAGTTCAGGCACAATTGGATGCAAAAAAAGAATAGAAATTTTTCTTGAATCTCAAAAGACAGTGCAAAATTGAAGTGCCATAATAGAGGCAGCAATTACTTAGAAAACAATTTGAAATGACTAAAAACGAGGCCACACTTTAATTCAATTGGAAAGGAAATGCAGTTGGAAACAGAGCATAATAATGCTACTGAAAAGATGGATATTTGGGACCACAGTTCATTTGCTCCAGTTGAGAGTAACTTTTCAGGGGATTAACCTGGGAATGGTGCAGTCATCTAGATCGCGCTCCCAAGACCTGCACCAAACAGAATTATGGTTGCCTTTTGAGCTACTGTATGACTCTATTTGCCTTTCACATAACTAGCTTCCCCAAGCAGATCTGCCTGTGAATATTAGACATTACTATGGGGTTAGTGATCATTCCCAGTACCCACGGTCCATCCCATAATTGGAACGTATGAATAGGAAAGGATCTGTAATCAGTGTCATGCAGGGGAAGGAGTACTCTAAGCCAATGGCCCAAATCAATGGCCATTTCAGTGTATCAGGTTTCAAGGTGAGAACACCTTAATGTGATCAAAAGTAAATTATCAGTAAGTCCCTTATTTGTTCAGCCCCCAAAAGGCATGGGATATGGCGTGGTTAAACGTATCTGCAAGGTTACTAGGGAAATCAAATCAAAGACTGCACTTCCTTAGGGGTTAGATTTTACAACCTACGTTGAGAGGGTCTTCTCTTTGGATGACCTAGTCTCTCGTAATTGCTGCATGATGGCATTACAGAATCATTACGGCAAGCTAGGCAATGGCGAAAAGAAACACAGACCACTAGCTACTCCATGGACTTTACTGCTGATGTTGTTCTTTCTTGTCTAGAACTGAAGCTGCCATTTTAGAAATGGCTACAAATGGAGCTAGTTGATTTGTGGTCTCCAGGGCAGAAGTGGACTACTGAACCCTGGTACACACTCCAGGTGCCAGAATTCACAATTTTCCTCCAAATACTTTCAATACTTTTCTTCGTATATTTGCCATTCCCCAAATTCCTGAATCTACTTCCCCACCATACCTGAGCCCCCAGATAAATCACATCTTTTAAATTTTAACTTGCTTCAGAGTGGGAGAAAGCAGAGGTAAGAGTTTTTTTTTTTATCATGTCCCTACACCCAATACCAACATCAGCCAGAAAATATCTGCTGTCCATTAGTGGCACTTCAAGTAAGAATACAAAGAGATTTCCAAAGTTGCTGGAGACCCCTGGGCGAACATTTAGATCACTGATGTTCTCTGCCCATTTCAAATGTAGTAGTATCTTAACATGAATACAAACACATTGGATGAATAATGTAAAACCTTCCGCTGTATAATTGTTTGGCTTTAGCTGGTATTACATCATCTAGTCCTAGAAATTTTTTTTTGTTTTATTTTAATTTTTTTAAAAGAAAATCTAAGTATAAACATTAAAAAGAACCCACTGACCCATTAACTACTGTCCAAAAATATTACTACTGATATTTTGGTAAAAGCAAAATTAGCTGCCCTGAATAATTTTCCTTTTCAGGCATAATCTTTGCTACATAAGATTGTCTGTCATTCAATATCCAACAATAGGCATCTGGATTAGTGCTATTTTGTCTACTGCGGATACAAAAGTTGATATGAAATGTGATCTTCATTTAAATGAATAATCACCAGGCTTTAGGCATAAATGACTGTATACATGACAAGGTAGCTTGAAAAGTATACAAAAAAAAAAAAACTAAATATTTTTCCTTGGTTTTTGCATGTTAACCCAGTCAAATTAAATCCAGAACAGAAGTACTACATTCAATTGTCTGATAAACAAGCAATGTAATTTCAAAAAAATATATATTATACTATATAAGGTGCTTCTTAAACAAACTAAGGTGCTTCTTAAACAAACAGCAACAAAAGAATTATGTTCTTCAACATATCCTTAACACAGATACATAAAATTGTCCCCAAATTTAAGTGCACATAAAAACTTTTTTTTTTTTTTATTCCCTCCCAGATTCTCAGTCCTTTGGTGATCACTTAACTGGACAATCAGAAATTAATGAAATCCACTTTTCCAAACAAGACATACCAAGGGAAGCCTGAGCAGCTCACCTGGGTCATTGGCTAACACAGACATCACCTCTCAGTAGGGTTTCAATTATAGACAATAAGGTCACCCAGAGGAAATCAAACATTCTTTTTTGTTAAGAAAAAGGAAGCAACCCATACTTGTGCTAGAGAAGCAAAGGCCCAGGGAAGGCTGCCCTGTGGCTGGAATGAGCCTTTCTTTTTTAGCCTATAAGTCAAAGGAAATTGAAGGAAATGAGCTGGCAGGAGTGGAGGCGGTGGGAGTGGGGGAGGAAGGGGGAGGATTTTCTTCCCCAAACCAAACCCTGATTTTGGATTAGCTCTAAACAACCAAGGGCATATGTAATCTGACCAGGCCCCAGTCAGCCTGAGTAGTGACAGCAACGGTCCCCACCCTCCTCCCGTGCCCCAGGGTGCTGGGCCAGTTGTAGGAACACAGCTGTCTACGGCAGCTGTCACAGCTGCCGCTTCCAGCCAGGGCCACGCTGGGAAATGAAGAAGAGCTGGACCACCCCAGGGATCCCAGGGCACCCCCAAAGGGCAATGCGGGGTCTGCAAGGAATGTTCCTAGGTAGCTGCAGCCTGTGGCAGGGCCACCCTGAGCAAGTCTGGCTGTGCCTCAGAACTGTGTCCAGTTTCTGCCCTACTTTCCCTCTTGTTCTCTAGTAGCCACAACAATCCCGCACAAGCACTGTTCAACTCCATGCCCCAGGGCTAAATGCATCACTAGGGCCCCTGCTCCTTTCAACGACCCTTTACCCTCATCATGCATCACCACAGTGAACAGTTCACCCCTGTATAAGGCACACACACGCCGGGAAGATCCAAGTACAGCACCCACCGAAACAGGTCCTGAAGCTGACCAAACTGCAAGTTCAGGGAGAGAGGGCTTTCTTTGTAACACAAAAATAAAAACAAAAATCAAGAACTTATCCCTCATACAGGGAGACTTAACTAAGATCAACTTGCTGCTTTCCATAGGTCCATGGGAGGCACGAATGAAGTGGAACCCATGACCGGAAAGCCAGAGGCAGAGCTTTCAGCACATCTGAAGCTGCAGTGTATCAAGTTAAATAGTCTTGCCAACTAGGGGACCTGCCTTCCCTGTGTGCCCCTTGCATTCCTATAGGGGAAATGAATTGACAATCACCAGATATTCTGCTACAGTCATATATAAAAGCTTTAAGGTATACCACTTTCATAAAAGGATGCATTGCCATAGGAATACAAGAGGGTGCTATAATAAACGCTTGACCTAGCTTTCTCCAAGTCACCAGTTAAAGGAGCCACTTTAAATTCTTTGCTGTGGCTTATTCTTAAAGCCATTTAAAAAGTGCTTATCAGAGGTGAAATGTCTACTCTCCAGGCCTGGGTCTCTGCAAGTAGCTTAAATGCACAGAGTCGTCTGAGCCCCAACCTGTAGACTGAGTTCAGCTGTGAAGAGCTACAGGAATCCTCACGCTTAGTAACATAGCACAGGGGGAACGAGAGCTGTTACAAAGATTTCGCCCTGGAATCCCTTTGGCTGTTCCCAACAGAAGACAGAAGATGTGCCACTAAGAACTGAGCAAGCAAATGAATGGCCACTCATCTAGAAAGCCATTGGTGGTGGATGCATGCCGGAGTGTATGCAGGAGACAGAATTTGGCTAAAGTGGTGCATGATGAGGGTAAAATGCAGCAGGGATTATCTGAACCGTGGGGGAGCCGGGGAGCTCTCAGACTGTGGCGGGGAAACCCTCTGCGTCCCCCGTGATGTAATACTTTTGCAAGGAATGCGATGAAGTAGAGCCCGCGGTGGCCAAGTGGCTTTGGTCCGTCTCCTCCATGGGCGCCCCTCCACGGCTAGTGGGCGCATGTAGGCGGTGGGCGTCCAGCATCTCCAGCAGCAGGTCGTAGAGGGGCACCACATTCTTGCACTTCATGCTGTAGAGATGCTCCATGCCTTTGTTACTGTGGGTGGGAAGACACAGAGAGACCACTTTAGAGCCAACCTGAGCCCCAGGAGTGCTGAAACCCCTAGAAGGGGAAGGAAGAGGAACTCCAAAGACACACGGCAGCCAATCTTTCTTGCTGTTTAAAGACCCACTTTAGGATGGGAGCTGAGAAAGCTGAGGGCTTTCAGAGGCCCTAATCTGGAACTCATGGCTGTGAGGTTTTCATTTTCCGCCTCCTACGAGGGTGGTCCCACCCTCACACTCTCCCTGCAGCCACTTTCAGGGTATTTGCTATGCAGGTGACTTCCATGGCCCTCCGTGGCCTCAAATGAGATCCCATTCCCTTCCAATAGGATCTAAATGCATTCAAATAGGATCGCCAGTGCATCTAAAAAGAGAACAGGAGATATTCAGCCAAGAAGGAGAAGGTATTTTAAATGCGTAAAGCAGTTCAAGACGCTCCACTGTTAAATCTCTCACGTCACTTCCCATTTAACTCAGAATACAATCTAAATGTCTTTCCATGCTCTACAAGGCCCAACTGGTCCAGCTTCCATCCACATCTCCAAGCTCTTCCTGCCTGTCTCCCCTAACCCACTCTCCATAGCCACACTGATTTTTGTGCTGCCCTTAAAGGAACTAAGCTCCCCCCAAGACTTAGGGGACCCACACTTGCTGTTCCTACTTCCTGAGATGCACCTTCCTCCAGTCTTCAAAATGCTGCCTCCTCGGAAAGGCCTACCGCTACCCAGTGGCAGCAGCCTCAAGCCTCTGCAGTCTCAGCCTTCCTCTTTCACACTGGTCTGTTTTTCTTAGCATACTTATCACTACCTGAAATTCTCCTTTTTATTTATTTGTGTTTATTCTCTCCGCCTCCAAACACACACATGCACACACTCACACTCTCAGTGCGAATTCCTAGAGAAGCAGGCTTTATCCTGTCCCCTGCTAGGCCTAAAACAGTGCCCAGAGCTCAGTTCATGTTCAGGAAAACAAGGAGGGAAATGGACAGAGGGAAATGTAGGCAAATGGCATTCTCCTTTCCCTACTCTCCTCTGCTCTCCTCCACTAGCCACAACTCTGCTGCCCCACCACAGTACTGGTGGTGGGGGTGGGGAGGAGAACAACTCTTATCTAGTTTGAAATTTCTTTTAAAAGAAATATGTATCATGAGTAGCAGGGCCAAGAGAATGTCTTAGAAAAATTTGCATTTTTAGTAGGGGAAAATTCAGCTCAAGTTGGAGACCTGCCATGAAAACACAACATCAAAGCTATTCAGGGCCTACAACATGGTCTAAATTACTTGTTTAAGTGTTACTTTTTTTTTTTTTTTCATTTAAAATGCTATAAAAGTTAAATGCCCCCTGGATCTGCCACTGTGTTCCTCGTGCAACCTGATGATTCACATTTACAGTCAGATGAAATCTGATATTGAATTCTCTGAGTAGCAACATATGGCGGGGGCCAAGCTTACTTAACAAAATAGACTTCTGTGATTTAGATTGGCTGTAGTGAGGAACCAAAATATTATTATTATTACAATCGTGTGTGTGTGTGTGTGTGTGTGTGTGTATGTGTTTGAGAGAGAGAGAGAGAGAGAGACAGGAGAGAGAGAGAGAAAGAGAAGCAACCTCTGTCCAGCTTTCCACACGACTCTAACAGAAACTCTACAGAGCTTTCATCTTGCTGCTGCCCTCTGCCAGACGTGGCCAGTAAAATCAGCCAAGGTTGTATATTTAGTGCAAATTTACTTAGTATTAACTAATTAGGCTTGCTAATGCTGACAAGCAGTTAATGGATTTGAAAATTCAGCAATTCCTTTCAACAAATAAAAACACCCAACTGCAATGCATTGAATCTACAACATCACTGACATTCCCAGCTCAGAGTCAAAGCTAAGATGTTTTCCTCCAGGGTAAGGTTATTCTCTCAGCCAGGGATTTTGGCATCTAATCCACTCACGGCTTCCCTCTCTATAACAGTCATCAACAGAAAAAGGGAAGACTGGAAATGTATAATCTGAATGCAGTCACCTTCTCTACCTGACAGATGTGATTCCTCTGTCTGTTACACAGGGATCTTTGGGGAACCCTGCGAACAGAGACTGCAATCACCTTACCTACTGCAATTACCAAGTAGAAGCTGAATTCACAGGGCAGGGAAAAGCCTGCCATGAGTCCTTTGTTCATTCATTTATTCCCTCATTTCTTCGTTCACTCACTCAGTAATAATGTTGTGGGCATATACCATATGTAAGTCTTCATATACGGCACTGTGAGGGACGCAAAGAAAATCAGATACGTCTGTTTTCCCAGGAGCTAATAATTTTTTAAGGTTGTCTCCAGAAAGGGTGGTGCCTGGGACTTTAATGAAGCAAACTTCTTGCCATTTGAATCATGGTCTCAGGATTTGAAGGGCCCTTAAAAATGATAGAATCCAACCTTCTTAAGACATCATAGGCCTTCCCTCATAGCCACTAAGAGAAGGAATCTCTTTCATTCCTAGGGGCCTGGTGTAAGCTCAAGGTCATGTAGGCTTCATCACCCATGAGTACCTATCCTAGTGTCATCACTTTGAATCATCGCTGTGGTCCTGCTGGAGTCTGCAATACATAACCCAGCAGTCTCCCCATCTCTTCCCTGCAGATAAGGTCTGCTTATGAGAATGGTATCCAGTAAGCTTTTGGCCAAATTGCAGGACGATGGAATGGAAATGAGGCCACTTTCACCTTTTGGCATAGACAGACTCTATTTTCTCTGCTGATATCCTTCCTTAGCTCTTACAAAAAACATTTGTTGAGTACTTACTATGTGCTCTGCACCGTGCTAGGTGATATTGGGTAAGCAAGCCATGGCTCACAGAGTTGTCAATCTAAATGGGCAGAAAAATAGTAAAATGGGCAGTAACCATAGGGAAGAACAGAGTACAAGTTCCAACTAGGTCTTAAGGGTTAGGAGATGCTTCCTTCAAGGAGTGAGATCTGAGCTATGACAGGTTAGATTATTGCTCAGAAATATTCATGCCCCTGGCAACATGTCCATCTTTGACTCTGGACTCCTCACATGCTTGCTTGGCCAATGAAATGTCAGTGGACATGAGTGAAAGAAAACAGTAAAATGCACTTGCCCAAACAGGATCGCTTTCTCATGCCTCTGCAGTTGCTATGAGAACATGTCCCAGCTAACATGTGGATATAAGGAGGACAGGAGACATGAGACACAGAGCAGAGTCACCCTGGCCTCAGGCAGCTGCCTCCCAGATGTGTGAGTGAGCCCAGCTGAGGTCAGGAGGGCTGCCCGCCAATCTGCAGCCTGAAGAAGAACCTCCCCCAGATGACTCATCCAACAGTCAGCTATTATGGCTAGAGCTCAGACATAAGGAAGTCCTCGTAAACTAAGGGCTGAATCATAAGGAGTAATAAAAACAAAGTGAAAGGGTTTATACTTTTATCTAAAAGCAATGAGAAGCCACTGAAGGGTTTTAAGCAGGAGGATGACATCAGATTTGCTTCTAGAATGATCACTCTGGACACATCACGGAGAATGATCTAGAAAGGATCTAGGTTACAGGCAGGGATACATACATGTTCAGTGGCTGGCACAGAAGTCCAACGGAAAATGATGGTGGCTTAGACTAGGGTAATGGCAGTGGGGGTGACAAGAAGGGGTTCAACAGGTATGAAAGAATCAACATTGACTCTCCGTGAGGCATCTGGCCCCAGGGTCTCTCATTTAGGAAATCCAGGTGTGCACAGGGACCATAACAGATGTGCCCAGTGTCTTCAGCCTGTGTATGCTCACAGGCTTCTCTGGATTGGCCCCCTCCTCCTATTTGCACACTGCACCCAATCTCTAAACCCCTGCCCCAAAGCACATGCTTTAAACCATGCATAAGTATCGCTTCCTCTGTGCCTTCTCTGACACTTGCCCTGTGACCCATGCAGATTTAAAACGTATCTCTTCTGTCCTCCCATAGCATTTATGCTTATTCTGTGCCAGGAACTCTCGCAAGTGCGCTCTCCATATGCAGGCACCAGTCCTTCCTGGCCAGCTGTCACATAGGTTTGGGGGCGTGTTTTCTTTATGTCTCTCCTGTAGGAAGCCCACAGATGCCTCACCTCATGTGCCTGATGTGGGAGAGGATGAGGAGGAGCTGGGCCAGCCGCCGGTGCTGCTGCTGCAGGGTCAGGCCTGCCTTGGCCATCAGGTGGATCAAAGTGTCTGTGATCTTGTCCAGGACTCGGTGGATATGATCCTTCTCTTCCAGAGACTTCAGGGTGCTGGACAGAAATGTGTACACTCCTGAATGTGCAGAGAGAGAGTGAGAGAGAGAAGCTCAAAGAGGATGAGGTCTGGGAGACCCAGAGTGTTCATGGGATGTAATAATGAGCCACTGGCCTTCCCCAGCACAGTAGTCTAGCATTGGGGATGCTCCAGACCCATTTGAAACCGAGTTACAATGTAAAATTCCTAAGGCATATACAAGTTTCAGAGCACCAGCAAACCAAGGGGGGCCCCTTTGTGTGAGCCATGACCCAGAAAGAGGCTGTTGGCCTTGGGGCCTGTCATGGTAACATGGGCCATCTTTTCTCAGACAGGTCTGACACCAACATGAATTGTCCATGTAATGTAATTGACCGTGTAATTGACAACCCTGTGAGCAGCCACTGTTGTTCCTTTTCACATCAAGAAACTAAAGGGCAGAGAAAGTCACTGAAGTCACTAACCTGCTAGGGAACTCGGATAGTAGTAGGCAGGCAGAGCTTAGATGAAACCCAATCTGCTGACTCCACAGGTGGTAATGATAAAGGAGACGCTCTCTCGGGAGATGTGTGAAACTCGTGGTGAGATTCAGAGACACAGTGTGATGAGCGATTGGCTAAGTGATTGGAAGGTGATGTTTCCAGGTAGGATTTCTGTTTTAGACCAAGTCTGAAGTCTAAGCACTTTTAATCAAGTTTGCATTTTAGATCAAGTTTGAAGTCTAAGCACTAAGCCTCAGCAGAAAAGTTTAGGATGTGGATAGGTATAGGCCACCTTGAAAACCACTGTTTTTTTATGGCCACGTAAGTTTTTCCTCTCTTGCCTATTTTCTGAAATAGATCCTGCTCTCTGGGCCCCACAGACAGATCCAGGACAGAAAGTGAGACCATCACGGCACCTGGTGTTTCTGGACAGCATTAGCCTCGAGCCAGAAAATAAGAGCCTATTTCTGAGATTGTATGTGAGATTGTGAGACAAAAGTTCTTTCCTCTAGCATTGCTAAACTGGGAGGATGAGAATACAGGGCTCTGAATGGCCCTCTTCCCAGCACATGGAACTCCTGCCTGCAGAAAGGAAACTACTGACAACAAGCAGAGGTGATAGTGTGGGGGTGAAAGAGAGAGAGAGAGAGAGAGAGAGATCCAGGTAGTAGTCACAAGATCTTAGTTTTTTCTTTTTCTTTCTTTTTTTTTTTTTTTTGAGACAGAGTCTCACTTTGTCACCCAGGCTGGAGTGCAGTGGCACGATCTCAACTCACGGCAACCTCTGCCTCCGGGGTTTAAACAGTTCTCTGCCTCAGCCTCCCAAGTATAATTCCCAAGTAGGAATTATAGGTGCCCACCACCACACCCAGCTAATTTTTGTATTTTTAGTAGAGACGGGGCTTCACCATCTTTGGCAGGCTGGTCTTGAACTCCTGACCTCGTGATCCACCCACCTTGGCCTCCCAAAGTGCTAGGATTGCAGGCGTGAGCCACTGTACCCGGCCAAGTTCTTAGTTCTTACATTTTTTTCACTTGACGTTTGAGCTTTCATATATCCTTCCTAACAGTGTATCAGTGAACCCCCTTTTAGCTTAAGATAGTCAGAGTTGGATTTCTGTCGCTTGTAACTGAAAAAATTCTATTACAAGAAGTTGAGACCTCAACCCAAGGACAGGAAGAAAATGAGTGACAGTGGACTGAGAAGTATTGAGAACAAGAGATGGGCAGGATGGAACAGGCTTTTGGGGGACTACAAGGATGCATTTTCTAACACTGCAGAAATAAACTCCATCCTGCCTAATCACACCGCTTTGCAGGGAGCAGATGATAGTGTTTTTTTTTTTTTTTTTTTTCCCCAGATTATGTGTATTTATAGCAACACTTTTCGGTCATCCCACTATTCAGCCCACTGACCATCTCATAAACATATTCCTTTTCCTCTCCTCTCCCCTTCCTCATCAGCACCTTCAAGAGCTAAAGGCTCCCAAGTTTATCCATCCCTGACTTTATGCGGATAGCATGGTGACAAGTTACTGCTCACGTAGCAGTTTGTAGGTTGGAAATGGGAGAAACATCTACACAGAGGAATTCATAGTAAACAGAGTTGTAATTGCCCAGAATGGAAAATGGCTAAGGTTTAAAACTAACATAACAATAACAACCAAACCAGAATGGTCGGGATCTTGGTTTCCATGCAGTTGAATAGGATAATGTAGCTTTTGGTACCCTGGGGCACTTTGATCTAAAGCAAACAGCACAGAATGAGTAAGCAGCAGAGAGACAGCAGGTTAAGAAGGAAATTGCTGAATTACTTCACTTATGTTCCATGTGGGCTGCTGGTAGAGAAAGAATGTGTCTATCAGAAAAATGGGCAAATGTCCCATGGCGGTGGTGTTGGCCTGGAGGTGGCAGATAACAGAGGGTGTGAGCTCGGGGGTTAGGGCTAGGAGGGCCTCAGTTTACCTCCCCTTGCCTCTGCCTCTCACAGTACTCTGTGACATCATACACAGTACAGCCTCACATCCCCTAGAGCCCCTGCCTCCAGCTGGACAGCCTAGGAACCCACCCAAGCCACACAACTGAGTTAGACCAACTTAGATGATGTACTTTCTACCAATTTCCTTTTTTGTTCCCACCCAGGACGCCGGTCTCATTCTCCAATAATCCCTTTCTTGTTGAAGGAAACCACAGAATGGAGACTCAAACCGCTTGGATGTCCCTGCCTGGAAAGGTGACACGCGTGCATCACTTTTCTTGTTATTATTTCCACAGCGAGAAAACACACTGTGCTGGGACCTCAGCAACCCCGAGAGCCAGCATTTCACCATGACCTTGCCTATGTAGGTCAAAGACACGGCACTCAGCCTCTGGGGAGTGACTTTTTTCTTGATCTGCCAGTGTTCCATCCCCCTTAAGGTGTGTGTGGGTTCCTTCATCCAGCATGCACTTATTGAGAACCTAGTATGTGCATCACTATGCTAAGGATTCCAAGCCTTACTTCCTTTCAAGTGTTAATGTTTTAAGAGCAGATATTGCCTGCAGAGAGAGAATGTTCTTAACACGGACTCTCAGGATGCAGGCCATTTGCAGAACAAGCCTGTTTTTCTAGTCCTGTTTTGGCATCAATACAGCTTATCATCTCATCCTTGTCAGCAGATGCTTCCTAGCTGTGCAAATATATTGAGAAATAAAAATAGGGTCCTGTTGAAATGCCAATAGTTGACAACAGAAGCCATCTTCTTTCTGGACTTTTCTGGCAAAACGTCGTCCATGTTTGCTACCTGTTGCCCTTCAGGGGCCATTTGGGAGAAACAACAGAAATTCAGATTCCCAGAATGCTTCAGGTGCTTTGGCAACTACTGCCAATAAGCAAGAGCAAAACAGGGCTGCTGGTAGTTTCCATATCCCAGGTGGTCTCTCCCACCCTGGATGGCCACACCACTGTGCCCAGCAGCACAGAGCAAGTGAGCAGACAGTGTGGGCCCACAGAAATATTCTTGCAACAAGGTAGGCTTTTGCAACTCTGGAGATTGCTCCAAATCCCAATGATGGAAACAAACAAACAAAATCTATATGTCATTATGCAGTCTTGAGGTGCTGCCAGCAAATCTGAGCTTCTAGGCATCCTGAATCTTGTAGCCAGTAAGGAGATATTTAGGAAGAGTCTGGGGAAACTGAATGGTACAAACGAAAGGGGAGCGAAGCCACGAGGACACCCCTATGTACAAGACATCGCAACTCAGTCTCTTGCTCTCTCCCTCTCCCTCACTCTCAATTCTGCTGTCCCTCACCTTCTCTCATTTTGCTAGGACATTCTCTCTTCCTTTTCCTCTTTCCATCTCCACCCCAGAGGAACCCCGTTCTCCATTTCTCAGCACTTTTCTAGATAACAGAGTCTTCCGAAAGCTGGAGGAGGTGTGCCGTACACTGCAGTACCCGTGCGGTGTGGCTGTGCCCAGAAGGAAACTCTAGTACAACCAGGGGTCACCTTGCCATGGCCTCCATGGAGATGGGGGGCACATCTAAATGTCCCTGGAGAAGTAAGAGACATTGATGCCTATGGCTTACCAGATGCTTGAGGACAAACTCTTCAAGCCAGGCCAGATTTTCTTTCTGTTCCCGAAGGAAGGATGCAACAGCAGACCCTGAGAGAGTCCTTCATTCTATTGCAGCTTGATCAAAAACAGAATGACTCAAAGGAAAAAGTGAAGAAAATTCCTCAAGTCACAGTTTAAGTAGTCTGGACCAGAAAGCTGCCACTCAGCTTGGAGAAGGAGGAGCTTTCAGCACTCACAGAGAGGTCCTAGGGATGAGTCACACATCAGCCTTTCGGGTGCCCCGCTGGGGACTCATTCTACAACCAAATAGCGTGCTTGCTCAAAAGTGCCACCGAAGCTGACCATCCTATAAACACCACGTTTGTTGTATGCTTCTCCTATGATTGTGGTTCTTTTGTGGTTCTGGGAGTGGCACTGTCCCTAACAGGGTGTTTGGACAGCCTGAGGCTGCTGTTGCCACTTCTTGGAAGGGACTATACCGGATATCCTACAATGTGCAAGACAGTCCCTAACAATGAAGGATTTGTTCCAGTTCCTATGCCTCTCAAATGCCCTACTGAACTAAATATACTACAAATAAAAATCTATAGTGGCTGGATGCAGTGGCTCATGCCTGTAACCCCAGCACTTTGGGAGGCCGAGGCAGGCAGATCACTTGAGGTGATGGGTTCAAGACCAGCCTGGCCAACATGGTGAAATCCTGTCTCTACTAAAAATACAAAAGTTAGTCACGCATGGTGTCAGGTGCCTGTAATCCCAACTACTCAGGAGGCTGAGGCAGGAGACTCGCTTGGACCTGGGAGATGGAGGTTGCAGTGAGCCGATATCGCACCACTGCACTCCAGCCTGGGTGACAGAGTGAGATTCCATCTCAAAAAAAAAAAAAAAAAAGTAGTGAAAAGTTTTGAAAAGCTTTCACATGGCTGTGCCCAAAAGTTCCAGTATATTAATTGGTTATAGAGAAGAAAGTTTAAATGGAATATATGTTCTCCAAATTATTAAATGGTTTATTCACTTTATTTAGTTTGGCAATTGAATATATTATGTCAGCTTTTCAACCATGCATTTAATTGAAATGATTTCAGCGCCGTTGAACAGGTACTACAAAAACAATACAAATGGATGTAAATATGTAGAGAGGAGCTATAAGACTCTACTAAATAAAATTAGAGCCAACAATTATAAAATAGTACACATCAATGAAATATTGTTATTGCCTCCTATATGTTTTAAAATAAATTTGTAACATGATAAGAAATCAATTTTTGTGGGTATATATTAAAATCATTTTGAGGTTTGTATCTTTTTGTTTTACATTGACATCATCTCCAGAGTTTTCATACATGCTTCCTGATAGCCTCTTATATGTTTTATTGTTTCTTTTTCCAATCCATCTTGTCTTCTCCACTGCTTATCCAAAGGATATAATCTCCAAGGCCTTGTTGAGTTCTAGAGACTGACTGAATATTTGCCTTGAATGTAGTGGGATATTAAGATAGGATAAATGTTTCTATCCACTTTGGCTCTTTTTCATCTTATAACAAAGGGAATCACTTTGACAATATACTTATAATAAAGCCAGACTCATTTGCAAAATTATTTCTTCATTTTTTATTCTTCTTTCACTTCCACAGTCTTTGAATTTTCTTGGCATGTGTTTTAGCCCATTTTCTGTTGTTTATAATGGAATACCTGAAACTGGGTAACTTACAAAGAAAAGGAATTCATTTCTTACAGTTGTGGAGGTTGGGAAGTCCTAGGCCAAGGGGACACCTTGGGTGAGGGCCTTCTTTCTGGTGGGGACTCTGCAGGGTCCTGAGGTGGCTCCCATGGCAAGGGGGCTGAGTGTGCCAGTCCAGGTCTCTCTTCCTTCTCTTAGAAAGCTACCAGTCCCACTTCTGGGATATTCCTTGATCCACCAGCCCGTTATTCCGTGAATGGTTTCAACCACTCATGAGTGCAGAACCTTCACGAACCAATCATCTCGTAAAGGTCCTACTTCTCAATACTGCCACATTGGGGATTAAATTTCAACATGAGTTTTGGAAGGGACAGGTATTCAGACCACACAGTAGCATATTTTTACTAATCGATTTCTTTTTTTTCTCTTTTTATCATACACAAATAGGTTGGTTAGTTTTTAGTTTTCTCAATCTGGTGTCCATCTCTTTCTCTGCTTTTTCATAAGCCTGTACTTCTTGGACAAAAAGCCTCTGATCCAAACATTCATTATAAGTACATATAAGCATTTTATTACTGTATTTTGTTTCCTACTTTAGTCAAGCTTGGGTATCTGCATTGAAATATATATCATTTTATTTTAGTATAGTTTAATATTATTTCTCCTTTATATGGTGGTTGTAAAATATATTAAATTTTTAATTATATGTACAGGTAAATTATTACCTAGTTGTTTCATTTAAGAGTAGTCAAAGGAATATGTATGTTTTATTAGACTGGTAGTTTGTTACTGGCAATTGAAGGAGATTTTTCTCTTAAGGTTTGTGAATCTCAAACTTGGCTATCTCTCAGAATCTCCTGTGGAGTTTTACAAGATGCAGCTGTCAGGTTCCATCAAAACTTCATGATTGGAAGCTGACGGTGGAGCCCTGATATCTGTGCTTTTAAAAAACTCTCCATTAACAGCCAGGATGACGAATCACAAGACTATCTTAGCTTCTTTGTATTGTGGCTACTAAAATGTAAAATCTTGAAAACACGGACTGTATCTTTGTTTTGTGAAAAGAGCCCTATCACGATGCCATGGTGACTTTAAGAGGATGACTTATCCATGGATATCCTTGCTCTTCCATGCCTGTTCTGCCTTTCTGCCTGGACTGGTTATAATGGACATAACTCTTAGGATGACCTTGGAAGCCACCCATTCATGATGGCAGAGCCCTCAACAGCCTGACTCCCTGAGTGACCACATAAGAGAGGGTTATGATACTAACCTGTTCATGGACCCAGCATTGTTAAGTAAACAAGAAATAAACTTCCTAGGTGTTTGAGCCACTATACATTTTGTAGCCTATTTGTTACAGTAGGTGTCCTACTCTGATGCAAGATGAGAAGTATTTTATGACTTACTGATGGGAAAGTGAATACATTTGTAAAAAGAGGAATAAAGCCAGAGGAATGTTTTGTATGCCTCTTTTTGTTGCCATTTCCTACATTCTTAAGGCTTTAGGTTGCAAAGTTTACTTAGAAATCATTCTATTCCCTAATACCAATACTACCACACTTTGTTATGGAAACCACAATCTAAATTATAGAACCAGCTAGACATCCCCCATCATGCCATCCACTCATTCTGAATACTGACATACTTCATAGCAACCAATTTGTTCAAAGAACTAAGGGGCAAGCCTAAGATACCTGAATGTCTAGTTTGTTATGATTTAAAGCCCTCAACATTACTAAAGACTTCAAAGAGATTGCTCTATGGCATAGAGGAACTAACTTCTCATTATGTGAATTGAATAAAGAGATTATTGCTTTGGGAAGTATTGGTTCATAGATAGGAAACTTCCATCCTTCTACTGATGTGTAATGTTTACCTGAAAGGTGAAGAGCATGCTCATAACCCAATCCTTGAGCAAATGTGTATTGTTAGACTAGTGTGTATAAGACCAAACATAGTGTGAAGTCCTCTCCAAGAGGTCTCAAAGGGAGATGACAGTGAAGATGAGTGTTTTTGCTGGAACCCAGCAAGGGAACATGGCAGTCCTGTTCATTTGGTATTGTTATATACCCACTCAGCACAGATACTACATAACCAACCATATGCCTCTGATTCAGTGACATTATTCAACTTGTATAATTTTTTTATTGAAATCTACTAGATGTTCTAGAAAGTAAATACTTGGTGTATCAACACATTCACAGTGAAACTGATGAACTGATTCAGTTGACTTGAGAAAAAAAATCTTAAATGTGCACTTTTTTAAAAGAATTTAATATCTCACTTTTAAATATAAAGTCTCAGTTTTTAATTTTTATAAGAAACATTATAATATTTATTTAGATACTTAAATATT
>NW_012115389.1:2774830-2778131 GCF_000951035.1 Colobus angolensis palliatus
GTAATAAATATTATAGCCTTTGTAATAAAATAGTATAGCCTTATACCTTTTAGGACAAAGCCATTACATATCTATATTTTCCTTAGGAGCCTTCTTTTCATTAGTTATATCTGTAATGTATTTTAAAACAGCCAGGGTTCTGGATTTCCTACTCCACAGTCAGTTACTGTCTTTCCAAGGTCAGAAAGGAGAGGCCCTAAAGACACAATTGGAAAATGCACAGCAGAAAGTTCCATGTGGAACTTCTAGTCCCACTGGGATGACCTGGTCTCAGAGGCTTTGAGGGTTTCCTTTTTTCCCAGAAAAGGCAGACCAAAACATCCTGGATATATTTGTTTCCCTGGATCCCACCCTTTCTTGCCTGATATTTCAGTAATAACTAAGCCACAATGCAGAGAAGGAAGCCACTCTTACACACTGGGGAAGATTGTGTTTTCCAAGGATGACCACACCAGTATCTCCTATCCACAAGTTTTTCTACAAGGTGTCCTTGGCACCCTTCCCATGGAGATATGGGATCTGGGCCCTCCCCCTTGAAACTGAGTGGACTCATGACTCACTTCTAATCAATAGAATGGGCTGGAAGTGACACATTACCACTTCTAAGTGCATGTCATAGAAGGCTATGAAACTTTTGTTTTGTCAGCTGGGACAGTTGCTTCTAGAGCCCTCGCCACTTTATGAGAGGTCTAGTGTCCCATGCTGTGATATCAGACAGGTCTCCCATTTGACAGGTCCAGTTGATATCCCAGCCAACAGCCAATATCAATTGCTAGTCTATGAATAAAGATATCTCAAGGTGGCTCCAGCCCATAACACTCAAATTACCCCTGGTTGACAACTCTCCCCATCTAAGACTTCAGACATTGTGAACATGAGACAAGCCATTCCCTCCTTTGTCTTTATCCAAATTTATGATCTATAGAGTCCAAACATTTTTTTTTCTAGCTGTTAAATTTAGCAGTCAGCAGCAGTAACCAGAACACACCTGGACACCTTTTTTTCTTTTTCTTTTTTATTTTTTTTAGAAAGAGAGACAGGGTCTTGCTCTGTCACCCAGGCTGGAGTGCAGTGGTGCAATCATGGCTCACTGCAGCCTCAAACTCCTGCGCTCAAGCAATCCTCCCGCCTCAGCCTCTCAAGTAACTGGGTCTACAGGCACACGCCACCATGCCCGGGTATACCTAGACATCTATGCCAGATGCTTCAGGAGGAAAGTGATCCAGAAGAGGAAGATAGGAGATTTCACTCCTGACCTGATACACCAAGAAGTGGAATAGAATTTCAATGCTTCCTGCCCCATGTTATAAACTCTGCCTACCAATGCCCTGACCTAGCCCTCATCCATGCAGTGATAAGGGCTTCGGTGCATCCTATGAAGTGTGAAGTTAGTGGTTTTCATAGGAGACCTTTAGCCTAATCACCACCAAGGTGATTATCAAAACACATGGATCATCCCCTAACTGGTAACCCAAAAGAACTGTACTGCGGTTTCTCACCACGGAATAAATGACTTCGAGTTGTCAGTTGCACAATCCTTGCCAAAGTCCTACTTGCAAGAAATAGATTTTGTAGAACTTTGTCTGAAAAAGAATTTTTATGTTGAATAACTGGTCTATTGTTTTTTTTTTTTTTTTAATTAAAAGCCTGTGAACCTTATAATAAAATATGTTCTTTTTGTTTTGGCCAGGCAAAGGAAATTTACAGCCAAACTTGCAATCCATCCTGGGAACTGTAAAGATATACTTCTGTGTGTGTGTATCATTTTCACGCTGCTGATAAAGACATACCTGAGACTGGGAAGAAAAAGAGGTGTCATTGGACTTACAGTTCTAAGGCTGGGAAGGCCTTAGAATCATGGCGGGAGGTGAAAGGCACTTTTGTTTTCTTTTTATTATACTTTAAGTTCTAGGGTACATGTGCACAATGTGCAGGTTTGTTACATAGGTATACATGTGCCATGCTAGTTTGCTGCACCCACCAACCTGTCATTTACATTAGGTATTTCTCCTAATGCTATCCCTCCCCCACTCCCCCAACCCCCTGACAAGCCCCAGTATGTGATATTCCTCGCCCTGTGTCCATGTGTTCTCACTGTTCAACTCCCACCTATGAGTGAGAACATTTGGTTTTATGTCCTTGTGATAGTTTGCTTAGAATGATGGTTTCCAGCTTCATCCACGTCCCTGCAAAGGACATGAACTCATCCTTTTTTATTGGCTGCATAGTATTCCATGGTGTATATGTGCCACATTTTCTTAATCCAGTCTATCATTGATGGACATTTGGGTCGGTTCCAAGTCTTTGCTATTGTAAATAGTGCTGCAATAAACATACGTGTGCATGTGTCTTTATAATAGCATGATTTATAATCCTTTGGGTATATACCCACTAATGAGATCACTGGGTCAAATGGTATTTCTAGTTCTAGATCCTTGAGGAATTGCCACACTGTCTTCCACAGTGGTTGAACTAATTTACACTCCCACCAACAGTGTAAAGGCATTCCTATTTCTCCACATCCTCTCCAGCATCTGTTGTTTGCTGACTTTTTAATGATTGCCATTCTAACTGGCATGAGATGGTATCTCATTGTGGTTTTGATTTGCATTTCTCTGATGACCAGTGATGATGAGCATTTTTTCATATGTCTGTTGGCTGCATAAATGTCTTGAGAAGTGTCTGTTCATATCCTTTGCCCACTTTTTTGATGGATTTGGTTTTTTCTTGTAAATTTGTTTAAGTTCTTTGTAGATTCTACAAAGATACTAGCCCTTTGTCAGATGGGTGGATTGCAAAAATTTTCTCCCATTCTGTAGGTTGCCTGTTCACTCTGATGATAGTTTCCTTTGCTGTGCAGAAGCTCTTTAGTTTAATTAGATCCAATTTGTCTATTTTGACTTTTGTTGCCATTGCTTTTGGTGTTTTAGTCATGAAGTCTTTGCCCATGCCTATGTCCTGAATGGTATTGTATAGGTTTTCTTCTATGTGTTAGGTCTTACATTTAAGACTTTAGTCCTTCTTGAGTGAATTTTTGTATACAGTGTAAGGAAGGAATCCAGTTTCAGCTTTCTACATATGGCTAGCCAGTTTTCCCAGCACCATTTATTAAATAGAGAATCCTTTCCCCATTGCTTGTTTTTGTCAGGTTTGCCAAAGATTAGATGTGTGGTGTTATTTCTGAGGCCTCTGTTCTGTTCCGTTGGTCTATATATCTGTTTTGGTACCAGTACCATGCTGTTTTCATTACTGTAGCCTTGTAGTATAGTTTGAAGTCAGGTAGCATGATGCCTCCAGCTTT
>NW_012115389.1:2779671-2869863 GCF_000951035.1 Colobus angolensis palliatus
TTTCCTTCAGTTCTGCTCTGATCTTAGTTATTTCTTGCCTTCTGCTTGCTTTTGAATTTGTTTGCTCTTGCTTCTCTAGTTCTTTTAATTGTGATGTTAGGGTGTTAATTTTAGATCTTTCCTGCTTTCTCTTGTGGGCATTCAGTGCTATAAGTTTCCCTCTACACACTGCTTTAAATGTGTCCCAGAAATTCTGGTACATTGTATCTTTGTTCTCATTGGTTTCAAAGAATATATTTATTTCTGCCTTCATTTCATTATGTACCCAGTAGTCATTCAGGAGCAGGTTGTTCAGTTGCTGTGTAGTTGTGTGGATTTGAGTGAATTTCTTAATTCTGAGTTCTAATTTGATTGCCCTGTGGTCTGAGAGACAGTTTGTTGTGACTTCTGTTCTTTTACATTTGCTGACGACTGTTTTACTTTCAATTATGTGGTCAATTTTAAAATAAGTGTGATGTGGTGCTGAGAAGAATGTATATTCTGTTGATTAGGGTGTAGAGTTCTGTAGATGTCTATTAGGTCTACTTGGTCCAGAGCTGAGTTCAAGTCCTGGATATCCTTGTTAACCTTCTGTCTCGATCTGTTTAATATTGACAGTGGGGTTTTAAAGTCTCCCATTCTTATTGTGTGGGAGTCTGTCTCTTTGTAGATCTCTAAGGACTTGCTTTATGAATCTGGGTGCTCCTGTACTGGGTGCATATATATTTAGGGTAGTTAGCTCTTCTTGTTGAATTGATCTCTTTACCATTATGTAGTGGCTGTCTTTGTCTCTTTTGATCTTTGTTGGTTTAAATTCTGTTTTATCAGAGACTAGGATTGCTACCCATGCCTTTTTTTTTTCTTTTTGCTTTCCATTTGCTTGGTAGATCTTCCTTCATCCCTTTATTTTGAGCCTATGTGCATGTGAGATGGGTCTCCTGAATACAGCACACCAAAGGGTCTTGACTCTATCCAATTTGCCAGTCTGTGTCTTTTAATTGGAGCATTTAGCCCATTTACATTTAAGGTTAATATTGTTGTGTTTGAATCTGATCCTGTCATTATTATGTCAGCTGGTTATTTTGCCCATTAATTGATGCAGTTTCTTCATAGTGTCCATGGTCTTTACAATTTGGCATGTTTTTGCAGTGGCTGGGTACCAGTTGTTCCTTTCCATGTTTAGTGCTTCCTTCAGGAGCTCCTGTAAGGCAGGCCTGGTGGTGACAAAATCTCTCAGCATTTGCTTGTCTGTAAAGAGTTCTATTTCTCCTTCACTTATGACGCTTAGCTTGGCTGGATATGAGATTCTGGGTTGAAAATTCTTTTTTTTAAGATTTTTTAAGAATGTTGAATATTGACCCCCACTCTCTTCTGGCTTGTAGGGTTTCTGCTGAGAGATCCGCTGTTAGTCTGATGGGCTTCCCTTTGTGGGTAACCCGACCTTTCTCTCTAGCTGCCCTTAACATTTTTTTCCTTCATTTCAAACTTGTTTAATCTGAAAATTATGTGTCTTGGGGTTGCTCTTCTTGAGGAGTATCTTTGTGGTGTTCTCTGTATTTCCTGAATTTGAATGTTGGCCTGCCTTGCTAGGTTGGGGAAGTTGTCCTGGATAATATCCTGAAGAGTGTTTTCTAACTTGGTTCCGTTCTCCCCATCACTTTCCAGTACACCAGTCAAACATGTATTTGGTTTCTTCACATAGTCCCACATTTCTTGGAGGCTTTGTTCATTTCTTTTCATTCTTTTTTTCTCTCATCTCGTCTTCTCACTTTATTTCATTAATTTGATTTTCAACCACTGATATCCTTTCTTCCACTTGATCAAATCAGCTATTGAAGTTTGTGCACATGTCACAAAGTTCTCATGCTGTGGTTTTCAGCTCCATCAAGTCATTTAAGGTCTTCTCTACACTGTTTATTCTAGTTAGACTTTTGTCTAACCTTTTTTTCAAGGTTTTTAGCCTCCTTGTGATGTGCTAGAACATGCTCCTTTAGCTTGGAGAAGTTCGTTATTACCGACCTTCTGAAGCCTACTTCTGTCAACTCACCAAAGTCATTCTCCGTCCAGTTTTGTTCCCTTGCTGGTGAGGAGCTGCGATCCTTTGGAGGAAAAGAGGCACTCTGGTTTTTGGAATTTTCCACTTTTCTGTTCTGGTTTCTCCCCACCTTTGTGGTTTTATCCACCTTTGATCTTTGATGTTGGTGACCTATAGATGGGGTTTTGGTGTGGATGTTCTTATTGTTGATGTTGATGCTATTCCTTTCTGTTTATTAGTTTTCCTTCTAACAGTCAGGCCCCTCAGCTGCAGGTCTGTTGGAGTTTGCTGGAGGTCCACTCCAGACCCTGTTTGCCTGGGTATCACCTGTGGAGGCTGCAGAACAACAAATATTGCTGCCTGATCCTTCCTCTGGAAGCTTCGTCCCAGAGGAGCACCTGCCTGTTTGAGGTGTCTCCCAGTCAGGCTACATGGGGGTCAGCGACCTGCTTGAGGAGGCAGTCTCTGGGCTCTCAAAGCTCGAACACTGTGCTGAGAGAACTACTGCTCTTTTCAGAGCTGTCAGACAGGGATGTTTAAGTCTGCAGAAGCTGTCTGCTGCCTTTTGTTCTGCTACGTGCTACCCCCAGAGGTGGAATCTAGAGAGGCAGTAGGCCTTGCTGAGCTGCGGTGGGTTCTGCCCAGTTCAAGCTTCCCCACTGCTTTGTTTACACGATGAGCTACTCAAGCCTCAGCAATGACAGACGCCCCTTCCCCCACCAAGCAGCAGCATTTCAGGTCGATCTCTGACTGCTGCGCTAGCAGTGAGCAAGCCTCCGTGGGCATGGGACCCACTGAGCCAAGCAAAGGAGGGTATCTCCTGGTCTTCCAGTTGCCAAGACTGTGGTGAAAAGTGCAGTATTTGGTCAGGAGTGTACTGTTTCTCCAGGTACAGTCTGTCATGGTTTCCCGTGGCTAAGAAAGGGAAATCCCGTGACCTCTTGCACTTTGTGGGTGAGGCAACATCCTGCCCTGCTTTGGCTCACCCTCTGTGGGTTGCACCCACTTTCCAACCAGTCCCAATGAGATGAACCAGGTGCCTCAGTTGGAAATGCAGAAATCACCTGCCCTCTGCTTCGATCTCACTGGGAGCTGCAGACTGGAGCTGTTCCTATACAGCCATCTTGAAAGTGACCAAAAGATTGATTTTTAAATGGAAAAAAATATGTTTTCCTGACAGAGTATAAAAGAGCATCTAACTCACTGCAAAGAGAGGTCTTATGAAATTGAAGGAGTGTACCGCGGCTTTCTGTGAAAAGAAAGGTCGTCTTGGTCAAAGTAAACATAGGCACTTGCAGTCCATATTGTCAGAAGAAGGACAGCCTGCGGGTCCAGCAAGGATACTTCTTCCCTGTGCTTGTGAAAGGCACTTCTTACATGGCAGCAGCAAGAGAAAATGAGGAAGATGCAAAAGCAGAAACCCTGATAAAACCATCACATCTCATGAGACTTACTACCACAAGATAGGGGAAACTGGCCTCATGATTCAAATTGTTTTCCATCAGGTCCCTCTCACAACACTTGGGAATTATGAGAGTATAATTCAAGATGAGATTTGGCTGGGGACACAGAGCCAAACCATAACATTCCACCCCTGGCCTCTCCAAATCTCATGTCCTCACATTTCAAAAGCAATCATGCCTTCCCAACAGTCCTCCAAAGTCTTCATTCATTTCAGAATTAATCAAAGTCCACAGTCCAAAGTCTCGTCTGAGACGAGGCAAGTCCCTTCTGCCTATGAGCCTGTAAAATCAAAAGCAAGCTAGTTACTTTTAGATACAATGGGGGTTTAGGCATTGGGTAAATACAGCGGTTCCAAATGGGAGAAATTGGCCAAAACAAAGGGGTTACAGGGCCCATGCAAGTCTAAAATCCACCAGGGCAGTCAAATTCTAAAGCTTCAAAATATCTCCTTTGACTGAATGTCTCACATCCAGGTCATGCTGATGCAAGAGGTAGGTTCCCATAGTCTTGGGCAGCTCCAAATCTGTGGCTTTATAGGGTATAGCCAACACCACCTCCAACCCTGACTGCTTTCACAGGCTGGCATTGAGTGTCTGTGGCTTTTCCAGGCACATGGTGCAAGCTGTCAGTGGATCTACCATTCTGGGGTCTGGAGGACAGGGGTCCTCCTCTCACAACTCCATTAGGCAGTGCTCTAGTGGGGACTCTGTGTGGGGGTTCCAACCCCGCATTTCCCTTCCTCATTGCCCTAGCAAAAGTTCTCCATGAGGGCCCCATCCCTGCAGCAAATGTTTGCCTGGGTATCCAGGCATTTCCATACATCTTCTGAAATCTAAGTGGAGGTTCCCAAACCTAAATTCTTGACTTCTGTGTACCCACAGTCTCAACACCACATGAAAACTGTCAAGGTTTGGGGCTTGCACCCTCTGAAAGCATAGGCTGAGCTGTACCTTGGCCTCTTTTAGCAACAGCTGGAGCAGCTGAGATGCAGGGCACCATGTTCCTAGGCTGCATACAGCATGGGGACCCTGGGACCGGCCAAAAAAAGTGTTTCTTTTCCTCGTAGGCTTCTGGGTCTGTGATGGGAGGGGCTTCCATGAAGACCTATGACATGCTCTGGAGACATTTTCCCCATTGTCTTGGGGATTAACATTGGCTCCTTGTTACTTATGCAAATTTCTGCAGCCAGCTTGAATTTCTCCTCAAAAAAATGGGTTTTTCTTTTCTACTGCATTGTCAGTCTGCAAATTTTTTGAACTTTTATGCTGCTTCCCTTTTAAAACAGAATGCTTTTAACAACACCCAAGTCACCTTTTGAATGTTTTGCTGCTTAGAAATTTCTTTTGCCAGATACCTCAAATCATTTCTCTCAAGTTCAAAGTTCCACAAATCTCCAGGGCAGGGGCAAAATGCCATTAGTCTCTTTGCT
This sequence comes from Colobus angolensis palliatus, assembly GCF_000951035.1. Taxonomy (NCBI): domain Eukaryota; kingdom Metazoa; phylum Chordata; class Mammalia; order Primates; family Cercopithecidae; genus Colobus; species Colobus angolensis. Next base: position 2,784,579 of record NW_012115389.1, read on the forward strand.
AAGACATAACAAGAGTCACCTTTGCTCCAGTTCCCAACAATTTCTTCACCTCCATCTGAGACTACCTCAGCCTGGACCTTATTGTTTATATCATTATCAGCATTCTTGTCAAGGTCATTCAACAAGTCTCTAGGAGATTCCAAACTTTCCCACATTTTCCTGTCTTCTTTTGAGCACTCCAAACTGCTCCAATCTCTCCTTGATATCCAGTTCCAAGATTGCTTCCACATTTTGGGGTATTTTTTTCAGCAACACCCCACTCCTGGAACCAATTTACTGTATTAGTCCATTTTCATGCTGCTGATAAAGACAGATCCGAGACTTGGAAGAAAAAGAGGTTTACTTGGATTTACAGTTCCACATGGCTGGGGAGGGCTCAGAATCATGGTGGGAGGTAAAAGGCACTTCTTACATGGTGGTGGCAAGAGAAAAAATGAGGAAGATATAAAAGCAGAAACCCCTGATAAAACCATCAGATCTCACAAGACTTATTCACTACAATGAGAACAGCCTGGAGGAAACCACTCCCATAATTCAAATTATCTTCCACTGGGTCCCTCCCACAACACATGGAAATTATAGGAGTACAATTCAAGATGAAATTTGGGTGGAGACACAGAGCCAAACCATATCAGTGTGCTAATCTGACTCCTGGATTTATTATTTTCTTCAGATTATCCTCAATTTATAATGATTGTGTCAAATATTGGTTTACCCCTTTACATTGCATAAAATTTGGTAAGGCATTTCAAATCTGCTGTGGAATAAGTAACATACAAATAAAATCATGAAAATGACTCCCCTTCATTCCTTGCCAAATCAATGAACAATGTTAATGTGAACAGAAGTGTTTATAAAACATCATGAAACACCTATCTGACACTTAGACTAAAATGCAGAAAAAAATGACATACAATCTGAGCATATATGATTGGCCAATGTGTGCATGTCCATATCACCCTGAACTGAACAGCCTGCTTAATAGCCTGCAATGCTTTGCACTAGTCACTAATAAATGACGGTTATATCATGTTGGTTCTGGTCTGCAAAGGTATCACATGAACCGGAAACCTTCAAATATATTTTCCCTCTTTTTCCTAGGCTAGAATTGAAATGGCTGAGAGTTCTCTCTGATTATTGTGAAAAAGATACCTAGTGTTGAAAGTTCCTATTTTTGAGAGATGAGTGGGCATGTGAATGGTGCATATTCTTTAGGTGTATTGTTTCTATCATTCTAAGTGAGCACTACATGGATGAAAACTGTATTGAAAAAATGTCACATGATTGTTTATAACAGGTTTATCTCATTTTTTTCTTAAGGAGAGGAAGGTTATATTACATTGCAAAAACAGAGCCACAGAATTCCAGAATCATAAATTTTAAAAGGGCCTTAAGATGATCATCAAGTTCAGTGGTCTTTAAAACATTTGAGAGTAAAAACCACATTTAAAACAAACAAAAAGGTGAACCTCATGTAAAGTCCTCAAATGCAATCTGGATGAAGTCAAACTTCTCTGATTAAAGCAAGAGAAATGCTGTGGGGTGGGGGCACCAGAGCCCATTCACTCCAACTTTCCCTCACGACCCTGGGCACCTATCCTCTGGTGACCCCATGGCTTCTTCCATAATATTTGGCTTCAGCAGAAGAAAGTGTAAAAACCACTGATCTCCAGAGAATGAGAAGACAAGCCACAGACTGGGAGAAAATATTTGCAAAAGACATACTTGCTAAATGACTGTTATCCAAAATATACAAAGAGCTTTTAAAACTCAACAATAAGAACACAAACAACCTGATTAAAAAATGGACCAAAGACTTTGTAACAGACACCTCACCACAGAAAATATGCAGATGGCAAATAAGCTTATTGAAAGATGCTCCATGTGATATTATCTGAGAAATGCAAATTAAAACAAAATGAGATACCACAATACACCTGTCAGAATGGCCGAAATCCAGAAGATTGACAACACCAAACACTGATGAGGATGTGGAGCAACAGGGACTCTCACTCATTGTTGGTGGAAATGGAAAATGGTACAGCCACTTGGGAAGATGGTTTGGCAGTTTCCTACAAAACTAAACATACTATACAATCCAGCATTTGTGCTCCTGAGTGTTTATTCAAAAGCATTAAAAATGTATATCTACACAATTACCTGCACATGGGTGTTTATAGCAACTTCATTCATAATTGCCAAAACTTGAATGCAACCAACACATCCTTCAGTAGGTGAATGTGTGTGTAATAAAGTGTGTATAATAAAATGTGTATAATCTAGACAATGGAGTAGTATTCAGTGATAAAAAGAAATGAGTTATCAAGCCGTGAAAAGATATGGAGGAACCTTAAATGCATACCGCTAAGTGAAAGAAGCCAATCTGAAAAGACTACAAACCTTATGATTCCAAGTATATGACATTCTAAAGAAGGCAAAACTACGGAGACAGTAAAAAGATCAGTATTGCCGGGAGTGGGGTGGAGGGAGGAGTGAGTAGGAGGAGCACAGAGGATTTTTAGGGCAATGAAATTATTCTGTATGATATTACAATGGTGCATACACGTGTCAAAAACCCTAAAATGCCCAACATCAATGCAAACTATGCACTTTGGGTGATAATGATGTATCAATGTAGGTTCATCGGCTGTAACCAATGTACCTCTCCGGTTGGGGATGCTGATAGTGAGGAAGACTGTGTATGTGTGGGGCCAGGGACTATATGGGAACTTTCTGTACTTGCCATTCAGTTTCGTTGCAAATCTAAATCTGTTATAAAAAATAAAGTCTTTAAAAACAAAATAAAATAAAAAAATAAATTTTAATGAAAAACACTGATTCGGTACAATTACTAGGAAATTATTGGGAAACTGAGGCAAAAGGAAGTGAAGGAAGTGGGGTTGCAGAGGCTACATCTGGAGGGGCTTGAGGCAGGGCCGCTAGCCTGGACTTGCCTGGGGTCGGCCAGTTGGTAAATAAGTGGTAGAGCTGGAACTAGAACCCAAACATCCCTCACTTCTGGCCCAGTGCTCAAAAGCTACACAAATAATTTCCTAACTTCAAGGTTTGTGAGAAACTAGAAATGACTGCCAATAGACTCGCCTCCAGAGATACTTGAGAAAACTAATAATTTTCCTGGAATGATTTAGAAACAATTCTGCATTTCAAAACAGGGTGCAGGATGGTGTGGAGAAAGGAAGAAGTGGCAGTGAACTGGCATCTTCTAAGAGTCTCTTTAATTAAGGATTTTCACCAAAATGTTGACAATGGCTACTTTTGTGTGGTGAAATTATTATTTCTTTGGAGATTATTTTGCTTGGTGGCTTTTCTGTATTTTCCAAGTTCTCTGCCTTGGTCATGCATTACTTTCGTAATTTGGTGGAGGAAAATGCTATTAAAAATACAAAATCAAAGTCCCTTTCATTCCTATTATTTCACGATCTTTGTCAACACCCGGACTGTTGAGAGGGAAAATATGGCTGATGAACAGATACGCCAAAGAAAAAGGAGTTTGCTGTACGGGTATTACTTATTACTATTTTCATAATATTTCTATCATCCTTAAGGCTGCTCACATTTCTGAAACTCTTCAAGGCTGGTTGTTTTAGCAGGAAGTGGAGCTAACAAATTTGTAACCAAAGCGTCTGTGAATAATGTTCTTAGTTGGAAATACCTCTGGCGTGTCATCACTAGCCTGAGCTACATATGCAAGTACAAAAGATCAGCTTCAAAGATGAACAACACATCATCCTCAGAGGACTTGCAAGATGCCAAGAAAGCATGGCACTAAGATTTTTCTAGAAGGTGCTGAGTGTTTGGCTTTCACTGAATGTGAAGTCTACATTACCTAACTCAATGATTAATACTTACTATTCCAGGAGAAAGGACAGATGTGTTGCCTGTCAAGATGAAAGTGAATTTTGCATTCTGGGTTTCATCCATCACTGTTGCTTCCAATTTTAAAGAATAAATAAATGTTCCCCTGCCAGTTCCCTCCTGACATTCATGCATAGCTGTCCTCAGAGCTAACTACCTGTTCCAACCTGGACCATGAAGCCCAAGTGTCTGCTTTCTGTTGCAGAGAATCTGGAGAGTAGACTGCACTTGGTCCTTCGGGCCTTAGTGGGATTGGACAGGGCGCCATCTGAACCAGTAGCTCCTTGATCCCCAGAGAAAGGCACGGCTAGGTGATAGCACAGCCCTATGTTCAGTGCCAGGTCCAGCAGCTTCCTTCAAGCTCATTACTGACCAGGGACTGTCAATCATAGAAAGCAAAAGAAGTCTTTGAAAGAGGTTGTCCTTCCCTAGAAAAGTTTTTAAAGAGAGATACACTCACAACAAATCAACCCTCCTCTTTCTTAAAACATCACTTTTAAAAAAATCAGTGGCAAAGAGTCCAAAACAGAGGATAAGACATAAAATGCAAATACTTTCAGAACTTAGACTGCCTGGAATAAGCAGTTCATCAGCACTGTGTCCGTGCAAGTCACAAAACTTAAAATGAACATAACAAGCACCTATATAGATACTAAAATGAAGAAAATTCTCTGAGAGAAGAGAATTTGTTTCAAAAGGAGATGTTTATAATAGGATCTATATAGAAATTCCTTCTGTGGCTCTTTTAGAGCAGAGGGCAGTGGCTGAGCAGTGGGGAAGCTGTCTGCCCTCTATAACTCTCCTCTGTCTCATGGCCCACATTGCATGATAAGGTTACATTCATGTGAATGCTTTCATACACTCTTGGTAAAAGTGTAATTGATAAAGTTTCCTGTGGCAGTAAGCAATATCTATCAAGAGCAGGCAGTATGTATCAAGAGCGGTAAAAATGTTTATACCCTTTTCACCAGCAAATCAATTTCTAGCAACATATACAAAGTAACAATGAAAAGTGAGCAAAAGATTATGAAAAGAATGCAAAACAAATGTTATTTGTAATCCTGAAAGAGAAATCACTTATGTGTTTAACAGCATCAGATTTGTTGAATAAATCATGTTGTATCCTCATGACTGATTATATAGTTATTTAAAACCTTATTTTTAAAGAAAGCATGGGTATATAATCCTAATTAGAATACAAAAATATAAATATGAAAACATGCATACACAGTATGGATGGAAATAAAAGAGTACCTAATACAAATCGTTAGTTTAAGTAGGTATTGTTCTAAGAGCTAACTTGTATTAAAAATAGCCCTATGAGGTAGGCGCTATTATAATCACCATCTCATGGGCAAGCAAACAGAGGCACAAAGGGTTTAAGCAACTTGTCCAAAGTCAGACAGCTAAGAAATAGCAGAAAGGGATTTGATCTTGGAATCAAAGTCCCTCGTTCTTAACCCTACACTCTTTCGCAGTGAGATAATCAGAACATCAACATGGTTGGCTAACGTCAGGTCGTTTTGTATTTCCTTAATTTACTATTTTGTTTCTGTAAATTTGGTAAAAATCTAATTCAGTGAAAACTATTTTTATATCACAATTTTATATTTAAAAAGAACAATTTTCTTGTTATATCTGCCTTTATTATCAGATGATGAGGTCTTTGAGGTAGGAGCTGCCTTCCTAATTGTTACCACTATTGATATGAGCACAGGGTCACTATTATGGAGTTGTCCCTACGTTCCAGGGAGCAGTCTCTATGCCTCACATAAACCACACCATAGGAACTACTACTCTCTCTGTTTTACAGATGAAGCAAGTAAAGGCAACCTCATATTTCTACCACTTAGCACAATGCCTGGAAAGTAGTAAACACTCAATAAATGGTTATCAGGCTAACAAACAACAGTTGACAAAGCCACAGACATCACTCTGTTCCATGGAATATTGCTGTCTTTCTTATATGCCAGAAGAAAAACACAACCTAAAAAGTACATCTAAAGTAAAAACTCAGAGGAAATGGAGCTGAATCAACCTCAATCAATTTCAATCTGCAAAAGCAGCCAGGGGCCCTCTGGGAGAAAGTGCTGGAAGAGGTGGAAGCTGGTGGAGAGCTCAGTGACCCCATGGGGCAGGCCATGCAGGGCAAGATGGAACTCAATGCAGGGAGTTTGCTTTTCCATCCGTCAGCCCAAGAGAAGCAGTTGGAGGGAGCAATGGGGCCATCAGTGGCAGATGCAGATGTACATATTCTGGCTAAGTGCTATGATTTTGGTCTAGACTCAAAACTTTACAGAACAGTTTGATGTTCCATTTCAATTTTTCAGGAAAGCATACATATTTTATTATGTATGCTTTGAATACTCATTGAACAATTCATAGTATCTTGCAGGGAAAGAAAAATTCATTAAAAAACAATTATTTTACTTTTGGGCTCAGGAAATAAGTGGAATTTTGTTGTTGTTTCCTTAAGGTTTTCTTTAGTTCAAGTTTTAAAGTCTTTTAGACTATAGTTCAATATGCTGGGAACAAGGACAGAGGGAGGGCACCTACGGCCTTTCCAAATATATGGCCTGATTGCAGCTCTAGTTCTTTGATTAGAGCAGGGAGGCCTTGACTTCAAAATTTTGGTAGGATATTAGATTGCTGAAGATTTGTTCCTTTGAAATAGAGAGTACAACAGAAATGGTGATATTAACTTAGGTTTTTGCACTGTCTTATACATCACAACACTATCTTATACATCGTAACTATAAGGTTGACAGTACTGCTTAGAAGTAGTTAGAGGCCCGGTGGCTTGATGAGACATTGACTAGTAGTTTAACGTTGTTGCCAGAAATTCCCTTGTGTCCTTCTGACTACAGCTAATCCTACTCATCCTTGAAATCATCTTCATAAAATTAATAAAGCCAAATTACTAGATTTTAAACAAAAGCATAAGCTTTGAATAGAAACACAACTAAGCATTAACCAGCCTGCCCTATAGCCCAGAGGTCCTCAACCCCCTGGGTTGCAGACTAGTATCAGTCCATGATCCGTCAGGAACTGAGCCGCACAGCAAGAGGTAAGTGGTGGGCAAGTCAGAATTACTACCTAAGCTCCACCCTCTGTCAGATGAGCGGTGGCATTAGATTCTCATAGGAGTGTGAACTGCCCATGTGAGGGATCTAGGCTGTGTGCCCCTCATGAGAATCTAGCTAATGCCTGATGATCTGAGGTGGATCAGTTTCATCCTGAAGCTATCCCCCACCCCACCCCACCCCATTTGTGGAAAAATTTTCTTCCATGAAACTGGTCCCTGGTACCAAAAAGGTTGGGGACTGCTGCTATAGCTCACTTTCTTATAGCCACTCACCACTTCGAAGTCACGTAGCCCCTGTCACAAAGTCCTAACTTCTATAGATAACATCTTTGATGCTAAAAAAAAAAAAAAACCCCTCAAGTTTGCCATTTTGAGATATTTTTCAGATCCTGCATTCCAATGCATTCACTGCTGCCAGTCAGAGTGAGGACCCCCTCCAAGGAATTGACCCAGTGCAAGAATGGAGTTTCTATATCCTTATTATCTCCTCCCCTATGTCCTAACCAATCAGTTACCCCCAGCTCCTCAGCCTCCTTCTTGTCAGAACTGCCTTAAAAAGTCAAGTCCCACACTTTTTCAAGGGGTGGATTTGAGGATTCCTTCTGACTCCTTATTTGGCGACCCCACACAATTATTAAACTCTTTCTCTGCTGCAGCTCCTGCTGTTTGCTGTATTGGTCTGTTACCGTGCAACATGCCATGAAGCCTGGTGGTCAGATAATGTCCTTGTCATTCAGCAAAGGATCAGTCCTCAGGTAAGGACTCCTTTGTTGGGTCTCTGCAGCACTCAATGCTTACTTTCATTACAACCCTGAACTCATAATATTAAAATAATTGTTTAACTATCTTTGCCTCCTACCCAATCCAGTCCAGGGAGGAAGTGGACCTTACTCACTTTTACACGGGCAGTGCCTGGCACAGTTCCAAGCATGATCAGTGGCTCCCCTGTAGTTTGCAGAATGGGTACTTTTGTAATATACTAGAGACTTATTTTATTTTAGTGGAAATTCGATTATCTATGCCAGTGGTTTTCGAACTAGGTTCCACATGCTCCTGAGAATTAAAGATGGATTCTCATAGGTCTTTAAATTGTCTTTAAGAATTTTAAAATTGTATGTTTTTGTCTTAATGATATTCCAAAAGACACGAAGACATTAATATCAGAGTGTTCTACATCAATTACGACAATGGTTCTAAATCCTGGTCACAAATTTTAGTCTTGGGGGATGGTTTTAAACAAATGTTGATATTAAGGCACCACTCTGGGATAATTACATAGGAATCTCTGGGGGTGGGTGCTCATACAGAGATTTTTCACAAAGTTCCCCTCCCCCACGCCCCCAGATGAATTGTGTGGTCAGTCTTAAGACACACCAATCTAGATAATCCATGGAACCCTGAACTCTTTCCTAAGTAGCACATTTTTCACAGGTGCCTATGAATGCCTTAGAATCTAGCAGTTATATTTTAAGTATCTCAAATAAATACAGAACAGAAGCAAACAAAATGCATAAATGATGTGTTGCTGCCAAATCCAAATGACAGACATTGCAGCACACTGGGCGAGCAAAGGTTTTGGCACCGTTCTGAGTGCAAGCAAGTGCTGGGAGAGCCCAGTTGTGGCCATATGCTCTGCAGCCTCCAGTGTCAGATGCAAAGAGGCCAGGAGTCTGCCCCAGGCATGTTGCAAACAGCAACTTAATTACACAAAACATTGTTATTATCAGTTTTCCTTTTAGTTTGTATTTAATTTATGAATTTGTTTTGTTTTTATACTTACATAAGAGCTATAAACATTTGCAGTTTATATTTGGTGCGGTTGTCAATTTAAGTAGAAGATACCGTCATTCATATTTAAGCAACATTGGCATACTAAGAACATTTTAAGTCAGCACTGAGGGAATCAGGGGAGCATTTTTTCCTTTTGTCTTAAAATTTTTTTGAGATGGAGTTTTGCTCTTGTCACCCAGGCTGGAGTGCAACCATCTTGGCTCACTGCAACCTCTGCCTCCCAGTTCAGGTGATTTTCCTGCCTTAGCCTCCCGAGTAGTTGGTATTACAGGTGCCTACCACCATGCCCAGCTAACTTTTTGTATTTTCAGTAGAGATGGGGTTTCACTATGTTGGCCAGCCTGGTCTGGAACTCCTGACCTCAGGCGATGAACCTGCCTCAGCCTCCCAAAGCAATTTTTTCCTTTTAAACTGGGTCCATACATTATTCAAACTTAATGCCAATTTACATAATGTCTGGACTCTAGAGAAGGTAGGACAAAATGGTCATCAAATCGAGTATTTGGGAGATGGCATTCCCCTTTGTTGGCTCTCTTGAGGACACAAAACGATAGGCAGCTTCTCCTCCTGAGGTTCTGAATGTGAATGGAAAATGGCTGCTAACATCCAGAACAGTGCAAGGATTTCCCATCTTTCAACACCTGCTGCCTTTTTTTTTCACCTCCCATGAATTCACGCTAAAACTCCCTACATTTTCCCCAGGCTGCAGGCATTTGGCTGGTTTTCCCGGTTCTCAGAAGCTCCAAGAGAGCTCTGCAACAAGATGCAGGACGAAATCCACACCATTTGGGACCTGAGATGATTCTATTCACAAGAACATCTTCATCATAAGAATGCAATCTTTTAACCCGTAAGGGCAGGAGTGAAATTCTCCCGCAGAATTTCCACGCACGACTTTATGTATTACCTGCTAAGAAGAACAGAGTAATTTCTTTCATAGTGACAAAAACTAAAGCTTTGTATTTGGAGGGCATAACATAAAAAGCTCAGTAACACTCGTGTGCATCTACTGTGTGCTAGGCACGGTGCAAGACGCTTTACTAACTGGTCATTCTTTCAATTGTCAACAACAATTCTGTGAGTTAAGTATCACTATTTCTATTTTTTTTTTATATGTACAAGGTTGTTTATTTTTTTTTATTTTTATTTTTATTATACTTTAAGTTCTAGGGTACATGTGCATAACATGCAGGTTTGTTACATATGTATACTTGTGCCATGTTGGTGTGCTGCACCCATCAACTCGTCAGCACCCCTCAATTCATCATTTATATCATGTATAACTCCCCAATGCAATCCCTCCCCCCTCCCCCCTCCCCATGATAGGCCCCAGTGTGTGATGTTCCCCTTCCCGAGTCCAAGTGATCTCATTGTTCAGTTCCCACCTATGAGTGAGAACATGCGGTGTTTGGTTTTCTGTTCTTGTGATAGTTTGCTAAGAATGATGGTTTCCAGCTGCATCCATGTCCCTACAAAGGATGCAAATTCATCCATTTATAGGCTGCATAGTATTCCATGGTGTATATGTGCCACATTTTCTTAATCCAGTCTGTCACAGATGGACATTTGGGTTGATTCCAAGTCTTTGCTATTGTGAATAGTGCCGCAATAAACATACGTGTGCATGTGTCTTTGTAGTAGAATAATTTATAATCCTTTGGGTATATACCCAGTAGTGGGATGGCTGGGTCATATGGTACGTCTAGTTCTAGATCCTTGAGGAATTGCCATACTGTTTTCCATAATGATTGAACTAGTTTACAATCCCACCAACAGTGTAAAAGTGTTCCTATTTCTCCACATCCTCTCCAACACCTGTTGTTTCCTGATTTTTTAATGATTGCCATTCTAACTGGTGTGAGATGGTATCTCATTGTGGCCGTAATCCAGCATATAAACAGAACCAAAGACAAGAACCACATGATTATCTCAATAGATGCAGAAAAGGCTTTTGACAAAATTCAACAGCCCTTCATGCTAAAAACGCTCAATAAATTCGGTATTGATGGAACGTACCTCAAAATAGTAAGAGCTATTTATGACAAACCCACAGCTAATATCATACTGAATGGGCAAAAACTGGAAAAATTCCCTTTGAAAACTGGCACAAGACAGGGATGCCCTCTCTCACCACTCCTATTCAACATAGTGTTGGAAGTTCTGGCTAGGGCAATCAGGCAAGAGAAAGAAATAAAGGGTATTCAGTTAGGAAAAGAAGAAGTCAAGTTGTCCCTGTTTGCAGATGACATGATTGTATATTTATTTCTATTTTTTTATTAGGCTCAGGGAAGCAGCCCATCAAAGGACATCCGTCATCCCCCTTCTGCCAAGGAAGTGGCAGAGTTGCTTCTTTTGAATTCAGTCCTCTCTCATGACAAAGTCCATGCCATACCATGTTGTCAGGAAACTAACAGGGGACATGAGGCTTGCTTAAGGCAACACCAAAAGTTGGTAGCAGAGAAAGGCTCCAAAGTTGAGTGGCTGCCTACAGAATACAGTCAGCCAGAGAAGAGACAATGAACCACTTAATACTATGAAGTGCCATTTCTCTCAAAATAATGACAATAAGCAAGCTCCCTGGAGAGGAAGCTTGGCATTACAAAGGACTCCAGAGAGAATAGAATCCAATCTCCAATGTGACAACAATGGGCATACCTGACAATGTGTCCATGTACAATTTCCAAGGGCTGTTCCTGTCAGAAACCTTCGACTGTTGAGAATTAATGATTTTCAATGTTTACAGTCAATATGTTTAAAAAATGTTCTTTCGTCTAAATACAGGGACTCTGAATCATTGTCTTATTTCCAAACCTAAAAACATAAACGCTCCAAGTAATTGTCTAATAATATAAAGTGAGAGCAAATAATCCAGATCTGGAGAGAGCAAATAATCTTTGTGATGAGAACTTGTTATAATTAACTATGAAACAAATACTTCCTTGACCAGAGAGTGGCTTCTGATAAAAAAAAAACAGAATGGCATTGGCTTCAGCATCCTTCATTTCACGAGGGCACCATCATGGCAAGACATGCCACATTAACAAAGCATGACTAGATGGTAGACAGCAGCTGGCACTGCTTCGTGTTTATGTTTAACATATATGCTCCTGTTTGACATTCCATAGTCCCATTTTTGCTAAACACTAAAGTACACATTTTAGAGATGTTGCCATAATTCTTTCTCCTAGCTTGTTTTCTCTTAACTTTTCACCTGGGGTATTTAAATGTCTATGAATTTTGACCCGTATTCCCCTTTATTATTCCATCAATTGAAAGAGAAATGTTGTCTGAGGATCAGTTTTGGATGAACAGGTGAGCAAGGCTATAGCATTTCAAGAGCATAAGACACACCCAGGGGAACAAGTGGCCCTGCTAACTGTGATGCAGAAGCTAGCAGCACACAGAAGGCACCTGGGTAACTGGAGAAGGTTTGTGGAGTCGGGAGAGAAAGAGGACCTACGGTTGAAGAGAGGACAGAGGGCTAGAATCACGGTCTGGCTGGTTCTCCAGGGAAAGAAATAGATAAAGTTACCAGGGAGAGATGTGCATGAGGCTCTTCAGAATTAAATATATAGAACTGTGGTCAAAGGGGTTCGGAAAAGAGGTAGAAATCATTATTAAATTGAATGTGAAGGCCAAACCAAATATTTATTAGAGAGTATAGATTTTTACATATAAAGCTTTGACATATGAATTTTTCTGAGCCTTGAGGAACATTCACTGAAAGGGTGGTTTTCTGATAGAAGTGGGTTCTGAGGGGTTATGAGGCTAAGCAAAACCACGGCCCACTGATGAATGATGCGCCTACCCATGAGACTCCACAGCAGTTCACCAGTGAGTTTTCATCAAGGTCTCTCAACAGTAAGTTCCAATCACAATCAATTCTTTTCCACAGGATAAATGTTGCCCTCAATTTTCTCTAAATCTAACTATGTGGCATAATTAACAGTCTCAGGATAACAGCCATGGTGGTCTCTATTGTTGGTGTTACCCTGGAGTCCCCACATTTTTGTATTGTAAGCCTTGCTAAAGGCCTTTAAACTAAAACACTTCATTACACGGAAAAAAAGGCATGAACCTACTCCATTTAAGCCAGAGATTCTCATCGGTGATGATGATAGCTGCTGTTGACTAAGGGCCTACTGTGGTCCATGACCTGCAACAGATGCTTCATACACAATTCCCCCTTATCCACAATAACCCAAGGAGATGGGTCTTGCTTTTTTCCATTTAATAATTTGATATCATCTAGATCTGTGGAGCACTCAAGAGCATGATACATTTCAGAATGGTAAGAACAGATGGGAAAAATGAGGACTTTCCAGGTCCTCCTGGCCATGTCTAGCAAATAAGCATCTATTAAATGACTGAATGATGTAACATCTGTTGTCAGTCCACAGGCTAAATAGACTGTGAGGAATCCAAAAAAATACAAAGAGTTTATAAGGAGATTAGGAAATATATGCATAAAGAGTGACAGAAAAATCCAGGTTAACGTAAAAATGCAAAGAAAAAAACCCCACACAACAGTAACATTCTTTTTTGTATATATGGCACAAAGTCCATAGCAGGAACTCAATAAACATTGAATTATTTAATAAATGAATGAAATCAACCAACTAACCAAATGCTAGATTGTGTGGTAGTGACTCTAAGAATTGAAATAGTCTAGAGAGGAAATTCATTATGGACTGGAGTAGTGAGCTGGGCCTAGAAAAATGAGAAATATTTGAATGATATGCAGGAAAATTGAATTCCCACTGGGCAGAAGAGATACCGTGGGCAGGCCCAGAGCCTCTACCGTGGCCCCCTTTGCAGCTCCAGCTCCCATCCTTTCTCTACAGCTGCTGCTTCGTGGGCTTTTGCCTTGAGCCCATCACTTCTGTTCCGATTTGCCCTACACTTGAGCTCTGCCCAGCTAGTTCTCAGAATGTCTTGAAGTTGGCATCTTTGGATTAACCAGGAATGCCTCTGTCCTTTGGTGTGGAGTGGAAAAATAAACAATCTGTGTCCTATGGATGATTCTGGGTTTTTGCAAGCAAAGTAATAAATTATTCTAAATGGGGCAGAAATGATGACGAATATCTCCCACTCCCAAGCAGCTGTGAAGATGGCTTCCCATGGAAATTTTGGCATTGGAGAGACCCTCTCCAAACTTCCAGAAAGACATTCCGAGCAGGTCCTCACAACAACCTTTCAATTCCCCTTGTGCCTCGGCCACAAATTCGGGGCCAATATAAACCCAGCCTACTCAGACCTTGGCGACTGGGGCTCAACACAAAACCTTGGGTTCCTCCATACACTGAGGTTTTGTTTCCCAGGCGTCAGAAAGGCATCTTCTAGCTCAGGTTTCCTGAACTGTTTCCAGCTTGGCTTCTGTCAGAGATTCCTGGAGTCAGAGCCACTTGGTAATTGGTCTCATGATAGGTAAAGCTGCCCCATATCAGAGCCATGAATTGGTTGGACTTTTAGAAAAATACATATCTCCAGTTGTGGGGAAAAATTGTTGATTGTGGTATGACCACATGCTTCATATGATCCATTGCTTTTTTTATTCGAAAAAGGCTCCTAATGCTACAGCATTGTGTGTCAGAGTCTTGCCCTCTTTGATGCTGTTTTTCAGGAACAATAGGAGACACAAGGAGCCCTGCTCAGCAGCAGATCCGCTTTTCTGCGGCACAGCTCACTTTTATAGGGAAAAGAGTGGTTTCGCTTTGTACAGGGTTGAGAAACAGCTTCTGTTTGCTTACGGTTCTCCTGAGCCAGCAGTACCGTCCTTGATAGAAAAGAGGAGCTGCCAGCCACTGTGTTATCTCATGAAAAAGACAACTGTAAACTATGTCAGCATACAGTGCCTTGTATTTCTACAATAGCGTTTCTGCCCTTCAAGAGCAAAGAAGTGCACAGAAGATCCTAAGAAATAAGTGAAGGAACAAGGACGGAGTATGAAACTTTAACTAGTCTGAGAAGGAGGCAGACAGGGGCCAAATCCTGCAGTGGGAAACACAGTCTTGAGGTTTGGGTGCCAGTCTTTAATAAAATACTTTCTTGTGAGGGCTGAAAGTTTTTTCCCCCTGGGTTGTAAAAACCCTGGGTCTATGAATCCAATGTTTTGATGGCAAAAATCCTGATATTTTTTGTATAATAGTTTAAAAAATTCACTCTGTCATAGGAGCAGAAACAAAACAATAATGCAGGAAAAGTCTATATGGATCTGGAGGAAATATTTATTATTACCGAGATCAGAGCATCCACTATCTGGATCATACAACTCTGGCTAATTTTACTTCCTGTCTGGGGTACTTTTTCTTAGTAAAAGTGCGGGGTGGGGAGTCTTAACACTTAATAGGCCTGCCTTCCCTGAAGTTCCCAGATTGCCCACATGAAAGCTGTCAGCAGGACCTGGCACCATGTAGCCGAGTGGCACTGCTCCCAGAACTCTCGTCCAATAAAGAGCCATTGTGGGATCTGGACCTTACAATGTACAGGACAAATGACCAAAATGAAAAGCACAATGCACGTGAGTGGAACCAGAAACTTGAATGGAGTGGTAATCACTTCCTTAGTGCGGATCACATCATTTATCATGGGATTTCATTCTGTAATTCAGTCCTTGCCTAGTGTAATAGTACAGATTTCCATTTATCAGTTGATAAGTGAGAATGATTACTGTGATAACCATTAAGCAACACAGGTTACTAGTGGTAGTGGGGAAGAGAAGTGGAAAATTGTCATGGGAGGTGGGAAGGGATCAGCACTCATCAGAAAGAGACAAAAACATGAGAAAAGAGAAGGAAGGGCTGATTCCATTAAGCAGCACCATTCCTAGGAGTGGTGGGGAAGAAAAGTGAAAAATTGTTAGGGCAAGCGGGAAGGGATTGGCACTCATCAGAAAGAGACAAAAACACGTGCAAAGACAAGGAAGTGCTGATTCTCTCTATGTATGTGATCAATACAAGCTGAAGTTGAGCTACTGAAGAATTTGAGACTATGTCTAATGGCATAAGAAACTAAGTCAGGCCCAGGACTTCAAAATGGCTGTGATTTCTATGTGAGAATGAGGAATGAGGCACAAAATGGAGTTAGAGCCAGGGGGAAAGGTGGAGCTTAAGGGGAGCTGCTGTACAGCTGATACCCAATGTGAGCTTTAGGTCCCAGAGGCTGTAGAGCTAGAGCTTAGATCCAAATGCCAAGAGGCTGGGAGGAGTCAGTGCACTAAATCAGGCTGAACCATAGTTTCCATCTGGGTGACATAGAGTGACTCTTTCTTTATACAACAGCCAACCTCATTACATTAAAAAACAAAACAAACAAACAAACAAAAAAACAGATGTTGCTCTTAGCTAAGCTTTCTCAAGCAAATAAATACGAAGGGGTAGTAGAATTAGACTTCATAGAGCAAATGGAAAATGCTCTGTCAGCTGGACGATTTATTGCATTCCACATTCTTCTGTTTTAGAAACAGGTTTTTCTATCTCTAAGCCAACTATATTTTTAGCTAATCAGTTTTGACCAGAAACATGGTCTGTCTCAAATAACCCTCTTTCTCTACTATCTGGAGCCTGGAATTGGTCGCAATTTCTTAGCAGAGTTACTTGGTCTACTTATTTTCAGACATAATATAACCATCAACTAACATATGTCTATATACATGTACCATTTGAACAAAAACATCCTCATATCTGTGAAAGCATACAAAAATTTCAGCTCAAAGGCCATTTGATTCAATGCCAAATTACAATTTTTCATGCGTCTATTCAGCTAGCATGGTTCTACCTCTATAAGGAATCTGCAATGTTGGTAAGTTATTTTAAATGTGTGTCAGTAGTTTCTTTCTATTTATGACATTATGCCTTTGGAGTGGGTAGATTGTATCTGGTTGAAAAATACAAATAAATATTTAATCCAGCATTGAGTTTTCTCATGTTATCAACTCACCAGAATTAAGCAAAATAATAGATTTGAGGCACACAAACTCCTCTCCCTGCAGATTCATCATGCGGAATCGAGATGATGTGGCCAGCAACATGTCGAAGATCTCCACCATGCCCTCTACACATTTTCCCTGGTTCCTGTGAAAACATAGCAAAAACAAATAAAAAGATTAAAAAACAGAAAATCTTCCACAAGACATGAAAGGGTTCACATTCATAAAAATCCACTGGTTCTAAATCTTTAACAAAAAACTATCAGCCATTGTCTTCATGGAGTATGAACATTCATTTGAATTCCAGAAGGCAAAACAAAAATATAATTTCCCATCAATGAAACATTCTCATTTCAACTTCTTAGAAGAGGTAGATAGTTCAGTCCTCAAGTCTGCCATGTTAAATATGGAATTCTTCAACCTATGGGTAATTGAAAATGATGAAGATTTGGATAAATGATTTATCTAATACACGTATATTGATCTGCTACTATATTCTAGACAATGTGGTAGTTCTGGGAATAAAAACAGGGCCTCGGCTCAAGATGCTCATGGCCTTCAACTAATATAACAAGTCCTGATATATGTGTTTTGTAGTGCTTTTGAAGTACAAGAACAACTACAATAACTATGGGCTATGGTTGGGCTGAGTCCCTTGGTGTTGCAGGGGATGGTATGTAAGGATTCGCCTAGTAGATGGCATTCGAGTGGACGCTTTAAGATAATGTAGGGTTTCATCAAGCAGAGGTGCAAATGCCTCCTTGGAAGAGGGTCCTAAACATGTGAGGAGGAGCATGAAAGAACATAGAGCAGTGTGTTGGAAGTCAGGAGGTGGCAGATTAATCTGGGAAAACAGAAAAATGTCAGATCATGACATTTTTAGAAGTTCAGGCTTTTAACCTTGACATCAAGAATTTAACATTAGTAGTTGCAACTATTAAATAAGCAAACCAAAGGTTCATAACATGCAATACTTAAAAACATGTGTCTGTATCTTTTCCATAGGGTTGTTGAAGAATTTAAATGAGATACTACACACGAAAGGAATTCATTTTTTTTTTTTTTTTTTTTTTGGAGACGGAGTCTAGCTCTGTCGCCCAGGCTGGAGTGCAGTGGCGCGATCTCGGCTCACTGCAAGCTCCGCCTCCCGGGTTTACGCCATTCTCCTGCCTCAGCCTCCCGAGTAGCTGGGACTACAGGCGCCCGCCATCTCGCCCGGCTAGTTTTTTATATTTTTTAGTAGAGACGGGGTTTCACTGTGTAGCTCAGGATGGTCTCGATCTCCTGACCTCGTGATCCACCCGTCTTGGCCTCCCAAAGTGCTGGGATTCCAGGCTTGAGCCACTGCGCCCGGCCCATTTTTTTTTTTTTAATCACAGGTTGAATTTTGGCACGATGTGTTTGAGGAGGTTAGAAAGAAGTTAAAATATATTATGCATGCACAGATATAGATTTGTGAAATATATAAACAATTAAAATAAATAAATTAAAACTAAACACATTGTTTAGCACCTTGTTTTGTTTCTAGTTAATAGATCTTGGAGTTCTCCATCAACGTTTTTTGACAGCTCAATATGTTTTCACTGAACAGAATGCTAAACTTTCCTTAATCACTTCTTTCTTGGGTGACATTTTTTTCTTTTCAAGTATTTTGTTGTTAAAAACATTTCATTCAATGACTATCCTTATGTTTATGTCTTTGGATACGTGTACAGATAGCTATAGAATAAATTCTTAGAAGTAGAATTGCTAGATAAAAGGGCTTATGTATTTTAAATTTTGATAGTTCAAACATTGCTTTCAAATAGCTTATACAATAGACTGTTGATAAGAGAATATATTCGTATAGGCTTTCTCTAAACTGCCTGCTCTTGTCCTTTGCACGTATTTTTCTGTTATATGTCATTGTCACATAGATTTTTAAGAGTTCTTTAAATACTATAGTAATAAGCCATTTGTCATATGTATTTTTAATTGTTTTTCTTATGGTTTTTCTGTTTTTTCTTATGATTTTGTTTCTGGTATTTTCTTCTGCAAAACATTTAATAGAGAATTAAATTTACCGAATGTTTCATTTATGGCTCTACAGCATTACGTCTTGCTTTTAAAAGCAAAGACAAATAAAAAATTTACATATAAATATATATAACATAATAACATATAAAAATTATCTTATATTTCCTTCTAGTATACTTCCATGTTTTCATGTTTAAATTTTTGATATTCTGGGGTTTATTCATTTGTATAACAATTTTATTGAAAGATAATCACATAACATATATCATTTGCCCATTTAAAGAGTGTGAATCAATGGATTTCAGTATATTCACAATGTTGTGCAACCATTTTGGGGGATTTATTTTGGTGTAAGGTATGAGAAAAAGATCCAATTAATATTTTTTCAAGTAGCTCATTAGTTTTCCATCTTTTTCACAGACGTTCTTTTCTTTGACTTAAAAAATGTTGATTACTTCTGATATATTCATATACTTCTTACAAGTGACCTCTAAGATTAACATTATTATTTCCATTTTCCAAATGAGGGGATTAGGACTCAAAATTGTTATGTCAAATCACATTGCTTACCAACGCAAAGAAAGAATTCCAACAAGATCTTCTCTGTCTTTAATTCTTGCTCTATTTTAATTCATTCAACAAGATTTACTGAGAGCCTATTACATACCAGTCCTTATGCTCAACATTAGAGTACCAAGAAGAAAGCCATGGGCACTGTCAATAAAGAGATCTAGAATGGGAACAAGACAGACAAGGAGAAAGCCAGGTGCAAGACACAGGAAAAGGTCTAGAAAGAGAGCTTTTTGCATCTAACGTCAGTCTCCCCAGATTCAACCCATCTCAATATTGAAGCAATTGTCATCCTGTTCCCAAATAAAGTGAAATGAGGTTTTTTATGTAAAGTGCATGGAATGGAGTGTGGCACACAGTAAGGACCACCTTTAAGTATTACCTATAGATATACTGATAAATACATGGATATGTCAAGGGAGAGGTTGGCCTTTTAACTTGAAGGAGTCAGAAAAAAGCTGCCATGTGCATTTTGCTTTGCTTATGAAAATCTGGATGCATGGAAGCTCCACAGAAGCAGAGCAGGAACTTCGAGAGGTATGCTGCCCAGCGTGGGGCTGACAGAGTGCTCACGCCAAAGGCTCCACTGGCACTGAGTGGGGAGAATATACTAGAAGTGGGTTCTTCTTGTCATGGAGTTGAATTTTTTTTTTTAAGTAGTTCATCTTCTTTCTAGTGAAAAAATAAACAAGGATAGAGGAAAATGTTTGGAGGATGAAGCTTTAAAAATAACAACTCATAGCCAAAATAGAGAAATGTTCCTTTCTCAGTATAAAGTCTCTGTTTACTTAACAGACTGCACACCAGCAGGGGAGGAAGTCTCAGTGTGGGAGGGAGCCTGTGTTCACCTGCTGCGAGGAAAAGTTCAGTGCAGAAACTGAGAAAGTGGAGACTTCACAATTCTCCTTTCTTCTTGTCCTTTTTCAATCGTCTCCCATAGTTTCCCATGAAGAGCTCGTTCTTGACTCTTCCAGCAAGAGTGTATTTTTCTCAGCCTCTTCTCATTGGATATCCTGTTATTCCTAACCAGCAATTATTACTTGTCAACAACATAATGCTTGCTCTACGGCACACATTAGGAGCTGTAGACTGCACCCTCAGGGATGGTGTATACCCCAAACTCTCAATTCAGTTCTCACGTGTGTGTGTGTGTGTGTGTGTGTGCATGTGTATGTTCCTTTAGGGGATGTGGAGAGGGCTTATGTTGACTATTAATCATAGAAATATTATGATAGGAAGACCCCAGAGCCTACCTTCCATACAAACACATGTGCTTCATGTTTTGGTGGTGTGCATCTGAACTGCGAGGACTTCTGGTGGGATATTCCAAGCAATGAAGCTGCACTTTTCTAAGCAGTGCTGTTTAGAGGCTACAAGAAGTTTATCTTGATATACTCTTAAGAATAAAATCACTCTGTTTTTCAATGGGAGCAACTTAGTTGGTCTAAGCACTTTAGCGAATCCACTACTTGCATAATAAGTAAAAATTATGTACTTTGATGACTCTGATGATAGTGTTGTTAAATTATCCAAATGTTGCCTGAGTCTCAATGACTGCCAATTATGTGGTAACTATGGTCTCTCACTAGCATTTTTACAAAGTGAAAAGGCTTGCCACGTGAGCTAGTGAAAAAGTGATTTGTCAGCCTACAATCTGGCACAAATCTATGTGGACTTTGAAAATGAGATAGATACTTGTCACCTGCCTGATGCAAAGAAACTCTTCAGTGTCTACTGAGGTCATTATGCATTGTGGTCAGGGCTTCATTTTCAAAGTCTAGCCAAAATACTCTATACTAACTTCAAGGAGCAAGTCAGACTAGAGCATTTAGCTCAGTTTCAGTGGGTATGGATGGATCACTGGCATCAGAAATGGGGTGATTACCACGAATCGGGAGGTAACATGACTGTAAAAGACAAAATTAGTCTAAATCCATGAGGTGCTCCTGAGGCTGAGAAGCACGTGGGGTATGGAAAAACAAGATTTATTTTTAAAGGAAGCACACAGCTCCAGTCATAGATCAGGAGTAGTTTATCGAGCAGACCAGCCTATGACTCCCGCTGTGAGACGTGACAGCCTGCAGTGATGAACTTCTCTACGGATTATGTCAGTCTGGTTTTCAGAGCACCTCAAAATCCCCTTGTGGGGAGTCTTGTTCTGCTACTTATCCTCTTCAAATGTGGTCCATTTGCACTTAAGTAATGGGGGAAAGAACTGGACTTGACAGAGCATTTGCTCGTGGCATGTTCTGGAAGCTTCTCCTCTATAAAAATAAAAGCCTGTTTTTCAGAAGCCCTAAGGCATCTCTTCCTCCACATGGAAAATAAAGAGCTCTAATGAGGGTGTGCAGACCAAACCCTCACTTGTATATCTTCAAAAATATGCCTTACAAAATGTAAGGTTACCCATTAGCATCTCTTCGTATAAAAGGAAACTGATAAATGGAAACTGAGAAAACCTAGGGGATCAACATAAGACATTTAATTTAGCTGTCCTGAAAAAAAGTACAATATGATTTTTAAAAGGTAACAAATTAAGATGCTATTCAAAATCAATAGTGGCAAGATTGGATGTATTTAAAGAGCTTCTTTATCTTCAACACTACAGAATCTCTCAGCATGTGCTCAAAATGCTGAGACTCCATAAATATTTATATGATCAAGAGGTTTACATATGCAGCTCTGAAGTATGGAAGAAAGTGATGAAGATGGAAATTGTAAGTGATATATCTTGAAAGATGCAAAATTTAAAATGAAAGTTGTTGAGACTCTTGAGTCCAGCTGCCTGGGTTCAAACCTTGATGCCACTATTTACTAACTTTGTGACCTTGAACTAATTACTTTCTGTGTGTCTGAATGAGTAGATAGACAGAAACACCACATTGTACTGTCAGTTGCAATTAAGCCATTGGGATTTGATGGTTGTTTGATACAGCAGTTAGCCCACGTAAATTAAAAAAGAAATTGGTACTGGAAGTGAATACTGCCATGAAAAATGTTTACTTCCTAACGCCAGGTAGGAAGAAAACATAGCAAGCTAGGGAGCCCTGTTACAACATTGCAAACTATCTGCTCTTAAAGAACTTGGCAGGTAGACTACATGCCTGGGGAGGTGGTCAGAATGAGACCCATAGTGTGTAGTGGACACTCTGGCAGCCATTAGTAAGGTGTTGCAAGAAAGACGTGAGATTGGGCAAGAACTGAATGGTTCTCAAGCAAAAATGGAAGGGAATGGAGCAAGATCAAAGATAAATGGCCTTATAAGATTGGAAGAACCAACAGTTTTTGGCCATGAAATAGTAAGAGATGAAATGTAAAAGGGTCTTGAGCATGGAAGGCCAAGTAAAACTTCTTTGTTTACAAAGTGACTCCATCTTGTGGCAAAGGGTGACAGCAGAAGGGTATGTCCTCACCATCCAAACTGATTATTTCAAGTAGTCTCAAGCGAGTCACCATTAAGTCACGAGGGAAAGCCTGAAGCACTAAGAGGCGAATAAGAATATCAGGCTCGTTGGCGAGGACATGAGGAAAAGCGAACCCTGGCACACTGTTGTTGAATATGTAAATTACTAAAACCATTATGGAAATACTACAGAGGACCCCGCCCAAAATTAGAAATATAATTGTCATTTGATCCAATAATCCCACTACTGGGTATATATCCAAAGGAGAGGAAATCAACATGTTGAAGAGATATCTGCACTCCCAAGTTCATTGTAGCATTATTCGCAATAGCCAAAATACGGAATCAACCTGGGTGACCATCAGCAGATGAGTAGAAAAAAGAAAATGTGGAATATACGTAAAATGGAATGCTATTCACCCTTTAACAAGAAGGAAATCCTGTCATTCGCAACAACATGGATGAACTCAAAGGACATTATGTTAGACATTGCTCCCAAATGACCAAAGGGCTATAAGAAATGTAATTCTATAGCACCCTGCTTTAGAGATTTGAATCATTTCCAACTGGCATGATTAGTAAAGTAACAAATAGTATGTAGCATTTAATGTGAGTCTCAAAACGTTGACTGAGTGAGGAGGAAAGAAATTTGAGGAATTTCCAGGAAGATTAAATGGTATCAGAAAGGCCAAGAGGTGGGAGAAGAGAAGGCCTGTTCAGGGAATATTGAGTAATCTAGCTGGTAGAGTTTGCTATTTGTAAAGACAGAAACTGGCAAAGAGGGCTGAGTCAGACTGTGAAGAGTGGTTAATAAAAGGCTCCTGAGATGAAACGGGAGACAATGTGTAAGGGAAGACCATTAAGAGCTTACCAGTGGGTGACACGATCATGTAAACACTTTTGTTGTGACTAATTTGGCATCAGTGCACAAAGGAGAGTGGGGGAGAGAGAAGAGTCTGGAAGAGACGGCAGGTAGGAGGAAGGGGAGAGAAGACATGAGACAGCACCGTGGTGATAAAGAGAAATCAGGGCTGTTCTGAAAATCCTTTGTTGATCTGAAGGAAAAATCAACAGATTTCGGTGAATGATCCTCGGTGTTGGCAATGAGGAAGGATTTCAAGACTCCTCTGGAACTGTATGTTAGGATGGATGAAAAGATGATAAAAGAAAGTGAGAAATTAGCAGAAAGAGGGAAATTCAGAGATTTGTCATTTGCTAGTAGAAGAAAACAACTTCCCTCAAAAATGATTGAGCTAAAATTTCACGAGACTAAGTCAAGACGACAACAGAAAATTGATAATGTGGGTCTGAAACTTGAGAAAGGGACAGCGCTAAACATATCAATTTGATGATTTTTTTTTTCACTTACTAAGAGTGGGCATCTTTTCAAATAAACTTGTTAAAATGTACCTCATCCTTTAAATGGGTGCCTGGTATTTCACTGTGTTCATATGTATTTAAGGGCTCTTATTATAGGCATTTATATTATTTCTAATTTTCAGCTACAACAAACAATGTGCAATTATTCCCATACATATATTTTCTACACTTACAAAAGTATGCAGAAAAAAATCCTTACACTACAATAGCAGAATCAAGGGGTATAAACATTTAACCATTTACTAAGTATTGCCAAAACGCCTTCCAAAAAGGTTATACCAATTTACACTGCCCCCATGAAAGCATAAAATATCTGGAAATACATATTTTGGAGATATCTGAATAGAAATCATTGAAACTGGAAAAGCGAGTGAGTTCACTAGGGAAGAGAGAGACAGAGACAGAGAGAAAGAAGGAGAGAGAAAGAGAGATGAAGAGAGAAACAGATTGAGAGAGAGAAAAGAGGGAGAGAGAGATTGATAGAAAGAGAGGGTGAGAGAGAGGAAGAGAGATTAAGAGAAAGAGAATGGGAGAGAGACTGAGGAAGAGAAAGATTGAGAGAGAGGGAAAGAGAAAGAGAGATTGAGGGAGAGAAAGATTGAAAGACAGAGGGAGAGAGCAAAGGAGGAAGGGGCGAGAAAGTGGCAGAGGGAGGCAATTTGGGAGCGACAGCATCTCCAGCATGAGAGGACAAGGTGGAACCAATCAGGAGGACAGATGGTTGAACGGTCAGAGGTGTGGCTGGACAAGAGCAATCAAGATGTTGAATGTCGGAAGGTCTAAAGGAAAAGATGGTAGAATGAGACAGACTAAGGGAGGGACTGAGTGAGGGAGGGAAGGAGAGAGTAATGAAAACAGATGAGAGCAGAATCAATATCATCACAGGACAGAAAACCTTTTTGTAACTCAAAGATATGAGAAGAAATAAATGTGAATGCAGAAATTCTGAGAGGTTAATTCTTTAGTAAACAAATGTGATATTATTTGCAGAGAATATGGGAAGGTAGCCTGAGGCTGGAGCCTCCAGGAGCTCAGAAGCATCGGTGAAAGCTGCTAGGGCCCTGGATGGGCTAAGGCACAAACTCCTCAGCAATGCCCTTGGGTTTCTGGCCCTTGTCCAATCTCTTCAAGTCCATTTCTTACTGACCACCTTGCAGTTTATACTGCAGGATACTTGTGAACAAAGGCAAGTTTTCCAGAACACCTGCCCGTGCTGTCTGCTTGGATCACCACTGCCCACCCCAAAGATGTGTCCTTCTCATCTTTCAAGGCACAGACTGGGTCCAGGGAAACTTCTCGGCAGTTCCACTATGCCCTACTCTTCCCTCCTTTGTGTTATATGCTTTTTCTCTGTGCTGTGAGACTGTCCTTTATATCATACTTTTTCTGTAAAAGACCACAGGGCAACTATTTTAGGCTTTGTGGGGCCATTACAGTCTCTGCGGCATCTACTCAACTCTGATGTGTGTGTGTGTGTGTGTGTTTTGTGTGTGGTTTTTTTTTTTTTTTTTTGAGACAGTGTCTCGCTCTGATGTTTTAATGCAAAAGCAGCTGTGAACAAAATGTAACCAATGATTATGACTGTATTTATTTATTTATTTTGTAAATAAATAAAACTTTATTTACAAAAGCAGTAACAGGCCAAATTTGTCCTATCGCCTACACTTGGCCCACCCCTGCCTTCTATCACTGTTCTACATTCAGTGAGTTTACTGAGCACTGATAAAGTGCAGATGTGTGTCCCCTCCAAATCTCACATTGACATTTGATCGCAGTGCTGGAGGTGGGGCCTGGTGGGAGGTGTTCGGGGTGGATCCCTTACAGCTGGTTTGGTGCCATCCTTCCATAATGAGTGAGTTCTTCCTCTTTCAGTTTACGGGAGAGCAGGTTGTTTAAGGAGCCTGGAGTCTCTCTTGCTCTCTCCTTTGCCATGTGAAACGTCTGCTGTCTCTTTGCCTTCCACCATGAGTAAAAGCTTCCTCAGGCCTCACCAGAAGTAGATGCTGGCGCCATGCTTGCACAGCTTGCAAAACCCTGAGCCAAATAAAACCTCTTTTCTTTATAAATTACCTGCCATCAGGTATTCCTTTACAGCAGCATAAAATGGACTAACACAAGCCCCGACCACAGCCCCTGCTAGTTGGTAAGAATATAGTAAAGACCAGGATAGCAATGTGTCTTTCTCAAAAGGAGCTTACAACATATGTGGGCAGAAGATAATTTTTAAAACACAAAATAAAAAAAAAGAAACAAAGTTGTAATTAGGGTATGAAGGGAAATGCATGGTATTTTAATATGCTATGGTAGTGAAAACCAGGGACCCTCTGTGGAAGAGAAGTTTGAAATGGTGAGGGACATCCACGTGGACCTTAGCAAATTGTGGACCTGGAGCTCAGAGAAACGCTGGGGTCTAGAGAAGCAGCTTTGGGGGTTGACAAGGGAGACTACCTGAGTGCACAGAGGGAGAGGAGAGATGGCATCTTGGGGGAAGACAGCCTAAGAGAAAGATGATTCTGCAAAAGACACACAGAGCAGGGGGAGGTAGAAGAAAGCACCAAGGAGGAGGGGTGTCCCAGGTCAAGAGGAGGCATCAATTGTGTTGGTGTCTAAAGAAGTCAAGGAAGAGAAGCATGGATTGAAGACCAGACTGAGATCCTATCCAGTTTTTTGTTTTTGTTTTTATTTGTTTGTTTGTTTTTGTTTTGTTTTCAGCAGTGTTGGGCAGCCTGGGGATGGAAGTGAAGAAAGTAGACAGTGGATGTGGCTCAAGGTGGATGACTGACTCTCTAGGTATGGAGAAAACTTGAGGGCACAGAAATTCTAGAAGGTAGTCTTGCAGTGACTTATTATGGGGCTTAGGATGAAACCAGAGGAAAATGAAATCACAAAACTGTTTATGATAAAAGAATAGAAAGTATTATAGTAAGTATCAAAGACCAAGTAGGCTCAGAAGGAACAAGGGGTGGAAGAAGTGGAGGCTACAGAGATTACAGTCCTAGAGAGGGAGCTTCTAATCT
The DNA here is from genome assembly GCF_000951035.1 of Colobus angolensis palliatus. Taxonomy (NCBI): domain Eukaryota; kingdom Metazoa; phylum Chordata; class Mammalia; order Primates; family Cercopithecidae; genus Colobus; species Colobus angolensis. The sequence continues at coordinate 2,811,644 of NW_012115389.1, forward strand.
AAGATACTGCTGGTAGTAGAGTTCCTGAAGGTGGCATCTACTCTACTCTACATCTACTCTACTAATGCAGAGGTAAAACTAAATAATGGAAATGTAAAAGCTTAAGAACGCTGAGACCACAGTGTCTATCCTTATAACAAAGCACAATATTAAACAAACAGTTGACTGACAATTGACAAAAGGCCTATTTTGAAAAATTACCCAGGACTCACTTGTTTCTGCTCTTCAATGACCTCCCAACTTTGAGGTGTTTTCCTCTGCCGATGATTCTGAACAAATGCAATGATCTGAAGGTTACAAGAATGGGATTGATGATCTCACCAGAAGGACAGCATGTCTCTCTCATGCCCAACCTTCCTTCTGCCCACCTGTCAACACGCAAAGCCAATGGCCTTGGACAAAACTCTATGTTTAGATGTTAGTGTTCTTTAACTGTTGTGAGCTACAGGTCAAGGCAAATGGGCTAAAAATATATCATGATAACCCGCAAAAATGTCATTCCTCTTAGAGAAGGCAGTATTTAGATAGAAAATTAAAGAAAAAATGGAAGAAAATTAAAACAAATAAGAGAAATTTTTAAGATATGGCCAGAGGATCATCATCTTAGAGTTATTCTGAAAAAATAGAGATAAAAACCATGTTGCATGATTCATTTAGAGGGATTGTATTTCAAGTGGAAATGACTTTTGGTCCATTAACTTAAGAACGGTTGGTATGAGACTGAAAGCCAATCTATCTTCCCTGAGAGTTTGAAGAATAAATGCACGGAGCAATTTAGCAGCAGTTTAGAAATGTAAAGTTCTCAGAAGGCATGTTCCCAGTCAAGCAGACCTTGCTGAAGAAACTGGGAAGTATGATTGCAGGAAAAAAATTTCAGTTCCCCGCTTTTCCTAGCTTAAATCCATATTTCACTTTGTTGCTATTGCTGTCTTTTTAAAATTTGGAACATAAAGGAATCTATGAAAGGAAGCCGACCAACAGTGGTGCCCAGTGGATAGATTTCCAGTGAAATGGGGAGACAAAAGCAAAAAGGATTCTTTTTGTGTAAAGAAGTCCATACTTGTTGAAAACAAAGAAAGGAGTGAGTATTTCTCTCAGGCAGTATCATCAGAGTTTTTTGAGATTGAGACAGAAAAGTCATTCTCTTTCAGAGACCTGCCTTGTGGAGGCATTAAATCCCTTACTACTACGGGGTGGAAGTGGCTGTTACACATCAGCAGGTCATCCACACACATCTATTTCCACTTCCAAACCCTCGTAGGATGAAGGCCCTCCCAGGGTCCTCTAATCACATCCCTGGCACAAAGCCAAGAGGAACCTCACTCTCTCTTCCTCCCTCTTTTTTTGCAGCCTCCACAGGTGAACCTCAGCTTTACAAGAGTCACTATGAGCCTGCCTCCAAATCCTGGTGACAGAGGACAGTTAATTGATACACCCTTTACTCACCCAGAAGAATTCACACCCTCTCCATTTATGCTGGTGCAAATGGTTATTGCGGAAATTACAGAGGAAATGTTAGATTGACCTATGGAAAAGACATGTCTGGACTTGAGCTTGAATCATGTAGTCATATTATGTCCAATTGTCTTTCTTAAGCTGTCTGTCACACAGGAGTAAGACTCCATGCTACCCCTTGCTATTTACTTTTTTCACATCAGGGAGCTGATAGCCAAAAGAGTTCTTAAGCCAAGAACTCTTTATATATTTTCTTTTATATATTTTCTAATAAATAGAACAAGCCTTAACATGTCCTCTTTTCATATACTTTTGGGTGCTAAAGTGGTAAGAAAGGAGGTTAGAGTTGGTTATTACAGATGCTTCTGTCAGAATGTGTAAAACACACTTCTGGGTTTGAATGGTTTGCCAAAGGGAGATGGAATTCTACACTTCTATAGATAATGATCCACTTAAGTTTGCTTGTTCAGTTTATACAGTTTAAGAGCTAAAGTAAGTCCCTGGAGGAAAATTCTCTAATGGTTGTGCCTACTCAAATATCCAGCTGAAAGGAGATTCAATCAATCTTTTAAAATGCCCACATCAAATATATACCGTTGGGAAGAATACCACAGTTATTCACTTTTTGTTTAAATGTTTTGGAATTACACAGACACAGCAATCACAAAGTTTGTCTCCGCTCTTCTTAGATGAACAGATCCTGTTAACTGAAATGAAGGCAAATGAATGAATGGAGTTCTATGTTACATATCTGAGAGCAGAGTCTCTATTTTTGATACACCGACCATTGTTTCTCTGTAAAAAAATACAATTAATACTTCATCTGCTCATCAACTCAGTTCTAGTTGAATACTACGTTTTAGTCCATTGTATATGGCAGACTTTATGTTAGGCACAAAGGACATAAAGATTCACCGATTCCTTCACACAGTAAATATTGAGTTGGAATCTCGTATGTTCCAGGCATTGAGTTAAGTGCTGAAGGTTTAACAGTGAGCCACACAGACACAGTTTTGCCTTCCTGCAGGGTACAGTTTAGTCAGGAAGCAGATATTAAACACACACATACACTCACAATGATAAAATAAAATAAAGCTGTTAATTTGATAAATGCCGAGAAGAAAAAGAATGGGGCTTATGAGAGAGTACAACAAGGGGTGCAACTTAAACGAGGGGGCAGGAGGGTATCTGAGAAGCCCTCTGGGAGGGAGTGATTTTTTTTTTTTTTGAGATGGAATCTCACTCTGTCTCCAGACTGGAGTGCAGTGGCATGATCTCAGCTCACTGCAATATCCGCCTCCCCGGTTCAAGCGATTCCCCTGCCTCAGCCTCCCTAGTAATTGGGACCTCGGGCATGTGCCATCATGCCCAGCTAATATTTTTTGTACTTTTAGTAGAGACAGGGTTTCACCATGTTGGCCAGGATGGTCTTGATCTCTTGACCACATGATCCGCCCACCTCAGCCTCCCAAAGTGCTGGGATTATAGGTGTGAGCCACTGAGCCCAGCTGAAGGACTGACATTTAATCTCAAACTAAATAATTAGGAATTAGCCAGGAAAAAAAGTTGAGGGGAGTGTGCCAAGAAGAGAGACATGCATGTGGGCCTTGGAAGCCAAAAATAATAATAGTAATAATAATAATAATAATAATAATGCTTGAGGAGTCGGAGAAGCTGAAAGAAGGTTGACATCCTGGAACCCTGTGACCCCAGGCACAGTGGCCCTGGATGAGGCTGGAGAGCTGGGATCACACAGTGGCCACAGGCCACAGCAAGAGGTCTTAATTCCCCCAGCAGAGCGACATAAGAGCAGTTTTCAGAGAGGAGGGACCAAGATTTGTGTTTCTCTTATTCTTTTCTTAAAATGTTTATAAATGTATAGAGTACAAATGCAATGTTGTTACATGTATAGATTGCTTAGGGGTCAAATCAGGGCTTTCATGTATTCATGGATTTATATTTTTCTCTGCCCTCAAGGAACTCACAGGGGAAATTTCCTTAAGTCTCTATAGCAGGATGAAAAGAAAATTCACATTTCTTAACCTGGCAAAGCTCTTGTGCACACAAAACCAAAACAAAATGCACCATACAATGTTTAGGGTCTATCACGGCCATTGACATGCCTGAAGTAAAGACAATGCCTTTCTTTCCCTCTTCCTCTTATAAATAACCTTAATCCACTTACTATCCTTTCAATGACTCTTTTCCAATACAGAGTGTTGGAATTCCAATAACTAAACTAATGACCTAGGAATTTTCATGTTGACTTCTCACAGGAATTCCAATCATTCACTTGTTAGAATTGATCAAGTTCTTACTAGGTCCTAAGCACTTTGCTACTTAGTGAAGGTCCCTTACTTTCCATGAGCTTTCAGTCAAGCAGAGGCAAATATGAGACAAGAGACATGGACAAGGTAATCTCCAATTGTAGTATTTACTAGAAAATAAAACAGAGAGTAGCAAGTAGGGGGCAATTTTAGTTTCCTTGTGGTTGAGGGGGTAGCATTGAAATGAAGGCCTGAGTGACAAGATGCTTGGAGATATTCCAGACTTCATTTTTAAAAGAGAAAATTTTAAAGTGTTCTTCATGAGGGTAAGAGGTGGTTATTTTCATGGTTGGTTCCAAGGTTAGGAAAAAGTGTCCTAGTTTTGAAATCCAGTAAGGGAGACCAACAGATGCAAAGCATTGTGCCAAACAATGCAAGAAACTTGCAATGAAAAAGTAGAATTAAAAGTGGCCTAAACATTCCCTTCCTCTTAGAATCACCAGCCTTTTCATGCTGAATTTGGAGTTGCAGCTGTCAGGAGAGTAATGCTACCCGTGGAAGCCAGTTCACAAACAAGGTCTGTGAGCAGAGTCAATGGAAGATGGCAGGACTTCTCAGCCCACATTCAAAACAATCAATCTTGTTTTATTAAATACACCCTTCTTTTAATATTACAACTCATTGGCAGTTCTTTTGTCTCTTTCTTTCTTATTTTGTCCTCTTTTACTTGGACAATCTTTGCCTTGAGTTCACCATATAATTTCTACTTTCTAACATCATTTCATGCTTCTCAATCTCTTCTAACCTCACTCAATAAAATAGGGTGAATATGCAACCACCAAGTTAAATACTAGTTTGTTTCTTGAAACTCTTGCATATAAGTACTGATTTAGAAGTGCACTTTAATTTTTTTCTTTTGATTATGCTAAAATCTGAAAAGTGCAATGATTTGGCACTGTGCAGCAATAGGTAGCATTCATTATGTAAGTAGTAACAGGCGCTGGGACCAGCAAGGAGCAGGCTTTTGTTCCTGACCCCACTCTGTTAATATATGGTCTGCAACCTTGGAAAAATCACCTAACCTTTCCGTAATTCCATTTCCTCATATGCAAACAGAGAGGTTGGATCAAATCACTGGTTTTCAACCTATTTTTGGAAGTGGGATCCTCTTAATAAATGAAATTATATGTGATGCTGCAATTATAAAACAGAATCAATGTCCTCTGCTCTAGAAGAATTGGAAGGGTGTCCAAAGACCCACTTCCTCTGCCTTCTTTCAAGGCAACTCCTCAGCCGCTTCCACGAAAAGTCCCACAGGGCACAACTTGAAAACTACTGGCCTAAGTCTCAGATGTGATTCCAGTTCTAAAATAATGATTCAGTGACTTTTTAAGTGCAAATAGGACAATAAGAGGCTCCCAAATGATCAAATGCAGAATTAACATTTTGTAGACTTACTAACTTCAACAAGAAGGTAAAAGGGTTCACTCTTTTTCTTTAATTACTAAGATCCGCTTCTGGTGACCAGACTTCTTAAAATACTGTTATTTTTTTCTTCGTCTCAGCACCAACTTCAAAGGTTAGGCGATTCAGCTCCACCACCAACACTAAGAACAGTAATATAGTACCAATGAAAGCTAACCTTTATTGAGTTCTTACTCGGTGCTAATAAGCATAGTCTCAGTACTAGATATCTAATCACTACAACTTCATGAGAAAGGTACTGTTGTAATAGAAAAAAAAAAAAACTGAGGCCCAGAGAGATTACATGACTATGCAAAATCACATTGTAGTTGGTGGCAGACCTCCACACTTCTAATAGTGTGGAGAACACTGACAGTCTGGCTGCAGAGTCTTGTGTCTCTAGTCTCTGCTATGCCTGATCTCATGTTGCCCAACCCTCTAAGAGGCCTCTCTGGGACTCCCCTAACTCCAGTGGATATGAAGACAGTGTGGAGTACCATGCCCTGGTTGATTCTCACGTTGTTCCTACACTGAGGCTTTGAAAGTTGCTACAACTCTTTATTCCACAGGTTGCAAAGTCTTTTCAATGGCCAAGTGCATGGTACCAGTCCTTGGTACCTTGCCAAGTGCAAGATTTGGCAGCTTGGTACCAGGTTCATCAATTAAAGATTCTACTGCTCTTGCATCTTCTTCCCATGCCCCTGTAGTGAGCCATTCATCTGTTCACAGTTAAGTATCCCTTCTGCTTCTCCATGTACCATTCCACACTGCCACTTCTTCCAAGATTAAGACTGGGTTAACATGCACCCACAGACAGCATTTATTACCTCTACCTCTCTCACTTGGCAGTTATCTAATTTATACTGATACAAGCCTTACATGTTTATGTAACTGTTTTCCTTTCTTCCAATAGATTACATACTCTTAGATAACAGCACTGAGTCATGTTTTTCCCTATATCCCTAAAGCCTAGGGTGATGGTTAATATTGAATGTCAACTTGATTGAATTGAAGGATGCAAAGTATTATTCCCGGGTGTGTCTGTGAGGGTGTTGTCAAAGGAGATTAACATTTGAGTCAATGGACTGGAAGATGGAGATCCATCCTCAATCTGGATGGGCACCATCTAAACAGCTGCCAGCATGGTTAGGACAAAAGCAGGCAGAGGAACATGGAAGGACTAGACTGGCTAAGTCTTCTGGCATCCATCTTTCTCCTGTGCTGGACGCTTCCTGCCCTTGAACATTAGACTCCAAGTTCTTCAGTTTTTAGACTCATAGAGCTACACCAGTGGTTTGCCAGGGGCTCTCAGGCCATCAGCCACAGACTGAAGGCTGCACTGTCAGCTTCCCTACTTTTGAGGTTTTGGGACTCAGACTGGCTTCCTGGCTCCTCAGCTTGCAGATGGCCTATTGTGGGACTTCACCTTGTGATGGTGTGAGTCAATGCTTAATAAACTGCCTTTTATATATACATCTCACCTGTTAGTCCTGTCCCTCTAGAGAATCCTGACTAATACAGATTTTGGTACCAGAAGTGGAACAGAATTTTAAGGATGCATTTCTTTAGATGGTTTTGGGGTTTCTGGAGTTGGCTGCTTAATATGATTAGACCCCAAAATGCTAGGGACTCTACTTCTAATAGTGTGGAGAACAGTAATAGTCCTTGCCATGAACTGTGTAGAGAATTATGCAAAATGAATGCATCTGATACTCCTTATTCACTGCTCATGAGAGGCAAGGAGTTTAGTGACTTTATATCTAATCTTTATACCTAATCATTTCATGCTTCTCACCTTGCCTTTTATATGCCTTGGAGAACCAAGGAATATAATGAAGCTAGTTGGTTGCTCCTACATTCACTAACCAAAGTGATGAAAAAAAATGATGAACTCAGGGATTCTATCTCCCAGCTCCAGAAGCACATTCTGAGCCTCAAATTTTCTAAGATTGCCCTGAATTCGAGTCTTATCTCCTGTATAGAAAGAGCTGAAATTGTGGAAAATCAGACACAAGCTCTCATCATGTGAGTGGCTGACCTGCAACAAAAGGTGCATGCACAGCCTCACCAGGTGTTTACTGTTAAAGTGAGGGCATTGATTGAAAAAGAATGGGATCCTGCAACTTGGAATGGGGATGTGTGGGAGGACCTGATGTGGCTGGGGGCATTCAGCTTCTAAATTCTGATGACGTTTTTTGCCAGAGGAAACAGGCAACAGAGGGAACGTAACATCCCCTCCTCCACCTGTGCTGCCATCAGGCTTTTCACCTTTGTCTGAGGAGTTTAACCCTGCACTGCCTAAGGCATCAGTGATGACCTCCCTTGAGGCAGTTGCCGGGCAAGACAATGTTGATTCTCCTAAGGACCCACCCCCAACACCCCTGCTTCTAGTTCTATAACTGGACTAAAGTCCCGGCAGCCCCTAGAGATGAGGTTCAGAGTGTGACCCACAAGGAGGTGTGCTACACTCCAAAAGAATTGCTTGAGTTTTCTAATTTATATAAGCAGAAATCTGGAGAACAGGCATGGGAGTGGGTATTAAGGGTGTGGAATAATGGTGGAAGGAACATAAAGTTGGATCAGGCTGAATTTATTGATTTGGGCCCACTAAGCAGGAATTCTGCATTTAATATTGCAGCTCGGAGAGTTAAAAAGGGTTATAATAGTTTATTTGATTGGTTAGCTGAAATATGGATCAAAAGGTGGTCCACTGTGAGCAAGCTGGAAATGCCTGATCTCCCTTGGTTTAATGTAGAGGAAGGGATCCAAAGGCTTAGGGAGATTGGAATGGCAGAGTAGATTAGTCACTTTAGACCTACTCATCCCAGTTGGGAGAGTCCAGAAGATATACCTTTCACCAATACTTTGTGAAATAGATTTGTGAGGGCAGCACCTGCATCCTTGGAGAGCTCTGTGATTGCTCTTCTCTGTATGCTAGATCCTATAGTGAGAACCACAGTCATTCAACTACAAAATTTAAATACAATGGGAATAATTGGATCCTGAGGTGGCTTGGGCCAAGTGGTGGCACTCAACTATCAAAGGCAAGGTGGGTGCAATTACCATAATGGACAGCAGAGGCAAGGCAACCATCAGAATAGTCTGACTTATGTAGAGCTCTGTCATTGGCTAAGTAATCCCAGTGTTCCTAAAAAGTGAAATTGACAAGAAGCCTACTGCATTCTTGCTTAATTTATATAAGCAGAAAACATCCAGGTCAAGTAGACAGAAGACTAATTTAAACTAAAAATTATAAAAACAGAGAATCATGGCCCCTCAATCAATTTCCAGACTTGAACCAGTTTGTAGACCCAGACCCCCTTGAATGAAAGGGAGGCTGGGTCCCCTTGAGGAAGGACCCCACTACATTACTGACAATTTATGCAGTGAATCTTTCTCCCATCCTTCCCCAAGGAGACCTCTGGTCTTTTACTGGAGTAACTGTGCACTGGGGAAAGGGAAATGATCAGATATTTCAGAGACAACTGGACACTGGCTCTAAGCTGACGTTGATTCCAGGGGACCCAAAACATCATGTGGTCCTCTAGTTAAAGTAGGGGCTTTTGGAGGTCAGGTAATTAATGGAATTTTAGCTCAGGTCCAACTTACAGTGGGTCCAGTGGGTTCCTGGACTCATCCTGTGGTCATTTCCCCAGTGCCAGAATGCATAATTGGCATAGACATATTTAGCAGCTGGCAGATGCCCCACATTGGCTCCCTGACTGGTAGGGTGAGGGCTATTATGGTGGAAAAGGCCAAATGGAAGCCATTACAGCTGCCTCTACCTAGAAAAATAGTAAATCAAACACAATATCGCATCCCTGGAGGGACTGCAGAGGTTAGTGCCACCATCAAAGGCTTGAAAGAAGCAGGAGTGGCGATTCCCACCACATCCCCACTCAACTCTCCTGTTTGGCCTGCGCAGAAGACAGATGGATCTTGTAAAATGACAGTGGATTATTGTAAGCTTAACCAAGTGGTGACTCCAATTGCAGCTGCTGTACCAGATGTGGTTTCATTGCTTGAGTAAATTAACATATCTCCTGGTGCCTGGTATGCAGTCATTGACTTGGCAAATGCCTTTTTCTCCATTCCTGTCCATAAGGCCCACCAGAAGCAATTTGCCTTCAGCTGGCAAGGCCAGCAATATATCTTTACTGTCCTGCCTCAGGGGTATATCAATTCTCCGGCTTTGTGTCATAATCTTGTTGGAGAGATCTTGATCGTTTTTCCTTTCCACAAGATATCACGCTGGTCCATTACATTGATGACATTATGCTGATTGGATCCAATGAGCAAGAAGTAGCAAACATACTGGATTTATTGGTGAGACATTTGTGTGCCAGAGTATTGGAAATAAAATCGACTAAAATTTAGGGAACTTCCACCTTAGTAAAACTTCTAGGGGTCCAATGGTGTGGGGCCTGTCAAGATATTCCTTCTAAGATGAAGGGTAAGTTGCTGCCTTTGGCCCCTCTTACAACTAAGAAAGAGGCACAATGCCTAGTGGGCCTATTTGGATTCTGGAGGCAACACATTCCTCATTTGGATGTGTTACTCCAGCCCATTTATCAAGTGACCTGAAAGGCTGCCAGTTTTGAGTGGGATCCAGAACAGGAGAAGGCTCTGCAACAGGTCCAGGCTGCTTTGCAAGCTGCTTTGCCACTTGGGCCATATGACCCAGAGATCCAATGGTGCTTGAGGTATCAGTGGCAGATAGGGATCTGTTTGGAGCCTTTGGCAGGCCCCCATAGGTCAATCACAGGGGAGGCCTCTAGGAATTTGGAGCAAGGCCCTGCATCGCCTGCAGATAACTACTCTCCTTTTGAGAGACAACTCTTGGCCTGGGCCTGTTACTGTGCTTTGGTAGAAACTGAATGTTTGACTACGGGTCATCAAATCGCCAAGCAACCTGAACTGCCTATCATGAACTAGGTGCTTTCTGACCCATCTAGCCATAAAGTGGGTTGTGCACAGCAGCATTCCATCATCAAATGGAAGTGGTATATACGTGATCAGGCTCAAGCAGGTCCTAAGGGAACAAGTACTTTACATGAGGAAGTAGCTCAAATGCCCACAGTCCCCACTCCTGCCTTCTCTCCCCTAGCCTGCACTGATGGCCTCATGGGGAGTTCCCTATAATCAATTGAGGCACCACCCAAAAGTGGACAGTTGCAGCACTACAGCGCCTTTCTAGGACATCCCTGAAGGACAGTGTTAAAGGGAAATCTTCCCAATACACAGAACTTCGAGCAGTGCACCTGGCTGTGCACTTTGCTTGGAAGGAGAAATGGCCAGATGTGTGATTATATACTGATTCATGGGAGGTAGCCAATGGTTTGGCTGGATGGTCAGGGACTTGAAAGAAGCATGATTGGAAAATTGATGACAATGAAATTTGGGGAAGAGGTATGTAGTTGGATGGACCTCTCTGAGTGGTCAAAAATTGTGAAGATATTTGTATCTCATGTGAGTGCTCACCAAAGGATGACCTCAGCAGAGGAGGATTTTAATAATCAAGTGGATAGGATGACTCCTTCTGTGGATACCACTCAGCCTCTTTTCCCAGCCACCACTATTATCGCCTAATAGGCCCAAGAACAAAGTGGCTGTGGTGGCAGGGATGAAGGTTATGCATGGGCTCAGCAACATGGACTTCCACGTTCCAAGGCTGACCTGGCTACAGCCACCACTGAGTGCCCAATTTGCCAGCAGCAGAGACAAACACTGAGGCCGCAATATGGCACCATTCCTTGGGGTGATCAGCCAGCTACTTGGTGACAGGTTGATTATATTGAACCTCTTCCATCATGGAAAGAACAGTGGTTTGTCCTCACTGGAATGGACACTCACTCTACATATGGGTTTGCCTATCCTGCAGGCAATGCTTCTGCCAAGACTATCACCCATGGACTTATGGAATGCTTTATCCACTGTCATGGTATTCCACACAGCGTTGCCTCTGACCAAGGCACTCACTTTATGGCTAAAGAAGTGTGGCAGTGGGCTCATGCTCTTGGAATTCACTGGTTTTACCATGTTCCCCATCAACCTGAAGCAGCTGGATTGACAGAACGGTGGAATGGCCTTTCGAAGTCACAATTACAATGCCAACTAGGTGACAATACTTTGCAGGGCTGGGGCAAAGTTTTCCAGCAAGGCCGTGTATGCTCCGAATCAGTGCCCAGTATACAGTGCTGTTTCTCCCGTAGCCAGGATTCATGGGTCCAGAAATCAAGGAGTGCAAATGGAAGTGGCACCACTCACCATCACCCCTAGTGACCCGCTAGTAAAATTTTTGCTTCTTGCTCCACGACATTATGTTCTGCTGGCCTAGAAGTCTCAGTTCCAGGGGACGAATGCTGCCACCAGGAGATATAACAATGATTTCATTAAACTGGAAATTAAGATTGCCATCTGGGGCTCCTCCTACCTCTAAGTCAACAGGCTAAGAAAGGACTTACAGTGTTGGCTGGGGTGACTTACTCAGCCTATCAAGATGAAATCAGTCTACTAATCCATAATGAAGGTAAGGAAGAATATGTGTGGAATACAGGAAATTCCTTAGGGTGTCTCTTAGTATTACCATGCCCTGTGATTAAGGTCAATAAGAAACGACAACAACCCGATCCAGGCAGGTCTACAAATGGCCCAGATCCTTCAGGAATGAAGGTTTGGGTCACTCCACCAGGTAAAAAACCATGACCTGATGAGGTACTTGCTAGAGGCAAAGGGAAAACAGAATGGGTTGTAGAAGAAAGTAGTCATCAGTACCAGCTACGACCATGTGATGAGTTGCAGAAACCAGGTTACTGTAATCGTCATGAGTATTTCTTCCTTATTTTGTTAAGAACATGCTTCTGCATGTATATACTTGTACTAAGAAAATACTTTCATTTTACTTCCATTCTTTCTCCTTTATCATGTGACATAAGATTTAGTGGCTCACACCTGGGAGGCTGAGGTGGGTGGATCACTTTGGGATCTACCACTTTGGGAGGCCGAGGTGGGTGGATCACAAGGTCAGGAGTTCAAGACCAGCCTGGCCAAGATGGTGAAACCCCGTCTCTACTAAAAATACAAAAATTAGCCGGGTGTGGTGGTGGGCACTTGTAATCCCAGCTACTCGGAAGGCTGAGGCAGAGAATTGCTTGAACTCAGGAGGCCGAGGTTGCAATAAGCCAAGATCTCACCACTGCACTCCAGCCTGGGTGACAGAGCAAGACTCCATCTTAAAAAAAAAAAAAAAGTATTTATTGACTTCATATCAGCATTTAAGTGTTGTTAACTTTATGTAATAACATTTGGTTTGGGAATTGGTGCATTTCCGGTTGTATGGACGATAGTTGTATTATGTTCAGTGTAATTATGACATGATTGTCTTTATTTGGAGATGATGTATGATTTAAGGAGATGTGTATGGGTTCAAGTCGACAAGGTGTGGACTTGTGCTGGTTATTATTGAGTGTCAACTTGATTGTATTGAAGGATGCAAAGTACTGTTCTTGGGTGTGTCTGTGAGGCTGCTGCCAAAGATTAACATTTGTGTCAGTGGACTGGAAGATGGGAGACCCATCCTCAATCTGGGCAGGCACCATGCCAGCATGGCTAGGATAAAAGCAGGCAGAGGAACGTGGAAGGACTAGACTGGCTAAGTCTTCTGGCCTCCATCTGTCTCCCATGCTGGATGCTTCCTGCCCTCGAACATTGGACTCCAAGTCCTTCAGCTTTTGGACTCTTGGAACTAACTAGCGGTTTGCCAGGGGTTCTTGGGCCTTTGGCCACAGACTGAAGGCTACACTGTCAGCTTCCCTACTTTTGAGGTTTTGGGACTCAGACTGGCTTCCTGGCTCCTCAGCTTGCAGATGGCCTATTGTGGGACTTCACCTTGTGACGGTGTGAGTCAATTCTCCTTAATAAACTCCCTTTCATATATACATCTATCCTATTAGTCCTGTCCCTCTAGATGACCCTGACTAATACACCTAGGAAAGTGTTGATATTAATTATCAACAATAATTATTAATAGTGGAGTGAAAAAGCACTGAAATTAGAGTGAAGAGTCTTGATTCTGCCACTCTCTAGCCTTGTGATCATAACCAGCTAAACTTAACCATTATAAACCTCATTTTTCCAGCAGAAAGATGTGCTTTGTAAGGTCTATTTTCATGTCCTTAAAAAGCTGTTCTAGGATAATTGAGAAAATGTGTAGGGTAACACATTATGAACCACAAGCATGACACACACTACCAAATTATCACCACTTAACACTTACCTTTATTTTCTAGAAGGAATGCCTCTAAGGCTTTTCAAAAAACAATGCAGTATAGGGAAGGGAAGGGTAATAGCTCATAAATGCTTAGTAGAAACTGAAATGAAAAATGCACCGAGCTTCATTAACAGCAAAGTGCAACATCATCTATGTGATTTTAGAGGCCTGGTGAACCCTTTCTACTCCATCCAGAGGATATTTTATCTTTGCAGGCATTTGTACTTGCATTTTCAAGAAATAAATAAGAGATGATCTTGATATCTTGTATGGCTAAATATGTTTTCCTCATCATTCTTACTATAAAGGGCAATGTCTTGGTTTTTGTTTTGTTATTTGTTTGTATCTCTCTCTTTTGCATGCTCACTCTCTCCCCCTCCCTTCCTTCATTAAATATTTCCCAGACTTTAGGCCCGTCCATACAGGTAGAACTGATATCCTTAGTCCAACAGAACAACACTAAACTAAGTCGATGCTATTGCTCTAGTTTACCAGAAGCTTCTTCAAGAAATAAACGTAAAGTAGGGACTGAAGTATAATCCTACCATCTCATCCACAATTGGCGCGCTGCAATACATTATCCTGGAAACAACTGGTAAACACAGTGAGCCCATATGCGGGCTTTTAGAAAAACATTGCTCTCTTTTCTTTTCCCACCCAGTGTATTCCCAAAGACTTAATGTTGCACTCTGACCTAGCCCTCAATGATGGTTAAAATTGATGCCCAACCAAGGTAAACAGGTTTCCTCCCCACGGCTTAGAGAGAGCTCCAGTCTGCAGAAAGCTAATGAAGCCCTTGAAGCAGTATCTTGCCTTCCACCCACACTTTACTGAAATGTTTTTGAGTCTTATTGTGTTGTAATTACATACTATAGAAAACTCCACCAACCTCTATTTCAAGGACTGGGCCCATGACTCTCACTAAAACATTTCAATTCCATTTTCCAGAACATACCATTTCTAAATGCATCTGTGAGGGCCCTCCACAAGTATTTTCAGTCCACATTTCAGAAAACTTGAAAGTGACGCAGGTTCCTGACTTAGTTGATGGTGGGTAAAGGGAATGCCATTATGAGTGGTAGAGGTTGTTTTCTTTTTTCTTGCCATATTCTCAGTGTAATATTTGAGTCTCACAAAAGAAGTTTGATAATATAAACTGTATATTTTTTAAAGCATAATAAAAATAAGTATTTTTCCAGCAACCTGTTTTTTGTCTGTTTGTTTTTTTGAGATGAGTCTCGCTCTGTCGCCCAGACTGGAGTGCAGTGGTGCCATCTTGACTCACTGCAAGCTCCGCCTCCTGGGTTCACGCCATTCTCCTGCCTCAGCCTCCCGAGTAGCTGGGACTACAGGCGCCCACCACCATGCCCGGCTAATTTTCTGTATTTTTAGTAGAGATGGTGTTTCACCATGTTAGCCAGGATGGTCTCAATCTCCTGACCTCGTGATCCGCCTGCCTCGGCCTCCCAAAGTGCTGGGATTACAGGCATGAGCCACCATGCCTGGCCCTGTTTTTTTTAATTAAAGTTGCTGATTTTAAAAAGGTTGACTTTATTAATATTTCTTTTATGGTTAGTACTTTTGGTGCCATGTTGAAGACCTAATTCCCGACCCTGAGATAGGTATTTTTCTATATTTTCCCATAAAAGTTTTAGTTTTGGCTCTCAATTAAGTCCTACATCCATCTGGGATTATTGTTTTTACATAGAATAAAGAAGGATTAAGGGTTTTTTTTCTATGTAGATATCATTTGTGTCAGCAACATTAACTTACTAGTTCCTCTGTTCTCTTGTAGTCTCAATGCTCGTTCTGATATTGATCAGTTTTTCATAAATGTAGACGTTGGTTTCTTAACTGTATTTTCCATTTATTTAGTCAATGTGCTTATTTCTATGCCAATGCCATACTGTATTAATTATTATAGCTTTATGACTTTAGAACTGAATTACAGTTTTTTTTTTTACCCCATCTCTCAACTTTAATTTTCATCTTCAAAGAGCATTTGATTATCTTTGGTAGTTAGCCTTTTACATATACATTTTAAATGAGCTAAATATTTTTATTGGATATGCACTGAATTTATAGACCGATTTGTCAAGAATTGATGTATTTTCAATAGTGAATCTCCCTAACCATAAACATGGTATAGCTTTCTTTTTAATGTTTTATGATCTTACTGTCTTCCAATAGAGGTTCATACTTGTTTCTATAGAGGTCCTGCTATTTCTTTATTAAATTCATCCCAAAATGCATGATAGTTTTGATTGCTACTATAAAATGTATATAATTATAAATTAAATTATATAAAATTATATATATATAATTATGTTTTGTATATAAATAGATTTGATCTTTGGTATATTGATTAACTAGCCCTTCTTGTAGACATTTGGTGGGATTGCATATTAGCAAATTAACAAAGGAAGTTCTTATCTAAGAATGTTTTAAATAGGGTATATTAAATCTGACTAAATTGCTCATGGTTTAATAAAAACTGGAATTTTTAATTTTATGGGATGCAGCTGCTAAAAGAAGGGGAAGTAATCTCACAGGCTTTCTATCTCATGACTAACAAAATACAAAGTTGTGTAGCATCAAACCTAACATGGCTTCCTCTAAGCAAATTTTTGTCACATGCATAGTTATCAAACATCTATCACTCCACAAATCAAAATACATTGCAGCAAAGAGGGAGAATCCTTTTGAAGTTCCATGTGATAGTTCAGAGTCTTTCCAGTGATGGATGATGCTGTGTTTGTTTGTACCCATTTTTAGCTTGTATGCTTTGCTAGTCATTAGTAAAAACTTGGTTAAGATCTACAATTCATGTGGGTCTGCTTTGACAATTTGGCTCTTTGTGGCACTTCTGTCCACAAAGCAGATGAAACTAGCCCAATTATTTCAGAATGAATTAAAAAGACTGAAGAATATGGTCAATGCTTTGAAATAGTTGCACATTTCAGAAACAGAAAACTCCGAAATCATATGGTCAGGCAACAGAAAAAAATTAATACAAGAAAAGAAACATTTTAGAACTGAATTTCTAAAAAAGGAAAAACATTCAGAACATAAACTTAATTATACAGGACACACAGCAGACAGA
Source organism: Colobus angolensis palliatus (assembly GCF_000951035.1). Taxonomy (NCBI): domain Eukaryota; kingdom Metazoa; phylum Chordata; class Mammalia; order Primates; family Cercopithecidae; genus Colobus; species Colobus angolensis. Next base: position 2,828,202 of record NW_012115389.1, read on the forward strand.
CTCCATGGACAGCACAGTGACAGAAATAAAGGATGTGAAGATAAAAAGTAAAACAAAAGAATGAAAGGATTTAAGAGAAAGTCATATAGAAGACAGGTAAAGGGTATCCTTTGTATGGATGAACAGGCCCCTAAAGAAGAAAATCAAAGCAATGCAGCCAAACAAGTATTTAAAACTATAAATCAAGAGAATCAAGAAGTCTGATTTGAGTCTACATATTCAAAAGACATTCTACGCACTTAGGAAAACGAACCTAAAATGTTTAATGCTGTGACATACCTTAATAAAAGCATTGCAATTTAAGTTTATATTTAAAAGTTGGACATTCAGACAAAAAGTCCAAATCACTAATGAAGGAAAGAAAATCAGACTGGAATCCAGCTTCTTGACAGCAATATTTTATACTACAAAACAATGAAGCAATCACTTAAAAATACTTGAGAAAAAATATAAGCCAGAGATTTTGTATGCAGCCAAATTTCTCAGCATAAAGGTCAGAGAAAAATAATTATAAACATTTTTAAACCAAAGAAAAAAGAGTTCTCATGAGCTTTTCCTGAAAATAAACAGAAAAAAGTTCCAGACAACCAAAAATGATTAGAGAATCATCAGCATATAATCTGAAGGTGGACATTAAATATATTTAATAACAGAGCTAATGTCAAAAAATGAGGTTAGGGACTAAAGAAATGAGCATATAAGTATTATAAGTTCTAACAATGTAGAAAAATATAAATAATAAAAATAAGATAAGAGGCTGGGCGCTGTGGTTTACACCCGTTAATTCCAGCACTTTGGGAAGCTGACGGGGGTGGATCACTTAGGTCAGGAGTTCGAGACCCGCTTGGCCAACATGGTGAAACCCTGTCTCTACTAAAAATACAAAATTAGCCAGGTGTGGTGGCTGGTGCCTGTAATCTCAGCTACTTGGGAGGCTGAGGCAGGAGAACTTCTTGAACCCAGGAGGCAGAGGTTGTAGTGAGCCAAGATCGTGCCACTGCACTCCAGCTTGGCAACAAGAGTGAAACTCCATCTCAAAAAAAAAAAAAAAAAAAAAAAGAGAGAGAGAGAAAAGAATAGTCATGGAAGTTATTATTAGCTCACAATTGCCTCATAGGTATGTGCTGGAAGTAAATTGATATCATTTGATTCTGACAAACCAAGTAATAGAGGCTTAAGTATAATTAATATTATGAAGTTCAACACTGCATTATTACTAGTGACTAGGTTTGGAGAGTGCTCAGGAATTGGTAAGTTACTAGCTAATTTTACTACTGCTCATAGTAGAAAATGAATGCTTCATAAAGGAAGAGTTGGCTAAGTATGCATAAACCTAACAACCAGAACAAAAATACAAAATACCTGAAAGCAAAAGAAATTCAATAAATCAATAGCAAATAAAGAAGACAATTTAATATATTATAAATATAAAATAATAGAACAGATCTTGAGTTAAACAGTGTTGGTATCAATAAATACGTATTTGCATAACTCATCTTTTAAAAGTATTCTGATTGATTAATAAGTAAAATCCAATTGTAGACTATGTAAAATAGAGACCTAAAGCAAAGCTCTTCTTGTGTTTAAAATAAAGATAGAAGAAAGATACGTTAGGTAAGTGAAAATAAAAAAGAATCAAGAGTCATGATCTTGATATTAGATAGGGTAAAATTCAGTCCTCCTAAAATATTAAATAAACCAATAGCTTTTTAACACAAAAGCCATAAGGCATAATAAAGACAAAGCAAACATAAATATGTAGGTAGCAGAAATTAGTTTTCATTAGGCAAAAATTGTAAGAAGATAAATAAACAGGGCATAGCTAATATTTTACCTTCTATCTTTATAAGGTTAAATAAACTTTCATTTCAAGTACACATGGAACATTTTTAAAAGCTGAAATTATATTAGACTACAACAAAAATATTCAATAATAATTGTAATACAAGCAGTATTCTCTGATCCCAAGGCCAAAAGTATTTATAAACAGTAGAACAAAAAACAAACAAACAAAAAATGCCCATCCAACCTGGAAATTAAACTGTCTATTAAACAACTCTTGAATGACAGACAAAACGTGAAATTGCTGAATTTTTAGGGAATAATGATAATGAAAGTAAGATGTATTAGAATCTGTGAAGCCCAGCTAAAACAGTGCTTTGAGAAAATTCTGAGCATCAGTTACCTATATCATGAAACGAAAATAAATTCAGTATCAATTCAAAAAGCTAGAAAATGAACTAAAACATTAACCGACAGCAGAAGGAAGGATTTAATAAAGCTAAGGGCATAACTTAATGAGTTAGAAAGCAGAAAACTAGTAGAACTAATAAAATAAACTCAAGCTAGTTCTTTGAGGAAAAGAATCAACAAAATAGAGGAACCACTAGCTGACCTAAGTTTCTAAACGAAGCATAAATACACAAAATAAATTATAAGGTCAAAGTAACCATCAAACCAGAGAAAATTTTTAAACATCATCAGAAATCATTTTTCCAACTCATACCCAGAAGAAATGGATAACCTTAACAGAAGATCTGCTATACAATATCTGACTCCAGAAGAAATAGAAAGTCTAAGGAGACCAATTACTACAGAAGAAATAAAGTTTCCAGAGAGCTCACCTATAAGAAGTCACCACGTCCAGGTGCTTCCAAAGGGGGAATTCCACCAATATTTTACATCTTAAAGATCAAATAATCCCAATGCTACTTACACCTTCCAGGACATAGAAAAAAAAAAAAGAAAAACTTTCAAACCATTTTTGTAATGAATGTTTAACACTGGTTTAAAAATAAAAACGAACAAACAAAACCAAAAAAAAAGACGTGATGAAGACTACACAAAGCACAAATTTGACACCAAACTTTCTTATGAATTTTGATGCAATAATGACAATAGCCTTCATTCCCATTGAAAGTACTTAGTCATTCAGAAATTCCTGTAAACTTTGTAACACGAATGAATATACAAGAATAAGGAAATGATGCCTATGACTGCTACTATTTTTAGAAGATATTATAGGTATCATCCAATGCCGCTAGCTAAGAAAAAATCTTTTAGACACTTAGGGATAGAAAAGAAAAGGTACAACAATCTCTATTTGCAGACAATATGATTGTACACTAGGAAACCCTATGGACTTCCTAGTATATTTATATATGCATTTATATGTGTATAAACATACATATAATGTGTATATGTGTATATATGTATACATAGATGTATATTTATAGATACACATCTAAATGCATATATAAATACAAATAATACATGTATATATTATATAATATATTAAAATATATTTATGTATAGCTATATACTTATATCATATATATTTTATATACTTATATAATATATATCTATATAAAAAGGTATAATCATTTTTTAACCCTGCACATGGCATCCCATAGGCACAATTATAAACATTTGTGCAAAATATACGTAAAGATACTTGAAAATACTTCTGAAAGACACAAAGAATATTTAACAAATGAAAAAGCACACTTTGGTCTTAGATATGAAGACAGCATCATAAAGATGTCAATACTTCCTAAGCCAATTTATATTTTATGTAATTTCAATACAATTATCAATAAATTTCCTTATGGAATTAAACAAGTTAATTATAAAGGTCACATAGAAAAAGAAACAAGGAAGAATCCATGGTAAAACTCTGAAAAATCAAAGGGCAATACTTGGTGGGATAGCATGGCCAGAATTAAAACAATGTGCACCTTCTATAAACAAAGCTATGTGATATTGATCCATTAACAGATAAACAAATCTTAGTAGAGAATTAACATATTAGAAAAAGACAAGACTATAGAGAAATTTAGTGTGTAATTAAGGATACATCTCAAATCACTTGAGAAATACTGACTTTTTAATAAATGGTGTTGAGACAACTGAATATCAATTTGAAAAAATATTTGAAAAATATTTGAAAAATTTTCAAACATCCATTTGAAAAAATATAAAAGCCATTCTTTATTGCATACTGTATATGAAGAGAAATTCCAAATGGACCCCTAATATGTAAGAGTAAAACTTACTAGAAGAAAACAAGTGAATGTATCATCCCTTGGGGACAGGGAAACTCTTTCTATGACCCCAATATATGTAACAGTGCTCCAGTAAGATTTTATTTACAGAAATGTAAGGGAGCCATATTTGATAAGCAGGCTAAAGTATGCCAACCCCTGCTATGAGGCTAACTTCCACTTGCAGAAACACTGAGGATAGAGGAACAAGTTAAATGACACCACAAGGAAGCAATCAGATACATCCAGACAGCTACAAAACAACTGACCTAATCTTCACAGAAGCTGGAGAAAATTAATTAAGGGGAAATTTTTATAAATTCAAATAGACAGACATTAATGACCTAATGTCTAATATATGGAACTTGTTTGGACTCTGAATTGAATAAATCAACTATAAACAGACATTTTTGATGTAGAAAAGAACTGGTTTTCAGATGATATCAAGGAATTATTATAAGTTTATTTGGTATGAGAATGGCATTGTGATTATCAAGACATTTTTTGTAAATGCATACTGATGTATGATATTTAGGATTTGTCTTTAAAATGTGTTAGCCAAAAATAAAGAAAAAGGACAAAATGAGATTAATGGATTAAGCAATGGGGCAAAATTTTAATAACTACTGAATTTGGATTATGGGCAGATGAGATTTCTTTGTATTATTCTCTCATTATTTATGTTTGAAAAATTCATATTTTGGTTTAAAAAGTTCCCTTTGATGCTGTTGCTATCAAAAACTAGAGCCCACTGTTTTCCTCACTGACAAATATCTCAAAGAGCTGGTTTACAGTTCCTTTTTCTTAATATTCCACCCCCATTTTCTCTTTTATAAATTATACTTACATTTAACATATTATATGCATTCTATTCCTCCTTCCTCTTTACTAAAAATGTTCTTTTTAGAAACAATGAGCTCCTTATGAACAAATCTTTAGTTCTTTTCTTCTTACTCCTGTCCACCTCTCTGGTATTTGGCCTGATTCACCATCCTTTTTCTTTTTCTTTCTTTCTTTTCTTTTTTTCTTTTTGAGACAAAGTTTCAGGTGCAATGGTGACAGCTCGGCTCACTGCAACCTCTGCCTCCCAGGTTCAAGTGATTCTCCTGCCTCAGTTTCCTGAGTAGCTGGGATTACAGGCATGCACCACCAAGCCTTGCTAATTTTGTATTTTTGAATTTTTAGTAGAGACAGCGTTTCTCCATGTTGGTCAGGCTGGTCTCGAATCCCTGACCTCAAGTGATTCGTCAGCCTCAGCCTCCCAAAGTGCTGGGTTTACATGCCTGAGCCAACGCACCTGGCCCATCCTTTTTCTTTTGAAAGACACGTTTCCTTTGGAACAAGGAACTTTGTACCTCTACTTCTCAAAAAACTGCCTTAACCCCAGGCTGGGACTCTTTTTCTACCTAAAACCCTGAAAAGCCAGTCTTTTAAGAGGTCTTTCCTCAGCCCTTTGGACACCTTTCTCTTATTATCTTGTCTAGTCATCACATTTGTTCCACACTTTTAACAATGGAGATGGCTCTCAAATTTTTTATCTCTAGCTCTGATGTCTCTTCTGAGCTCCAACTTTCTGCCTGGAATAACCTTCAGGATATCTTCCCTGCACTTTAAACCCAACATGTGTAAGGAAAATCTCCTCGGAGTAGCTCAACATCTACCTCTCTCCTGTCTTCCTAATCTCCATCAGTAGCATTGCCATCCTTTCAGTCGCCAATATTGCAAATCTGGAAATCTTCCTTTCCACACTCCAAGTCACACACACTCTGAATTAAGCACGCTCTCAGCTTCTGCTTTCCTCAGAGGCTAAGCTGGCTCAGTCCACAGGCTCAACTGCACACAGCAGTGATGCTTGTTATGACCACACTTGGAGACACATCACCCTTTTCTCTCAGGGGTCCGAAGCAGAAATCTAGTTTCCAAAGTGCCTGAGCATACTGAGCATGCAGTGTATTAGTCCGTTTTCATGCTGCTGATAAAGACATACATGAGACTGGGTAATTTACAAAGAAAAGAGGTTTAACGGACTTACAGTTCCACATGGCTGGGGAGGCCTCACAACCATGGCAGAAGATGAAGGAGGAGCAAAGGGATGTCTTGCGTGGCAGCAGGCAAGAGAGAATGAGAGCCAAGTGAACGGGAAAACCCCTTATAAAACCATCAGGTCTTGTGAGACTTATGCGCTACCAGGAGAACAGGATGGGAGAAATCACCCACATGACTGAATCACCTCCCACTGGGTCCCTCCCACAACATGTGGGAAGTATGGGGGCTACAATTCAGGATGAGATTCGGGTAGGGACACAGCCAAACCATATCATGTGGTCAGCAGCCTTCCAGTAACATCTAATCATGTTTGTTGCATCCCCTTTTCCAATGAGAAAGTCATGATGGATCTTAGAATTGGCACCATTGGAGAATGGTAAATAAGGGAGCAGGTTAAGAAATTGAATCTCTGCTGTGGTGTAACAAAGACATGGACAGTGTGTTTTCTATATCTCATTTCTATTTGATAGAAGAACACACTGGGTATATTAGTCAGGGTTCTCTAGAGGGACAGAACTAATAGGATATATACAAAGGGGAGTTTATTAAGCATTAACTTACATGATCAGAAGGTCCCACAACAGACTGTCTGCAAGCTGAGCAGCAAGGAGAGCCAGTCCAAGTCCCAAAACTGAAGATCTTGGAGTCCAATGTTCAAGGGCAGGAAGCATTCAGCACGGGAGAAAGATGCAGGCTGGGAGCCTAGGCCAGTTTCCCCTTTCACGTTTTTCTGCCAGCCTTATATTCGCTGGCAGATGATTAGATCGTGCCCACCAGATTAACGGTGGGTGTGCCTTCCACAGCCTATTGACTCAAATGTTAATCTCCTTTGGCAACACCCTCACAGACGCACCCAGGATTATTACTTTGTATCTTTCAGTCCAATCAAGTTGACACTCAGTCTTAACCATCACACTGGGAAATAGCAAATAAGAATATTAAATGACTTAATGAAGGTCTCTAAAAGCATTAAAAGAAAAACTTCATCTCTCTTTTTACATTAGGAGCCCACAGGGAGAAATCAGTTATACCAGGGTAGAGATTAGAAATTAATTCTAGATCATTAAAGGCACATACCATGACACTAAAAATAAAAATTGCATATTTTAAAAGAAACAGATATTCACAGACTAACTCCATTTATTTGAAGCCAAACCTCTATCCACTCATCAAATTAAGAACTGATGGGCCAGGTGCGGTGGCTCACACCTGTAATCCCAGCACTTTGGGAGGCCAAGGCAGGCAGATCACTTGTGGCCAGGAGTTCCAGACCAGCCTGGCCAACATGGCAAAACCCCGTCTCTACTAAAAATGCAAAAAGTAGCCAGGTGTGATGGCGCATGCCTGTAATCCCAGCTACTCTGTAGGCTGAGGCACAAGAATTGCTTGAACTCAGGAGGCAGAAATTGCAGTGAGCCGGGATTACACCACTGCACTCCTGTCTAGGTGACAGAGCAAGATCCTGTCTCAAAAAACAAAAGAAAAATAAAAGGGAAAAAGGAAAAAATAAGAACTGTTGTCATAGTAAGAGATACAAGCAGTACTAACACATTGGCATTGGTAGTATTTCAAAGATATACAAAGTGGGCTCATCTACCTTGATAGACCCCTGCCAACATACTCTGCTTTCCCCCTGCCAGTTCAAAAGGACCAATATATGGAATGATCTTGCTTTTAGAGTTGTGTATATTACAGTATGCTTCTAGGCAGGATAAATGTATAATGAGTCTAGTTATACTAAATACTCCACAGGACAATGTGAAGAATGAATTCATATATGCATACATGCATAAACCAGGAATTGGTTTTCACTCAGAATCCATAGCCTTTAGAAGGTGATGGAGGAGGATACACTAGATGTGAATGATGAGAGAGGCTGGTGAGGGCCTGCTTAGACTGCCCTGCTTTTGAGAACATTCATTTGTTTTTTCATATTACACTACCAGTCAATAGTAAACTCCTTGAGGGCAGGCATGGCTCTTACACATCTTTTCTGTGTGTCCTCCAGTATCATACAGTGCCTTATGGATATGCTGGTACTTAGTAAATACCTATTGAGCTGGGTTAAACTGAATCCTAACTAACACAAACCTGAAAGTGGTCAACCCTCCCATTTAAAGCTGGATTTTAGGGGCACCCATTAAAACAAATGAGGATCTTTCTAATACTATCATGGAGAGGTGGCAGTAATAAATACAGATGTCAGAGTGGAATTACTTAACTGTCCCTGCATAGTGTATATAACTTAAATATTATAAGAATTTTTAAAACTGTCAAAAATATTATTTTGATTATACTTTAATAAATTTAGTTAATAATAAATGGTGAATAAAACATAATGTGGTGTATAAAAATGTTAAGAAGAGTCAAATTAATCTCTTACACAGGACTAATACTTTGATTGGGCTCATGCCTTTCCCTCTGGAGTAACTTTACATTAAGTGGATCCTTACTGCTTACAGGCTTAAGTCTCTTAAGAATTTTGACTTGTGGCTTAGCACATTTTATAATATAGTGCTGCTTAATTGCTTTTGTTTTTAAGGAGAAACTTTACTTTGATTTTTTTTTTACCTTTATTCCAACAGAACCCTTCCAGGCACTTTGAAGATTGATAATCTTGTCGATCAAAGTAACTTTTCCTGGAATTTCAATATGTGTGTGTATGTGTGTGCCTGTGTTTAACACCTTTTTTGAGATATAGTTCAGGTATCATTTAATTGGCCCATTTAAAGTGCGTAATTCAATTGATATCTAGTTGAATGGATATTTTGACTCATCTTCAATATGAACTAGCAATCATAATGGCAGTTTGGCTCACTTCTCCTATCTTTTGGTCTCAGTTTTTCTCCTTTACAGCTTTACAGTTTCATATTCCCAGAACTGGGCAATAAACCAAAGACTTTTAATAGTCAGTCAAGTGGCATCTGCAGCTGAGCAATTAAAGGCTTAGAACCAGAAAGAATCAATGGATCCTTGGTCAAAATACAAACTAGCAAAACTCTTTCTTATCTGCATTCTCACACATTGAATGAAATACAGTTTAGAAGACAACCCTGAACAGTGTCCTATACATTAAAGCAGTTAAGTAAGTGTTGGCTTCCTTTTTTTTTTTTTTCTTTTTTTGCTCAATTCCATATGATAGAGTGAAAAACAAAAATACTGTGACAAAGTTCTTGAGGTATGAATGGAACCAAGAGGCATGCAAACACTTCAAGGGCCCAGGGCCTAAGCAGTCCTGGAAAGCGATGGTGGAATCCAGTAAGGCTGACAGTATTCTTGAAACCGTCTCCTGCCCAGGACTGACTTTACTGAAAGGATCACTCACTGCTCCTCCCACCTCCAAAACCTGCTCCTCCCACCCCCATAACCCACTCCCCCAGCTACTACAATGTGTGCAGTCCTCCTTTGAGTGTACCACACATTTTTCAGAGGGGAGAATTTGAAGAGGGAACATAAAGGGAGGTCCTTCTCTTCGTGCCCCAAAAACATATGTGGATGAATTCAACTCATTTCAGAACTTTTTTGTTTCATTCTTCCAAGTAAAAAATCTGCCAAGAATTTACCTTAAGTTTTACATGGAGAAAAAGATAGCTGACAAATATGTTACTGGAAGCATTTTTTTTTTGGCATATTTTTATTTGCATGTTTTTTTCTGAAATATTTACAATAAATAACCTAAAATGAAAATGTTCTTGTTTGTAGAGAATGACTTTTTTTTTCTATTTAAAATGAGTTTATCATCAGAAAACAGTCTGTTATTTAGTAGAAGAGGCAAATGTTCTTTCTGATGCAGCAACCTGTTTTTCTCTTAAGGAGGAGAATTTATTCCTATTTTATGCCTACAAGTAAAAGAACTTTCTGTTGTCCAATACTATTTCCTGCAGGCAGAGCCTCCTCATGCAGGAGTGATGGAAAGAACTAGAGCAACAACTCTCTGGCCAAAGGCTTAGTAGAGGGAATATTCTGCTTGTTGAATTGGTCCCTGCTTTTCAAATGGATGAATAGTTTTTTTCTCTGAGAGTAAATAGGAGTCAAAAGAGAGTGCTTTGGCTTCACTGAGAAATCCGCAAATATTTCTCAGAATTTGTTAGCATGGACGGCGCCAGTAAACCAGCTCCTTAGAAACTGAATCGTCTCACCGAACGGACAATTTGCATTGTTTCTTCTAGCACCATTTACTAACATCTCTAACATCTCTTTGAAAGCAGAGAGCCCACAATGAATGAGTAGGATGAACACTTTTGCTCCTGTTTTCAGTCTATATTTTTCCATCATGAGCATTCAAGCAGGGCTAAATGAAGAGAGGCATTCCTAGTAGACACAGAGGACATATTTTGTGTTTTCTAGTGCCAAAACACACCAAAGGATTAGGTGCTAGAATGGAAAACAAGTTTTCTCCATTTCCTGATTACTTTCACAGGCATTCTTAGTATCTTTAACTTTCCTCTTGTAAAATATACATACACATGGACACACACACCCTAAGAGAAATCACTGGGTTCTTTATTTATACCTTATAATAACCTTTATTTCTTGGTTTTGACAGGAAGAGATGACTGCATTAAGTGTTTGGAACTCACTGCTGCAGGATACAGAGAAGAACTGGAAACTGTGAGTAGGCTAAGCATGGCAAGGATAAAATTGGCCTATAAGTATATGACTACCAGGAAAGTTATAAACTAAGAGAATCAATATATCATGGGTTGTCATCAGGAAGCCAATCAAGCAATCATCCTTTTTAAACGGACACAAGACAGGAAATATATCCTCTGCTCACAAATGTGGGATGGCAGCAGGTTTTTTTACTCCTATAATCACCAAACCCCATTTGCCAATACTAACATTTAAGCAATTACAAGGAAAGACTAGGGTAAATTCTAGCATCCTCATGGTATTGTAAGGGACCTATAAGATAGTCTTACAAATGCCTAGATTTGCAAAGATTTGAGAGAACAAGACATCATTACAACCAACTGAAGATGAAATCCAGGCTCCAGTTAGCAACACTGGTAATCCATCGGTTGCAGGGCTCCTACTGACTTCAAGCTATCTTTCTCCCCTATTTCTACGCAACTGAAAATAGCCTATGGAGGCAGTTGATCTTGCAGACCTTCCAGAGGTAGCATCACAATGCCTGAGATATGAGAAAAATGATGAAATTACCATCATCTGCCTCTCAGCTGTCAATCACTTAGCTTTGAAAGTTACAAGTATCTACCATTTGTTACTAAAATGTTTACTATGTACAATGTGATGGGACAAGAGCAAAAGGAAGACCCATGTGTCATGTGCATCAGAGAGCTCTATTTTATTAAAGGGGTTAGGAACCTGTAAGGCAAAGACATAAATAGTGTTCTCAACGGTCACTCAGAAGCCATCTTCTACATGTATAAAATCTCAGATGGGCTGTTGGTCACAATGTTTCACTGTTAATGCATCTATCAATGCCATCAAAAGCAGTTATCCTCAAACACCAAGATGGTAATTAAACAATATTGAAATTTAATAATATTTAGTGCATATTAATGATTAGAAAAGTACATAATTTTTAAAACTATAGATCATATTTTAATATCTTATGTTATTTGTAAATAGTAATTATATTTAAATATAAATGTATATGTATTCCTCATCATTAACATATACCTAACATATTAATTTGTTCTCATGCTGCTAATAAAGACATACTTGAGACTGGGTAATATACAAAAGAAAGAGGTTTAATTGACTCAGAGTTTCACGTGGCTGGGGAGGCCTCATAATCATGGCGGAAGGCAAGGAGAAGCAAAGTCACGTCGTAATGGCGGCACGCAAAAGAGCTTGTGCAGGGGGACTCCCATTTATAAAACCATCAGATCTCATGAAACTTATTCACTACCACATTAACAGTATGGGGAAAACATGATTCAATTATCTCCACCTGGCCCCACCCTTGACACCTGGGGATTATTACAATTCAAGGTGAGATTTGGGTAGGAACACAACCAAATCATATCATCTAATTATTCTAACCTGTAATGAGACCTTAAGGATTTTGCTTCATAAGGGGTTTGGTTATGGTAAAGATGAGAGTCTTTGCTTTTCCCCATTTGGAATTTCAAAGTTGCATAACAAGTTGGTGGCATATAAGCAGACATATAAGCACATGCCAAATGCACTTATAGATTAAGAAAATCTTTCCAAAACACATAGATATATATTTCCGCAGTGTTTTTAAAGGAATAAGCCAGAAATTGATAAGTAGCAATGCACAAGAAGTGAGTTGGATGGGAGTAACAGCTGCCATGACTATCAGAAGATGTAGATTATTTTGATTTGACCACAAGCCACCTGGGTGACCTTGACCCGTGCAATTAACAAACATTCGTTGGGTATCGTGCAAGAGTTTGTAAACTCGAGATCACACAAGATGAGCAAGATCTGGTTTTTGACCACAAGAAGTTTATGAGCTAGTAGGGAAGATAAGACATCCAATCATAACTAATATGGTGGAATGAGAATAATAAAGAGAAAAGAAAACCAACTACAACAGGAACTTGGAAAAGAAAGAAAAGCCTTTTATATATAAAGACTGAAGAGGAGAAAGTTTGAAGGAAGATTTTATAAAAGACAGCACGTGAAATGAGCCTTATAAGTAGATATGATTCTGATAAGGAACTGTAATGGTGGAGGGTCTCTAGGAAGCAATGGAAGAGAAATTCAAATGTGTAAAATTCTGAATTCAGCCCCAGGTGTTTTTAGCCTGGACAAGGGCTCACTGGGTCACCTATGACTCTTCAGAAATTTGTGTTTGAGACACTTGTAATAGAGATTCATGATTATTAGGATAAGAAGTCTGCACAGACAGTATTTTCTTTTTTTTTTTTTGAGATGGAGTTTCATCCAGGCTGGAGGGCAATGGCACAATTTCAGCTCACCACAACCTCTGCCTCCCGGGTTCAAGTGATTCTCCTGCCTCAGCCTCTCAAGCAGCTGGAATTACAGGCATGCACCACCATGACCAGCTAATTTTGTATTTTTAGTAGAGATGGGGTTTCTCCATGTTAAGAATTGAGAGAGTCACTGAAAGGTCAGTCAGGAAGCATCATGATCACAGCTGTGCCTTAGAAAGTCTTCTCCAGCAGCACTATGGGAAATGGACTGAAAGAAGGAGTAGCAGGACCAAGAAAGTGAGTCCGTGGTACAGAAGCAAGGAATCTGCAGCAGGGACAACCAGGACCTGTGCCATGCAGAGGAATGGGGACAGAGGGGAGGTCTGGATTTGGAAGCAGTTCCTAGATGACCTGATAGTTAACTGGATAATTTGGTGAGGGAGAAGGTAGAATCCATGAGTAACTTAAAGCTTCTACTTTAGTGTCTAGGTGAGTGTTGATGTCACCAAGACAGAAAAGAAAAGACAAAACAAACAGACTTGTTGCAGAAGATAAAGTGTTCAGTTTAGAGTATGGTGTGTCTGAGGAGCCTATAGAACATTGAGTTGGGAAAGCATAGAGTGGTGATTCTCAACCAGGGACAATTTTACCTCCCCCACCCCTGACATAACAGAAGATAGTTAGAAATGTCTGGAGACATCGTTGGTTATTATAACTGTAAGAAGTGGATGTTGCTATTGGCAGCTAGCTGGTGAAGTCCAGGGATGCTGCTAAACATCCCAAAATGCACAATACAGCCCCTTGTATTAGTCTGTTCTCAAGCTGCTAATAAAGACATACCTGAGACTGAGTAATTTACAAAGAAAAAGGTTTAATGGACTCAAGTTCCTTGTGGCTGGGGAAGCCTCACAATCATGGTGGAAGGAGGAGCAAAGTCACATCTTACATGGCAACAGGCAAGAGAGAGAGCATGTGCAGGGGAACTCCCCTTTATAAAACCATCAGATATCATGAGAAATTCACTATCATGAGAACAGCAAGGGAAAGACCTTCCCTCATGCTTCAGGTACCTCCCACCGGGTCCCTTCCATGACACATGGGAATTATGGGAGCTACAATTTGAGATTTGGATGAGAACACAGCCAAACAATATTAATGCCTCAACCAAGAAAGAATGAAAGAATGATCTGACCCAAAATGTCAATAGTAAAGAGATTGACAAATCCTGGTCTAGAGGGAATTAAAACTTCCAATCTGAAGTTTTAGAAAGTATGAATGAATAGAGATGAGAACTTTTAGTCAATCACACTTCTGTGAGAGATGGAAAGAAAATTAGCCACCAGTAGAGTGTAGAGAAAGGAAAGAGAAGGCTGTAGCTGATAAAATTCTAGGCCATATCACCTCATTGGGAATGTGAGTGTGTTGGGTGCAGTAATGTCAAAAACTTTTACATATTCAAAATGCAATTATTTGATGACTGTCCTCAAGCAAGTGTGTACTCAAGAAGATAGATATGACCACCACACATTACATGTATCAAAACATCACTATATACCCTATGAATCTGCACAATTGTGTCAATGTTATAAAAATTGAATTAAATTTTAAAAAAGAAGATAGATACAGATGAGGATGGAAATCAAGGAGCAAATGAGTTATGAATGTCCAGAAACCTAAACATGGTAGACACACTCTGGGCAGTAGGCAGGGAAATATTATGTGTGGTCTAAGATTTTCGTCTGAAACTTGGTATCACTTGGTTACAAAACCACACTGCTAGAAGACAAAAAAATTAAGAGGATAGGAGAAAGAAGGAAAGAGGAAATCAAAGGAAAAGAGAGGAGAAATGAGATAGGAAAAAATGGAAAGGAAAACAAGAAATGGAAAGATAGAACACAGTAAAGACATCCTCTAGAAGGCTGTCAGAATACATTGTGAGTACAGTTCTAAGGAACAAGACTAGTGGCCATTCTTGATAATTTTGTGAAACTGTGATATCAAAATATATTCCACAGACAGCAAAATCTGCTTCTTGAACTGTATCACCACTGTTTTTCAAAAGCTATATTAACACAAAATGACAAAACAATAACCAACACCTTGTACAATTCTCCAGTACTTAAATAAATTTTGCTGCAACTCTGCTCCAGGCGCTTGGCAGGTGTAGAAAGATAGTGAAATGCTCTGAAGTAAAGGACCATGCAGAGATGCACTGTGGGCAGCCTGGCAGCCTTAGACTGCTTGGCACAGAGGCAAAATAGGATTGCAAGAAACAACAAAATGGTTCTTTCTCATCCAAAATGTTATGTAGCCCACAAAGACAAGATTTACCTGGAAAACAGAATGCTGTGGCAGCAGACCAAAGGAGGCATCACTGAACAGGAAAGAGTGGGAAGACCATGTGCTCAGGATAGGAGGTAATAGAGCATACCAGAGCCAGAAAGATCTTGAATTTCAACTCTGGCTCCACCATTGGCGAGCTTTCTCCTTTTTGCAAGTAGCAGCATGTCTCTGAGAGTTAGTTTCCTTTCTGGTAAAACATGGATGATGACATTCCTGTCTCCTAGGAGTCCAGTGATGATTAAATGAGATGATGTATGTAAAGTGTTTAGCATAGCAGGTGGTGCAGGGTGGAGACTCTGTCAGTGGCAGATGCTATTGAGTAATATCTAAATTCTATTACTCTAAGCAATGACTGAAAAAAAAAAACCAATGGGACCCACATTCCGAGGCAACCCCACAATGGTATGTTAAGGAAGGTAACATATTTGAAAACGAAAATGAATTTGTCAACCTGGACGTGACCTTCAGAACTCTGGTCAAATTTTTTCATTTTACTGATGGGAAAACTGGAGAAGAAAATGAACGGACTATTGTGGTTTGGATGTACAAGAAGCAAAAATAGATTTTAATTAAAGAGAGGTTATTATAATTTTTATATGACACAAGTTGAAGATGGAGTTAGAAAATTACCATTCATAATGGGTGTGTGTGTGTGTGTGTGTGTTAGAAATATTAGAGTTCTTCTGAGGTGATGTCTAGAAGAAAGTTATCCTTAGCTTTCTGTGAATTTGACTAGCCTTCCTCACCCCCAGTGCACCCATTTGTCAAGTAAACATACCTAATAAAGTTCTCTGAAGCTTCACAGAGAGATGAATAAAATAGTTTCATGAATGAACTATGATCATAAAGAACATGCTTCTCCTAAGCTACAGCCAGGTCACTTACCTGTCCAAGAGCAAGTTAGGAGCAAACAGGAGCTTCCCTGGGTGCTCCATGGAGCGCCAGACGAGACCAATCATCAGGATCTCTAGCCAGGCACATTCTAGAAGGTGGACCTGATCATGGAGGGTCAAATCCACAAAGCCTGAAAACAAGCAAGAAAAACCCTGCTGACTCAAATGAAAAAGACTCATTACTGGTGAAATTAATGCAACAGGGATTTGAACTGACAAAGTCTATTTTCTACTAGATGGAGTAAATGCAATACGAACATACTTTATAGTGAAGTCAAGTAATTATTTTTAAAATCTAGCTATCTCAGTGAGTTTCAATGTGGCATTAAGTTCTTAGTGCCATAGTGTCATGTCTACATAAATGTACCAACTTGAGCAACACACTTAGCTTTCTATAAAGTTATACTCAGTGTGAAAACTTGTGTGCATTCTACTTAGACAGTTATCATAGCACTCTGTGACTGTCTCTCATTTCTGTTTGAGTAGAAGATGTTAAGGTGCAAGAAATTTAAATTACTTGTCTTAGACCAAATAGGAATTGGAGCACAAGCAGAATGAAAGTCACCAAATTTCTATTTCTTTTCTTTGTCCCTAAGTCACACTCATTTTTTGTAATATGTAAAAGAAAGACTCAGAAAACTCCACATTTAAATAAATCACTTGGGATAATGAGTTAGATGAAAAAAAAAGGTGATAGTATGATTACTTCAGGTAATAACCACCAAAATGTGTTCTTGTTTTCTAATGGTGAACTAGGAGATTAAAGCTTTTTCCAATCATTACTGATAGTATTGAGGTTACCTAATAATGTTAATGAGAAGGAGGAAGGAATAAGGAAGGAGTAAAGGAAAAGGAAGAAGAGGAAGAGGAGGAGGAGGAAGAAGGAGGAGGAGGAGAAGAGGAAGAAGAAGAAGGAAGTTTATTGAGCCCTTAGAAGCAATCCTAATGTTTCTTATACACAATTATTTATGAATGCAACAACCTGAAGAGGTAGGAACTGATATTCCCATTGTACAGATGAGAAGACAGATGCTCAGAGAGCTTATTTGTCTGTTGAAGCCAAAACCTGGGTCCTTGACCACAATGGACACTATCTCTTCTGAGCTACACTTAATTAGATAATTTGTATCAAGTGACTAAATAAATCACATACCAGGCACACTAAGATATGCCAGAGTGACAGGGACATTAAATAAATCAAGTATCCATAAAGTTTGCTGCCTTCCAAATCAGTCCCCTATTCTTTTGCCCTAAGATATCCCATCGTAGTCTTATTTCCCTCCCTTCTCTCTTTGACCTCAACCCTTCCTTCCCTCTTATCCATGGGAATGGCTCTAGGAATCCCATTGAGTGTATGTGTGTGTGTGTTCTTTCCTTTTTCTCTCACGAATATTACACTTTTATTAGCTAGCTATACTTGTGTTGATAAAAAAGACAAAATTGAATTTTGTTTTCCTTTAACAATCAAGTATTAATGGTCTGCTTACAGGATGTTTCTTCTTGGGGTTCTTGGAGGTAACAAAAGCTCAGCATTAAACAGGTAGCTTATCGTTTCTTACATGCTTAAGTACCATCTTTCAGATAATTGTTATATACAAATAGATAATGATCCGCATAGGGAAACCAAAGCTAGAGACAGACCTCAGAATCTATGGCCCCCTCTCTTACCATCATTTCATAATCAAAGCTCATCAATTCTATCTTGAGGTAGCTATAATTTTCTCCTTTTTCATTGCCACTTTTAACACACTAATTCAGCTCCTAACAGTCTCTTACCTTTTTGTCTGACTTCTTAACTCAGCATAATTAGTTTAAGACTTTTCCATGTGGTTCCATGTATGATGAGTGGTTGATTCTTTTTATTGCCAAATGGTATTCCATTGCATGGATATATCCCATAAATAAATACAATGTATGCTTTCATTGGACATTTGGGTTGTTTCTAGCTTTTGGCTATTACAAATAAAGCTACTACGAGCAATTTATATACAAGTTTTTGTATGGATATATGCTTTTATTCTCTTGATTAAATACGTAAGAGTAGGATATCTGGATATAGTATGCCAGGTGGATGTTTTAACTTTTTAAGAAACTGTCAAACTGTTTACAAAGTAGTTGTACCATTTACATTCTCACCAGCACTACGTGAAAGCACGAGTTGGTCTACATCCTCACCAATGCTTGGTATGGTCAGTCTTTTTAGATTTTATACATTCTAGTAGATATACAGAGGTATCACTCAGGCACGGTGGCTTTATGAGCATTTTCCTAATGACTAATAATGTTGCACCTCTTCTCATGTGTTTTCAACAGATCATTTTGCTACACTGTATTCAAATTAATCATGCATGTATCTGTAAATCCTGCTAGACCATATACTTATTGTAGGCACAAGATGCATGATTCCATCAAATTTTGCTTTTTTAAAGTTTAAATTTATTGCACCTTCCACTACATCACTCAGCCATGCCAATGCACATGACAGCATAGCCTGTCTCAGAGCAGGTGTCTTTCCACTGAAAAGAGTGGATTCCACTCATGTAAAGAAGGACTTGGCATCAGGAAACATGAGAAAGTGGGTGGCTTCGCTCATAAGAAAAAAGTAAAAGATGAAAAAGCAATGATTTGGTTTCAGATCCCCAGGAGGCTGGGGCAGGGAGGGAATAGGTATCTCCACAGTGTGCAGTGATTTACCTATGGGATGTTCTGGGTCAAACGGAGCTAGCCTTGCTCTCGAGGAAACATCTCCTGATGCAGCAGTAAATGCTCCTCTTTCTCACAACCCACGATCTAATCAGATAAGCCAAACCTGTTTTGGTTTAAGTCATCAGTACTTAAAATGAAAGCCCTCTGGGTTTCATTTCTTAATTTCATAATTCTTTAAGATTTCACCCCAATCTTTTAAGTCTCATAATAGTAATGTAAACTTACACTGTGAATTAAACTTACTTGCAGAAATGTTAACATTCAAAAGGGAGGCTTTTTCTCTCTTCTCATGACATTTGCTATATGTAGTATTGCCACCCATGATGAAACCTGCCCCAGATTATCTAACACCCTAAATAAACCTCAAAAAGAATCACCCGGGATGAGATCTGGGGGTTTCTCATGAGTTAGAACTGCAGTTGATCAGGTAACCAATCCATATGGAAAACCAAAGACCCACTTTCTGATGGCAACTATACATGTTAAATGGAATTATAATTTTTAATTCCCACTTTACAATTCCAGTATTATTTAGGTCTAACAGTTTTAGTGACCTTTTGGAAGCCAAAGAAGCTCCTCATAAGCACTTGTGCCACATAAGTATGGTGATCATGGAATCTGTCTGAAGTATGTCTGTTGGTAATACTTTTCAGCTGGAGGCCAGCAGGATTGCTCGATCCTTCTGTTGAAATGTTGTAGACCTCTCAAAAAGAGTCTATTTAATTATCTTTCCCAGCTGTGCATATTGCTTGCGGACAAGGGTTATTACATCTGTTGCACAGTGTGCTCTGCAAGTTCCTGGGTCAGGGTTGGGAGACAGTGTGCAGGAAAGGTTATCAATTAACCTTCTCAATGAATGTGAAGACTATGAAAGATTATTAGATGGAGTGTCTCTTTTCTTCTAATATACTGGTCTCGACTTTACCTCACAGCCTCTAACTACCTTTTCAGCATCGAATAAATATACCATGAGATGCCTTCAGTTCATAGCCAATGGAGAAAAATAATGTAATAAATCCCAAGCAAAATTATATTGGGCCAACTATGGACAGACATTCAAGACCTTGGTTTATTTTCCTGATAAATAGGAAGAATGTTCTGATATGCAATTCTAAATGAACCTGCTATAATAACTTAGAGGCATTCAAAAAGTAAATCCCGTTCTCTCTTAAACACTAGAAATTGTCGCTAATAATAAGGTGGGAGTTTAGCAGCTGCTACGGGACATAAGGAGAGGTATCAGTGGTAGATATTCTCGCAGGTGGTAAGTGAGAGGTGACTCATCCCCTCATCACTTGAGGACCTCCATCTTAATGACATGGGGGCAGGTGCCCTGTGGCCTTCACACAGGAGGGACAGAATGCATATTGAAAAAGTAGTAACAATAGTTTGATAAGACTAGGTGAAATCAGTTGCTCAGAAATCTCATTTAATAAAATAAAATTTTTTTAAAAGCAAACTCAGGTTTTAATCCCTAGTCTATATTCACGAGTCCCAGTAATAGTGAATCCAGATATATTGAAAACAGAGAGAAATGACTTAAAATCCTCACTCCTCACCCCTGTATGGGAAGTAATCTAGCTAATAAAATTGATGTGTGTCTCTTTTATGGCAAAATTTACCCCTCCATCATAAACCAGCTCACTACTTCCAG
This sequence comes from Colobus angolensis palliatus, assembly GCF_000951035.1. NCBI lineage: Eukaryota > Metazoa > Chordata > Mammalia > Primates > Cercopithecidae > Colobus > Colobus angolensis. The sequence continues at coordinate 2,848,759 of NW_012115389.1, forward strand.
CTACATCACCAAGCACAGACATCCCTGCCTTCTGCCTTCCATTATACAGTAACAGTTTTTTCTCCAAGATATGTTAACTTTGTGTTGACTGTGAAAGGAGCTCATGGGATGTCCCTGCCCCAGGCCTCACGAGATCCTGAGCCCTTTCTCCACTCTGTTTTGCTAGGGACTTCTTACAAATTGCCTAATTTGCCTTGGTACGCCAAGAGATTCTTGAAGCCTCATCCTCCTTTACTGGGTGTGGCAAGGCTCCTAGAAACGATGTTGAAAAGTGTGCAGAGATCTCCAAGCAAAATGACTAATATAATCTAAATCCTGGTAAAGTTCCACACTACCTTGGAGGAAAAGATAAATCAGGGTGGCTCTTCAGTAGAGACATGAAAAGAAGTAAGTGCTATAGTCATTATATTCCTGTTTCCATGGGATACAGTCTATGAAGATTTAAAGCAGAAACACTACAAAAGAAAAAAGCAACATTTCCCTGAGGAGTGCTATTTACAAAAAGTTAGGTGGTTGGTTCCCTCCATAGATTCACTGGAGAAAATACTGGTTTCCTGACCTTCAAAAGAGATAATCATTTTCTCAGTCCTATGATGACCCCAATGTTCTCCAAAATGTCAGTCATGAAATTGCCTGTTGCATTTTTTTCTGTATTGGCTTCTTACTCAATAGAAGAAGAGTTGAATAATTCATCTCTTTCCCCTTCAAAGCCAAAGACTCAGTGCAAGAGTACAGTATGGGAAAAAATAAATCATGGAAGGGAGACTGTGGCACAATGATGGCTATAAGCTAAATAAAACTTTGGATTTCTGGGAGAACGCTTATAGAACATACAGTATCAGAAGAACTAGACTCCTATGTGAATACCAAGCAGTCTTCATGTCCTATATTTTGCAATTTATTCTCTAAAGAATAGTAACTTACTGCCATATCATGGATCATGGACCCTATCGTACCTATAGTACAGTTGAAATGACCTTCCTTTTCTCCAAAAAAAAAAACTGTTTGGACCCTTTTATATGCAGACTCATTAAAGCTAGGATTCCCATTCTGTAACACTTTAAGCTGTCTTCAATAACAGGACAAACATTAAAAAATTTTAAGAAAATGAGTTTAATCCATTTAAATAAAGAAAGTCACAAACAACTCTTACCAAATATGTACTACTGTTAGAAAATAAAATAAATGCAATATCCATCACCAAGATAAATTGTAATGGAATAAATAATCACTTGTTTTGAAATATTGTGAGTCTCAATGCTAGAAGAACATGAGCTTGCCCTCAAACCTGCCCTACATCACCATCACTGTGACTATTCTGGTTTTGCTCTGCTGTAATAAGGGGGTGTGAGCAGCACCCACCCTGACCCCCATCCCATATCATACCACCTGTCCAGTGCTCTTATGCAGCTGCCATACTAAATAACCACCTTGCCAATACCAAGATGACTCTTTCTTTCTTGAAGCTACAATAGCTTTCGTCCTCTGGCCTGATGACTAGCTATTTCCAAATCACATCCCAACATGGGACTTTCTGATCATCTGAAGGGCACACTCCCACCCATCTCCCAACAGAATGAGGAGGGCAGAAGTAATGAAGTCATGAGCTGAAAAGTCAAGAAGACCTGACTTTCAATTCTTCTGTGGTCTACAGCCAACTAATTAATATCTCTGAAAGCATTTCCTGTCTGTAAAATGCAGATGGACTGACCTACCACTTAGGGTTACTGTAAAAATTAAGGGGTTAGCAGATGTCCCAGAATGCCACGGTAGTTACTCAATACATATTAGTTCTGTTCCCTACTTCAGCCCAACAGGCTGCAATTTCTGCCCAATAGAAGAAAGCAATGCTTTTGCAAAACACCAAGAGAAATGTTTTGTTTTAAAATACTTTAGGTTTAAACTTCAAACTTAAATTGGGCAGTTTGTGCTTGCCTTCATTCATGATGTCATATTGTGTTTTCTGTTTATGTTTTTCTTTTCATTCGTACATAAACATAACCTAATAAAAAGGATAAAAGGGCTTCCTGGACCTCGAATAGCCCTGAAAAACAACACTTTTCATGATGTAAAAGGAGAGGGAACAAGAGCATGTGGATTACATTTTGCCTAAAATAAATGTGCAAAGAAATGAGAAAGGAAAGCACGTTTTGGGTTTTATTACACTCCAAGCATTTCAAGAGGTTTTAGCATGTCCAGAATGCAGCTGTCTTCATACACCCCCAATTAGAAATAGTTGATGGTTTTCTACTGAGCACAGCAGCCCTCCACACTATGTTTGCTGCTGTCTATTTGCCTTGGGATAGACAGAACAAAACTTGCCTTGTAGTGACTACTTGCCTTAGGAAACAAAGTGGTGTTCTTCGGGCAAATGCTACACATTAAAAATCAGTGGGGGGGGGGTGGGAAACTGAATTCATTAGAGAAAAAAATTGGAAGAATTTAGTCCAGAAGTTTTATGATAAACAAAGGTACTGCTTCTTAAAATAAATGGTGTATGCCTCAAATAAATATCCCATATTAAGATGACCATTTCTTGAAAGAAGTATGAATGATGAAAGTCATGATATCTATGTAAATCTGCAAACTTGCCAACTTTGACTATGCAATCTGATAACAGCACCGTGTATTACTTTATATAATGTAATGAAGACATTTCTGACATTACCCATTCCTTCAGAACAGTGCAACAGAACTTACATCTTACTCTGAGAAGTTTTTTTTTTTACATATACAGATTCAAGGTGATGTTTTGTGATAATGGGATTGTTTGTGATAATTCTACTTCTTCCTCATTTTTATCTAAATGGGGGATAAAAGCCAATAGAGGGCCTGCAGTATTTCCTGGACCTCTCTATTGTAATGCATACATGAGGTATAAACTACACGGTGAAGAAAGTTTCTCCTTTGCCAAGACCTTAAGTACAATGAGTGGCTAACTCATTGGAGACCAATCGTTAAGAAAAGAAATCTAAAGACAAAACTGGTTTCAAGTCTGCTCAACTGTTGCTCGGTTTTCAACTCCAACCCAAGTAACCACACTCCTTATAATGCTCCTTTGAAAAATTATTGGTCTTAACCACAAAACTGCATTCTAACTCTACTTCAAAAATTCTTTAGCAGCTTTTCCCTGCTCTGGACATCAGCCTATGTGTACAGTTTAGTCATCCTGTGTGTTTGTGTGTATAATATATTGTAGTTACATTCTACTCACCCACTAGTATTTATTTTTACACATCAACATATAGGACATAAAAGCAGTGTATGAACTTCTCTATTTAGAAAGAAAAATGAAGCATAAGCTTCTCAAGAAATTAAGATTTTAGAATTTTATATTGTAAAATTTTACACATCAACATATAGGACATAAAAGCAGTGTATGAACTTCTTCTCTATTTAGAAAGAAAAATGAAGCATAAGCCCCTCAAGAAATTAAGGTTTTAGAATTTCATAGTGTAGCTTATATAAAATAACTATAATACAAAGAGAGAAATTATTCTTTACTTCAAATATAAATTTTATGAAATATTTCCCATAACCTTTATTCATCAGTTTAGTTTACCACATACCTTTTAATGGCTAAATATATATATTTTTTCAAAAGCTGGATATATCTTAATTCTGATCACGATATATACAAACTTTTAAAATACCGGGTATATTCCTTTAAAAATTTATGGCCTCACTTTTTTTGGAAGTTGATATGAGAAAATGTCATTTGTATCTTTGGCAAAGGGGAGTAAGAAGATATTAAGCAGTATCCCTCCTGTAAACATTCCTTTCTTTGGCAAATTTCTCTCCAAATTTGGTAACAAGAAAAGGTCTTCCTCTCCTAAATAATTTACGCTCCTATTTGTTGCCTAATAAGAATGATGAAACTACTTACAAGCTTCATGCAGCCCCACCATCGGGGAGCACAGGTGTTAATAAAATGTTCAAAAGCAGTAACAATTGTACCTGTTTCAAGGGAAAATGATCGCCTCACTCCTACTTGTTTCTGGATCTCATGCTTGACTGTATTATTGAATTACTAGGTACCTCACAGGAGACTTTGCAAAGTAGACAAATAAATAAATCATTAAAATATGTATATTTGTTTTCACACACACACACATAATTACCCTTTTTCCCCTCCATTTAACAACAAGTAAGTTGTTTGATTACAGGTGAGGAAGTAGTTTGTCAGAAGAAAAGAATTAATCTCACAGCTCTATCTGACTCCAGAAACAAAAATAAGTCAAGACTTTCAGACTTGAGGATGAGACTTGGGGATCACAAAAAAAAGTCCCTTAGAGAAAACAAAGCAGATGGCAATCCTACCTTGTTACCAGCCCCATCTGTATTACACTCAGAGCCTTGGTTTATGAAGAGATGGTTGTCATGACAATAAGCATTTGAGAAGAGTTCTGGAGAAGCTGATGGATTTAAGAGTATCTTCCAGCTTCCCAATTTTCCAAACACACACAAAAATACCCACCCCACCCTCATCCCCAAATAAACAATTCTATTACTTCTCATATTTGCTACAATTATTCTATGTAGATATCATGAAATTTTGCACTCTCTCTTATCAAAATCTCCTGGGAGTGACAGAGCAGATCCTTACTCTGATACTGCACAGCTTGAAGGTAAACTAGTCTTTTATTTTTGTTCAGCAAAGGCAATTGTATTAACCACAGCTTCTTCTTTTTTTTTTTTTTCTTACACGCTCAGAAAGAAATCAATTTCAGCCTAAATGAGAAAGAGGAAAAAGGTAAAAGAAATTATTTTCCAGTTTCTGAGTAGATTGCAAACTAAAGAAGGAAAAAAATTAATAAACTATGAAGTAAAGTACTTAAGACTGCCCTTTTAAGTGCTTGTCAAATGGATAGGAAGGACAGCCTCTGTGAAGTGATTCTGAGTTACCTGACAAAGAGCACAGACTGGCTGCATCCGAAAAGTCAACAAGCACTTGTACCTTGGAACATACATTCTTTCCATCAACCTAGAAGCAGACTTGCGAGCATTTCAAATACTATTGTCATCAGTCTGCATTTTCCAGATAACTGTATGCTCCTGGTAAACACTACAAATGTCATCAAAACAAAGACTAAAAGGAAAGTAGACGGTCTCTTTTTCAGAGCAAGTCTCCAAACCACATGGACAAGGATAGCTTCCTCCCATCTCCACCCAGCTCAAGACCCTCCATGAAGCCAAAATTGATGACAACACTGTCGTTTTAGTGAGATATTCCTCTCTCTCTCACACACACACACACACACACTCAATTTAAAATCTAGAGGAACACCTGTTGTTGCCAAGAACCCAGGGACTTATAGTTCTGGAATGGATTAAGAGCAAAAAAAGAGGCTTATATTTCCATTTTCTACTTAAGTTCAGAATGTCGAAATGGGAGTTTTACAAGGTAAAATTGCCATGAGGTCTCAGAAATGCTGAGCATCAAATCACATGACAATGCTTCAACTGGGAAGCCAGAGAAAAGCCCCATGGCTCCATATACAGAAGGAGTGGGCCCAGCCAGTCAGGAGCCCTTCGGGGTCCAAGGGTCTCCCAAGCACATGGGGTTTAATTTAGAAAAGACCTCTCCCTTCCTTCCACTCTTTCTATAGTTCCCTATCTCCCACGTTCATTCCATTATCCTACACAAATTTCAGCAGCAAACAGAGAGAGCAACCAACCAAAGAAAGGAGAAAAAATTATTTCAGCCTCTTCCACCCCACCTTTGAAGTCAGTGATCACTGAACTTGTATATGCCATTCCAGAGAGAGGCCAAAAGGAGATTGGAAGCCAGAAACTATTTTTCTTTAACTCATGGTGGATTCTTTTACAAGCACAGTGATCTTGCCAGGTCATTAAATAACCACTCTAAAAATAGAGTGGGTAGCTAGGTGCTACAGTTGGGATGTGGTTTGTCCCCACCAAAACTCATGCTGAAATTTAATTGCCTGTTACAATGTAACAGTGTACAGAGGTGAGGCCTTTAAGAAGTGATTAGGATGTTAAGATGTATTCATGTCTTTCTCATGAGAATAAATTAGTTCTCCAGGGAATGGATTAGTCTCATCATTACAAAGTGCATCAACCCCTTATGTCCCCTCTCTTTCTCTTTGTGTGTGCCCATTTCTCCTTCCAATTCTCTGCTGTGTTCTGACATAGCACGAGGCCCTTATTAAAAGATGGCAAGATGTGGCTGTCTGATCTTGAACTTCCCAGCCTCTAGGATTGTGAGTCAAACAAATCCTTATAAGTTATACATTACCCAGTCTCAGGTGTTCTATTATAGCAACTGAAAATAGACTAAGACATCAGGCTACCCTATAAGAGAAACTCTCTAAATGCTAATTACTTTGACAGTAAAAACTATCCTATTTCTTGCTAGCTCAACGTGGCCTCTAGCTTGGTGCTGGGTCTCATCAACAATATTGGCTCCCTAAGGATTACAACAGGAACTACAGCACTCTTTATTTATTTATTTATCTCCTAATAAAGATAAAGAGTAACTGTACTAGTTTCCTAGGGTTGCCATAATCAAGCACTACAAATTGGGTGGCTCAAACCTGCCTTACATTTAGTAGTAAAAATGTATTCGGTCTTCAAGATTGCAAAACCTCTTGTTCTAAGTATTTTAGGTCACAAATGAAAATAGTTTGGATTGGAGTTACTAAAAAAGACCAAAATACAAACAAACAAACAAAAATAAACCCCTCCCACATACAAAACAATGGCACATACACCAAATTAAAGCAAAGTTTACAAACATTTAGCAAGGCAGAGAAGGAGGTATCTTTTCTTACATGCAAGGACATACAGGTGCCATTACTGAAATAACAGACTGTTGTTATTCCATCTCATGATGATAAGACTAGAGATTGTCCTAGAAGAGAATTGACTTATCTCAGGAAATCATTCCCTGGGCTCTAATTTGCTAAGGGGATGCTAGAATTTAAAAAAGGCAGAATCACTCCTTTCCAGGAAAACCTAATTATATATCATATTTATATAAAGAGAAAAGTATCTGTTGACTACCTTATTAGAATTCCAAGTGTCTCAACAGGACTGTTAAGTTTTTCTATATAGAATATGATATTATGAGGATGCAGTGTGTGATAGAAAGGATAATGGGCTTTGTTAGGTCCAGCTTTGCCATTTATGAGTTAAGTGATTTGGGGTGAATTGTTTAATTTCTGGTGCCTAGCAGAGTGCCTTCTCTTAGTGTATGCTCTATGGATATTTTTTGAATGAATGAATGAATTGTTCTGGGTTTCAATTTCTTCATCTGAAAAATGAGAGTGGTAACACTATCCCTGCAGCACGTTATGGTGAAAACTAGAAAGAATATAAAATTCCCTGGAGAATATGGGTGGTCAACAAATAAATGGTACCTATCATTGTATTATTTCCTTTTTCATTATAAAAAGTACGAAATATTATGCAGATAATAAATTCTCTACTTACCACCTAAACATGAGCTTCACTATAAAATTTATAGGTTGAAACACACACATAAGAGAGTTCTTAAATATTTTTATTCCATTTGGAAATCTGGTATAGTCTACAGATGACTTCTCAGATTAAGGTTTTATGTGCATAAAATAAACTATTTTTAAAAATCACAAAATGAAACAACTTACACTGAAATCCAGTTCTTAAGAATGCCTGGGTATTTATGGACCCCAGGGTAAGAGCCCCTGATAGGATAAGGATCAAAGTCAATGACTTCCCAGATGATCAAAGGCTGCTGGAAGACTGTCTCATTACATCGTTTCAGAAGACTGTAGGAAACATTTTGATTCATTACATCGTTTCTCTCAAACCCCAAACACAACAGACTAAATAAGAATTTCATGCATCCTATGTTGCAAACAAGAAACCCCTTTCCCGATCTCCTGCTTTTCTTGCAATGCTCTCATAAAATGATTGAAGAGCTAGGAAAGTAGTATTAACTATTGGAAATGCTTGTTATATATAAGACAAACAGATTTTTTAAAAAAGATTTTAGTACAGATCTAGTAAAACAACTGCTATTTAAGAGCAGGTACAAGAGTTAGCCTTAATGACTCACTTTCAATGATGACTCACTTCATAAGCTATTAAAGGAAGTCATTAATATCCTTAACTAACTAAAGAAAGTCTGTGAAAATGCATCAAGATTTGAAGATTAAATGTAAATGGCAAGCCTTAAAATAGATTAATTCTTTGATAAATTATAAAATGATTTTGAGATATCAAAAACATTTCATTTACTTTTTTTTTTTTCTCAGTAGTTGTAGGATTTTTTATTATTATTATTATTATTATTTTTTTTATTATACTTTAAGTTCTAGGGTACATGTGCATAACGTGCAGGTTTGTTACATATGTATACTTGTGCCATGTTGGTGTGCTGCACCCATCAACTCGTCAGCACCCATCCATTCATCATTTATATCAGGTATAACTCCCCAATGCAATCCCTCCCCCCTCCCCCTTCCCCATGATAAGCCCAGTGTGTGATGTTCCCCTTCCCATTTCATTTACTTTTAAGTGACAGCAAAATCTGTTAATATGAAGCTCTACATGAAATAAACAGGTAAAACCTCCAAAATACATGTTTCTTGTCTTTCCAATCTCTTGTAAAGATTTGCCTGAGCTATGAAGCTTTCTCTGGCACCTGAACAGACATGGCCAGCTGAGGACTGGTCAGAAGAACCAGGACAGCCACTCAGACATTGACGCTGACACCACCATTACGAGGGCGTTTGGAACAGATGATGTAACTCTGTTGGACTGTCCACTCAGCCCATTCATTTTGCACAACTTCTGTGGGTTCTGTCCATGACATCTTAAATACCAATAAAAGGCCAAATTTAGGACTAGGAATCCATGGCAAAAAACAAATCATTCCAATGGCATGTAGCTACATGAAAGGATGCTGTTTTGGACAGCCAATGGAGAGGAAGGATACCTAAACTTTGGAATGTAAGTTAAGAGGAAGAAAACAGATCCTAAACATAAATACTTGAAGGGTCACCAAACATATGAGAATTAACTCCAGTTGTTTAAGAAAACAACTGATATAGTGATATAGTCTCTATCTGGGGTCTGCAAGATCATGCATGATTAATTAAATGCTTTCAGAAAAATGTAATTGGTTGAGCGAAAAAAGTTTCTGATCCTCTTCCTGAACCTTTCCCCAGTTCTAGAAGATACTCCTCCTCCAGTGCATGACTTCCTGAGTCATCTGTGTGCTGGACTCACTAGAAAGGAGGAAGCATTTGTGTACTCATCTTTACTTTTCCCAAAGAACCCAGCACGTTGCTTTTCACAAAATTAATATTCAAAAAGTATTCTGAGTGAATGTTTGTAAGAAGCTAAAAAAAGGACAGAAAAAAAAAGAAATAATGCTGATTTTATTGGCAACTATAATATCCTCTTGGTATGGTCAGCTAGACTGGGCCTCATTATATTTGAGGATATGTGTAAATTGCACAGTTACATGTAAATTTTACCTAACCATTGAATACCCCCACACTCCCACTCCAATTGGGATGCTTCAGAGAAATAACAAGGGTAAAGATAAAAAATTAAGAATAGTCCTAACTGCACTGAAAATCTAAAGCCATAACATATGGGAGCAAATAATTTTCTCAATAAGCCCAAGAAAAATATTTAATTTGTTAAGTGGGATATGAAACCAATGAGCTGATGTGAAATTTTAAAACAGAGATAATAAGCAACATGAAAGATTAACCAAAAGCTAACGTACAGAGGAACAAAATGCCAAGAAGTAACAAGAAAAGCTGGGGTTTCCCTCATCACTTCTGAAAGCTTTGGTGACACCTTTAAGTGCTCTTTCCCTCCCCGTGGCTTTCCTGGGCTTGCTTTCGAATCTTTTCAGGATGGTAGCATCTTTAAAGATTTTCCATTCTCCATTTTACTGCTTTTCTTTTATTTCTGTTTTTTCTCTTCTGCCACTCCATCCAGTGGAGTTTTAGCAAAGTGAATATGATTTAAAGTTTGAACTCTATCAGAAATTTCAGATAACTTTTGTCCTGCTAAAAAACACAGTCAATGTCAAGAAAGAGGTGAAAGTGGAACCACGGTTTGCTGAAAAATAACTTAGGTTCTTGGATCTACCCACCTTCATCAATTATAGCTTTTCTGCACATTGCTTCTCAGGGCTTATTTTTCTCCCAATGCATCCATATTAACAGTCATAATGTGTTATACTTGTCCATTTGAAGTACCTACAGCTACAGTATTATCCTATGAGATACTTTGTATCTTCTGTCTCATTTTGCAACACTGGGGCTATGATCACAAACATTTATCAGAGTGTGGAAAGCATTCCAAGTTTCCTAAGGTTGCCACAAAAAGATTACAAGGGTTGGCTGGGCGCAGTGGCTCATGCGTGTAATCCTAGCACTTTGGGAGGCTGAGGCGGGCGGATCACAAAGTCAGGAGATCGAGACCATCCTGGCTAACATGGTGAAACCCCGTCTCTACTAAAAATACAAAAAATGTTAGCTGGGTGTGTTTGCGGGCGCCTGTAGTCCCAGCTACTCGGGAAGCTGAGGCAGGAGAATGGTCTGAATCCGGGAGGCGGAGCTTGCAGTAAGCCGAGATCGTGCCACTGCACTCCAGCCTGGGCAACAAAGAGAGACTCCATCTCAAAAAAAAAAAAAAAAAAAAAGATTACAAGGGTTGGGGTTTATCAAGGGCTGGGGTTTATAGTGACCTAATGTCTCAATTTCCATTTCTTGAAGGATCTACCATAGGATCTTTCACTTATTTGGTAGTTGATTAATAAATTCGGTGTTGATTGAATGGATTTAAAAATAAATAATTGTATTTTTGGGAAATTCAGAAGCCAGACATATGCCAGTACTGACTTCCCAGAAAGACTGATCAGATCCACTCCCATTAACTAGGTTTGCACAAATCATCCAAAGCAATAAACGGTAAGATGCTCTTCATATTGTTTTTGTTTTTGTTTTTGTTTTGGCCATGACTAGGAAGTCTACTTACATAGGGAGAGACAGTACCTGCTTTTTGGTGCTTATTGTCCCATTTTACTAGCTGGGATGAAGTAGTAGAATAACATCATTGGATGGTCTGGAACACATTTATCACTCAAATCTCTTTTGTCCTTAATAGATAGTGGATGGTCTCCACTTCTTCGAAATTACCCAAAAAATGGGATTCCCTGTACTTTAATCCAAGCATGGTACTTATGGATTTGCTCAGTCAAATCAATATATCAATAACAATTTCATTCCTCAAATAGTTACTGAAGACCTATTACATTCAATTCACTGTGTTAAGGATTGAAATTAGCATACTTTTATTTTGTATATTGAGATGGATGAACCTCAAAGTTCTATGTTTACCCTGTACATGTATGCTTATCACTGTTTATTGCTAGAAAGGGAATGATATCTCAAGAGGCATATAACATGGTCTCGTATTACTGGTATCAAAATAAGTCAGTGCAAGTCTTGGTACCCAATCCAGAGGCGCCATTTGCAAGCTAAGAAGAGCCCAGAGGAGAGGAGAATTGCTAGTGAATCAGTGGGGAGCCCACTAAGGCAGAGGGACTTTGGTACAGCCCAACAGACAGACAGAAATGAAGCTCTCAGGGCTCAAGAGGGGCCGCATTCCAGGCAGAAGAAGGATCATGGAAACCACACAAGCAGGGACTTGCAGTCAGGAACAAATAGAACACATCTAGAGGACAGTGGGAAGTCCCCCTGGCACAGGGTGTATTGAGAGAAGGAAACCTTGCTCTTGATGGATCACAGGCAAACTGAGGAGGACTGTAACAGCTTGCTGAGAAGTTTGAATGTGATTCCTTGGTGACCACAGCAGGAGGTCCTGAAGTCCCTGTCCTTCAGAGGCAAACAAGGAGGCTGTTCCATACAGACTATCAGGGAAAAAATGCACTGTTTATCAAAAGATATGAATGTTCTTGACAGGCAAAGCCCTTCTCAAATGAAATGGCCGTGCAGGGAGATGATATTCAGTGTGATGTAGCTGTGAGTACTTAAGAGTGTGGCCTGAACCCAGGGCCTTGGGTGAGATCCCAGCTCAGCTACTTCATAGTGGAGACACCTTGAGAAAGACATGTAACTTCTCCAGGCCTTAGCTTCTTCATCTGAAAATGGAGTTTAACAAAAAAAGAGAGCACTTTCCTCACAGGGTTATCATGAAGAGGAAAGAAACCAGTAAGTATAAAGTGCTAGAACAGTGTCTGGTGCCTGGTCATTACTCATTAAGTGTTAGCGGCCTCTCTGGAGCAGTTGTTGTACTCATTGTGATTCAAGATGATCCAATCAGTTGGTATAAATGTATTTTTAGGGCCCCACCTTCCTCTAAAATTCTTACCATTCATGTGGAATAAATAAAATCAAGTAACAAAAATAATGATAATTCAAATGTTGAAGATTTGTAACTTCAAAAATGTCTAACTAGAAAACAGAAATTAAGGACACATTGTAGTTAGAATTTCAGTGTTGAACTTAAAAATACCTTTTTCAAATATCTGATGTACATCTTAAGTCATAATTTTACTTGAAGCAGGACTTCCCATATGGTGTTTTTGCTAACCATTAGTTCATGTCCCTACAAGAACTGTGTAGAATTTTCTTTTGTGTCTCATACTTTCTGTCATGTAAGTGCTCAGTAAATCTTGGATGGATGGATGGAAGGATGGATGGATGAATAGACAAATGGATAGAAGGATGGATGGATGAGTGGATGGACAGATAGACTGATGGACAGATGGATGGAAAGATGGATAGGAGAAGGAAGAAAGGCAAACAGGCAGGCAAGCACGCCAGATGTCACTTGTTGTCCTGGAACAAGAAGTCAAAAGCCCTTTTATGGATTCAGGAGTTTTGGATCCAGGGCCACTACCCATGTTCCCAGAGGCTGCTTTTCATGCAGATTGTCAGCTTCCACAGGTAGCAAGGGGACTCATGACTTCACAGTGGCTGCTGAGTGTGTATTCCACATGGTCTCACCCTCCTTGAATCTTCCCTAAAAAAGACTCCACAGCTTGGTTTGAGAAACACTGAAGACATGAGAAGGCGTATGAAAGGCATTATGGTTTCTCCTTTGCATCTGGGAAAATGACATGATTTAATTATTATTTATAAAGATTGACTTATTAAGTCAAGATAAAATACCTGCCTTGGAAATTGATCTTTCCAATGATAATTTCTCAAATGAAAATACCCTAAGCACAAATGTACAGGCTTGACTCTCCCTTGCTCATTCTTGCCCTCTTTATCAATGAGCATCTGTTTCCTGATATTTTTAAAATAAGATTTATAGGCACACTGCTAGCTAGCTAGAATGCGCTGTATTGCATTTTAGAGAAAAAGAAGGAAGGAAGACTCCTTACTTTGATCCAGTTTCCTGGACTCACTTTTGATGAAGACACTCATTTTGGAGACTGCCCACTGTCACAGATGGAGCAACAAGTAGGACAGGGTTTGTCACGGGTCCTAAGTCAGCAGCTGAGGAGTATATGAAGGCATCAGCTCACCCTTGCAGTGTATCTGGAGGAATGTTTTACAATTTACTTCAGCAAGTTCTTAATGAGTATATATGTGCCTAGTATCGCTCATGCTCTGCGAGAGATACAAATAAGAGACCAGAGATTGTATTTGCACAGTTTACAGCAAATTTAGTAGAGGTTATTTTTTTAAATGCCTAGGTTCAAGTCTTAAAGAGCCAGCATGAATGTCTTCCATATCATGTGGGCATAAAAGACTCCCATCTTCAGGCTAGAAGGGACCTCAGAGTTGTATAGTGCTGTCCACTTGTTTTATCCATGAGGAAACTGAGGTCTAGAAAGGAGAAGGGATTTGGCATAAACCAAATATCCGCAGAACATCTAAAACTCAAACTGAGAACTCTCAAACTTTTTTCAACAACCTGGCTGCTCTGTGACCTTGGGCAACTTATTTACCATCTCTATAACTCCGTTTCCCCACTTAAAAATGGTGATAATATTAGTAACTACCTTCTAGGGTTGTTAGGAGAATTAGGCAAGTTACTATAGATAAAGCAAATAATGCCTGGCATAGAGACTGTACTCTAGAAGTATTCATTATTATCATTATCATGATTTTGCAGTTTAAAAAAACAGAGAGACAGCGATCCATGGTAGAATTCCTCGTACTGCTTCATCTAGAAAGAAAAACTAAGTACCATATTAAGTGGCAGTGTGACTAATGGAAGACATCGGTGCAGATCCTGGCTTCTCCACTAAGTAGCCATGTGGCCTTGGGCAAGACAGTCAACCTTTCTGAACCTCAATTTCATTATCTGTGCAATGAGGACACTAACACCCACTCTGCTTCCTGCCAGGTTGTTTAAAAGTTCTGTTGAGATATTGGATAATAAAGCAAGTTATAAATTGCCAAGTGCTGTACATGTCAGGAACAGTAGGGCAGAAAACTAGAATCAAAGCCAGAGAACTTGAGAAGAGCGGGATCTGCAAGGAGCCAAAGCTGGAGCTGGTCCCAGGGTCTGGGAATACGGCATGGGCCCTTGTGCTTCTCTGGTCCTTTCCTTGGCTTGTCTCGTTTGTGGCTTGAGTTGTACAATTTGGTAAGAAAGCTGTGACTTTTGAGAAGGGGATAGATAGGTCCTGTTCACTTGCTCTGGTCCAAGTCTGACCCAGAGAAGAGAAGTTAATATTATTAAGTAGATCAATACATCTAGCTCCACACCTTGCTGGCTGTAATGCAAAGGTGTTGGGTGTCCCATTGGACAGTAGGTCAGCAGCACTTTGGCAGCTGAATGTGGTTTTATTATCTCCACAGAGTTCAAGATGTTTTCTCTTTTATAGACTGGCAGTTGCCCAGGACAACTTTGTATTTTACATATATATAAAAACCTTTAGATTACAGAAGAACCAGATGGCCTAATTTATAAATTAACCACTAAAACCACAACTCGTTTATTGTCATGAAGTACAATTTACCACAGAAAAAGATCCTTTTCCTCTTCATAATTTTATTTTTCAAACCTGTGAGTGGGGGAAGGTTGTCAGAGACTCCTCATCTCCCTCATCAACATTTTGCAATTCAAGCCAAAATGATTGAAATTAGCGAGCTAGGTAGGCTTAACTAAACCAAAAAGCATGCTTCTGCACAGGCATCATAAGTACTAGATAATATATGTTATAATAGACATATTTACAAAAAACTTGGCAGTCTCCGTTTACTCAGGTTCAGATCCCTTTTTAATCTGCTTCTCTTATCTACCACTGGGGTAGGTAACTAAGACAGGTAACTAAGACACATGAGTCACACACACAAAAAATCATTCTATTAATAGATAAGGGTGCCCAGTGGTCCACCACGGCTTATGGAAGCAAATCCACACACTTCAAGAAACATATCACTTTTCCATCCTTTCCCCACCCACCTTGCCAACCTCGTCTTTCAAATTCCAAGCGACAGTGTCTCTGTCCTCAAGAAAGTGTCTTGAGTGTCCCTAGAATATGACATACTATTTCTTTCTGGTCTTATGTTTTCACTCACAAAAACATTCATTGTCTTCTATGTACTGGGTACTATCAAAGACAGAGAGATATAAAAACACATAAGAAAACAAAAAAGAACTTTGAAAACATTATGCCAAGTGGAATAAGCCAGGCACAAAAGGAAAAATGTTGGATGATTCCATCTACATGAGTAGTCAAATGCATAGAAAGAGAAAGTAGATGAGAGGTTTCCTAAGGCTGAGGGCAGGAGGAAATGGAGAGCTATTGTGTCATGGGTACAGAGTTTGCCTGGGATGATGAGAAAGTTCTGGAGATGAATGGTGATAATGGTTGCACAACAATGTGAATGTACTTAACACCACTAAGCTATACACTTCAAGAGGTTAAAATGGTAAATTGTATGTTACTTCTATATTACCACAATACATTTTTAGCGCATAACAAGAAAAATGAATAAGACACAATATCTGCCCTCAAAGAGCTCACTGTTGAGTTGGAATGAGCAGAAAACCTTAAATCAAAATGGCAGATGCAGTAATACAGAAACCTTCCCTGACACCAGGGAGACTCAGCCTGGTGTTGGGGAAGTTTCCTGGAAGAGGTGATGCCTGCTCATGTCAGTTAAAAAGAGGGAAGAGCAAGTCAACCAGGAGTATGGGGATGTCTGGGATGAGATGAGTAGCCGGATAAGATGAGGAAGAGGATCCCCTGAGAAGGCACTCCTGTCTGACTGATGGAGCAGCCTGGAGGGGAAGAAAGCTCAGGGTTTGTGTGGGGAACTACACTCAACTTAGCACTGCAGAAACAAGGGGAGAGGCAGAGTCCCAGACATGAAGCAGAACTGCTTCTAAGCTTTTGCTGATGGAATCATTTCCACCACGATGTCCTTTCCCATCTGGCCCCTGTTTCTCATGCCATTGAGACCAATCTGAATCACCTTCCCCAAATCAGTGTGGGGGACATTTTCTCTGCAAAATTTTCTCTTCCCAGGTAACTCATGATTATCTCTCCTTTCTCTAAACTCTCATTTCTCTGCCACCGTTTTGCTCCTAATCATATACTATTTCTGGGTCTAATTTTCCCTCAATTGTATGTGGAGCCCCTTGAGGGCTCAAAATGTATTGTTTTTTTTTTTTCTTGCAGCACTTAGCAGGTGAGATTAGAAACTCTTTTTAATAAATGTTTTTTGGGAGTCAAATTCTTCCTGAATTTCCAACTACCAGTGTCTAAGAAAATAAAAATGAAATGCAAAACCAAATTCTACAGAAGAAATGTCTCTTCCTAAGAAGGAATTCAAGTATGGTAAAGAAGTTCAGGAACACGAGGCTATTCAAGATCTCCAAATCTCAGAGTTACCCAAGTCAGGTCAGTATTTTCTCTGTCATCACAGAAAATCAGGAGTTATACATCCTGGAAATTAACTTACTATCATTATAGAGCCAAGTGAAATGGGCTTCTGGCTTAACATTCTCCTGTTAAACACCAGTCTCCTAAAGGATATATTAGGCAAAAATTTAGTACACTAAAGAAGTGTAGACCTGGATTTAGAAGGTATGGTTCCTAGACTTTCTCCTGGTGGTATTGTGTGGATTTGGGCAACTACATTCTTTTTTGTCATTTTTCTTTTTAGTATGGGAAACAAATTTATACATATGTTTATAGATAATCTTACCTATTCATATATATATATAATATGTGGCAGGTAAGCAAATTAAACTACAGAATTAAAAGTGGAAGGGAAAGATGACCTAATTTTTCACTGACCTTTACTGATAATTATTCAAATACTTAAGTCACAGGATGCTACATTGCCAAAGTTGAGAAGACGTCATCTCATTATCGTGTGAAGGATGGTTCTCACTGTCCACCAAAATTCAAGCTTCCCTTCCACAATGTACAGTAACCACTGGGAGGGAACTTCTTATCCAGAGGCTACATTTCTCAGTCTCCCCTCTGCAACTATGGACCACCATGTCACTAGTTCTTCCCCATGGAATGGGAGCAAAAGAGATGTGTCAGGTCCAGGTCAAGGCAGTCAAGAGGGCTATATCCTCCACCTTCACTTTCCTCATCCTAAAGCTAGATGCAGAGGACTTCAAGGTTGCAAGGGATTACACAGCCACAGAAGGAAGAAGACTGGTTCCCTGCATCACCATATGGAATAGAGTCACCCATCAACAGGGAACACCAGCAATGGACTAAAAAAATTTTTTTTACATACTCTGTTCAGCCAGTCAAATTTGAAGAATTTGGTAGGGTAGCTAACATTACACTTTCTAACATAATATGCAGATATGTTTCTCTCCTTTCTCTTTGTAGTACACACACACACACACACACACACATTCATTCCACAAATGGAATATCACTGAAAAAAATTAAACAAGCAAAAAATACTGTACTAGTTATGGCTAATCATAATTTCTACTACATTTCAGAAGATGTTTAAATTATTGAAGTTCAGTAAACATATTTATTAACATCATAAATGTTATTATTTATTGTAATTTACATTTATCAACATTACTAATCAACCACTCATCTAACACTCTACTGAGGACTCATGAAGTATATTTATATCAAAACATTGGAAGCCTACATGTTTTGTAGATGTAGATGGTAGATGATGCATTTTTGTACGTGGAAAGAAACACAAATTGGAGGACAGAAAGCATGTCGTGTCACAGAAACAGATATGCTAACACAGAAAAAAATGTACATGTACCCCACCCTTAAGACATATATACAAAGTATGGGTGAAAAACCAATTCTGATAGAAAGTTAATCCAATTACTAAGTGTCAGTGTTATACATTAACATAAAGGTATATTAAAACTAATATAGATACTGGGAAAATGCACAGAATAATCCCTTTACTTACTTGCCATGAGATCCCAATGATCTGAGGACAACAATGTCATAATATATTAATCAATTGTAGATGGAAGGTAACAGGATTCAATGCTATTTAGACCCTAAGCCAGTCTACACATATTTCAATTGCAGAAAAATATTAGTGACCAAATCTGATTCTGTGTTTATTACTACATTTCCTTTCATTGCCCTGTATGAACCATTTAAACATGAAATGGTTTTAAATATAATGATTTTATAATACTTTTGAAGTTAATTTTTTAGGTTCAGAGGTAACTATAAATGCCAGAATGTAAACCCTACAATTTTGGGGGAAATTATTGAGCAAGACAGCATAAGAAAACTGTAGTAATGAGACATGAATGTGCGATATTCACAAAACATTTCTTAAACTTGTGCTTGATCATCTTGTTTTTGATTAAGACATGTTTTGACATTTTTTATCAACTAGACGATACTTACAAGAGAGAGAATATGCTGTTGATGTTGGGTCTGCTTAACAGGCCTTAAATTTCATTTTTGAAGGCCTTAAGCGGGCAAGATTCCGATAAAACAGTAATCAAATAAAAATATTTCCACTTAATTTACATGGACTAAATAACTCTCTCCACATTGACTTAATACATGAAGGCATGCATTCTAATTCAAGAATCTCATCTTATGAATTTTTCTGGAGCTAAAGATCCAGCTAGGAGATGCATCAGAATATTCAGGAACACATAGATCATCTTTACAAAGGTATTATTCCCCATGCCACTGTGTAATCTTTTAAAAAGTGCCTTTATCATCCAAGTCCTCAGTTTTGTAAAAAGTATTGGTGTAATTCCTAAGCAATGTGCCTGACTTTAATGTTTGGAAAATGAAATGAAAAAAAGATATATTCATTGGAAACTCATATACAAACATATTTATATATACAAATATATACTCATATACAAACATAACTCCAATGCAAATATATCTTTCTTGGGGGAAAATTTTTAACATTTATTTTAAGTTCTGGAGTACATGTGCAGGTTTCTCACATAGGTAAACTTGTGTCATGGGGGTTTGCTCTATAGATTATTTCAACACCCAGATATTAAGCCTAGTACACATTAGTTGTTAATATTTTTTCTGATCATCTCCCTCCTCACACCCTCCACCTTCCGAAAGGCCCCAGTGTCTGTTGTTTCCCTCTATCAGTCCACAAACATATTCTTTAAAGCAGGGGTCCCCAACCCTGGTTAGGAACTGGGCTGCCCAACAAGAGGTGAGCAGGGGCAAGTGAAATTTCATCTGTATTTACAGCCGCTCCCCATTGCTCGCATTACTGCCTGAGCTCCACCTCCTGTCAGATCAGTGGCGGCATTAGATTCTCATAGGAGCACGAATCCTATTGTGAATTGTGCACACAAGGGATCTAGGTTGCGTGCTCCTTATGAGAATCTAATGCCTGATAATCTGTCACTGTTTCCCATCACCCCCAGATGGGACCATCTAGTTGCAGGAAAAGAAGCTCAGGGCTCCACTGATTCTACGTTATGGTAAGTTGTATATTTATTTCATTACGTATTGCAGTGTAATAATAATAAAGTGCACGATTAATGTAATGTACTTGAATCATGCTGGAACTACCCCCCAGCCCCCACACTGGTCCATGGAAAAATTGTCTTCCACAAAACCAGTCCCTGGTGCCAAAAGGGTTGGGGACTGCTGCTTTAAAACTATCTTAAGTTTAGGCTTTTAATTCCACTGACTCCTGAATTAAACCCAAACAACAGGCAAGGGAGGTCATTATTTGCACTCTTTGTCTTACTGGAGGAAGGATATACATATATATAAAGTCCAAGTAACAAAGCAGTAGATGCTTAAAAGTTAAAAGATAGACATGGCATACTCTTTAACACTAATAATCCAAAAGCCTTCTAAAAATAATAACAGCATACAAAAAGGAAAAATTCTTACAAGTGCCATCAACCAGAGGGATATGACATCAACCACCCAAAGACTTTGGTGAGCCGGGTGCGGTGGTTTATGCTTGTAATCCCAGCACTTTGGACCCAGGCTGCAGGATGATAAATAATCTGTGAAGAAAGGTAAGTGATCTGCCTGAAAAAGACTCAGGTCTCAGAGGAGGAATCCTTCCCTGCAGGGGAGAGGGGTGGGACAGCTGTTGTAACCAATCTTTCTAAAATAAAGTCTCCCATGCAAAATGGACCCCAATAGATCACCTGAGGTCAGGAGTTCGAGACCAGCCTGACCAACATGGTGAAACCCTGTCTCTACTAAAAATACAAACATTATCCGGGCGTGGTGACACATGCCTGTAGTCCCCACTACTCGGGAGGCTGAGGCAGGAGAATCACTTGAACCCGGGAGGCGGATGTTGCAGTGAGCCGAGACCGTGCCACTGCACTCCAGCCTGGGCGACAGAGCAAGATTCTGTCTCAAAAAAATAAAAAAATAAAAAATAAAAAAAAAATTTAAAAAAGACTTTGGTGAATTCCTGGAAGAGAAATGATTGCTGGGTGGGTGCAGTAGGAGGAGATGGAGCATCTCAATGAAACTCAGTCACAGCAAGCAGAGACCACAAGCCTGAGAGCCACTGTTCACAGTAAAGCCCATTTGGACCCAGGCTGCAGATAAGAAATAACCTGTGAGGAAATGTAAGTGATCTGCCTGGAAAAGGCCCAGGTCTCAGAGAAGGAATCCTTCCCTGCAGAGGAGATAGGTGGGGCAGCTGTTGTAAC